>NW_026889761.1:17167500-17560000 GCF_033153115.1 Saccostrea echinata
AATCTACTTTTCTTTCTTTGCTTTAGTGAGAGAGTTGAGGTAAAATGTTCATTTTTCAATCTGGGCTATTTTATTTGGAGAGAAATTTCATTTTGGGTCATATTTTCCAAGGGCACGGCCTTTGATTGTATAAACAGACATTTATTGTGTCTGTATAATATCTTAAGTATTGGTTTTGATAAGTATGGGGATTGATCTGATGAAGAGCTAGACTAGGATGGATTTCTCAACATGTAAATAGAATTTTTGTGTCTTTGCAAAAATTTTATAGTTTGTAATTTTAGATGGGAAATTCATGTGAGCTCCATGGATTGATTTGATGAGGATCACACTCAGGGATTCTTTTGGGGGTCACTGTGTTTAAGGGCATGATTTCTATTTCTATAAATAGATATATTGCCATTCGTAGAGGTACCGGTAGTTTGGACTTGGAGTTTCTGTTAGCGTACAAATTGAAATCAATATTGAACAGAAGACCAAATTTTGTTTTGAAGAATTCTTTAAAATTTTCACATCTGAATTTAAAAAACAAGGCAAAATTTTGTATGGGCTGTGATCATGGTATCCTATGAAAAATGTAGTGTACAATACATGATAAAATTAATACCATATTTATTTTGTCATATTGTAATAATCATGTAGATATAAATCAGATAAAATAATGAGATTTTATCATTTATCATCATTTTGACATGATACTGTTATTGTTATTTTATTTTTGATTTATCAAGTTTATATTATCAAGTTGTATTTTAGTGGGCTATAACTGTACAAGAACAGACATTGGAAATGTTATTAAACCTAGGCCTGATGATGCTTGCTTTAGGTGTGAATGCAGGGTAAGTTCAACATATTTTGTGAACAAAATCATCAGCTTTTGAGCAAAAGATGTTTAAACTTACCTGCTTTTTCAGTCATGATATTTCATACGGCTTTATATAATATTCAGTCTTTAAAACATCCATGTAGGTTTTGCCAGTCTTTTCCTGTAAATTTTAATTTTGTGTTGTAGGCAGAAAAGAACTGGATGTGCACATATGAACCTTGTGCACCTGTCAATTGTCCAGCATCAGTCTGGATCAAACCTCAAGGTCAATGCTGTCCGACTTGTCCAGGTAAGCTATATAACATAAGAATAGTCCAGGTAAAGATACCCAGGTAAACTTTGACCTGTCTAGTTTTTATAGGGAGCACAGAGAGCTTTGAAGTATGCTCGAAATCTAGCGGAAAAGTTAACAAAATTTTCACAGTAGAGTTTACACAATTTTATGATCTACTACAATTTCTTGCAAACATTAGTTATACCAGAATGTAAGTAACCATAAACTTTTCAGTGTAATGGAGATTTTGGAGAGACAGATCTAAGGTTATTCAAGTGTAGAAAAGCACATTATGTACCTGTATTATAAATTCTGTACTTGTTACTACATTCACATATTGAACATGGTAGCAAAAGAGGATCATCAGCATAAGAATGTTTGGTTTGTAATTGTACACAGACTTATGCTTATAATATCCATTAAAGCATCAATATATATCATTTTACAAGGTGAATATTGCTAAAATTAAGGATGTACATTTTATTCTGTGAATGGGATGATTAAGCATAGTTTCTATTTTAAGCTTGCCATGACCTTGAGGTGGACAGATGGTATGAGGAAGGGACTTCCTGGAGCGGGGATGATGATCCTTGTGTACATTGTGAATGTCGGGTAGGTAAAATACTGAGTATGTGGAGTAGATAAATACTGAGTATGCGGGGTAAATAAATACTGAGCATGTTGGATAGATAAATACTGAGCATGTTGGGTAGATAAATACTGAGCATGTTGGGTAGGTAAATACTGAGCATGTCAGGTTGGTAAATACTGAGCTGGAGCATGTTGGGTAGGTAAATACTGGAGCATGTACTCTACTGTAACTTTGTATTTGGTACTTCAGATGTTTAGCAAACTTTTATTTGACAGGTTTACCTGAAGTGCTTTTGCACTTACTTAAACATACCAGGATTTTATTTATTAGAATCAAGGATGAGTTCTATCTTGATTGTTCATTGGTCCTCTCAAGAGGATGGTGTGTTCTGTTGTTTGATTGGTCATTTTTATGTATTTCAGGGAGGTGATGTGTTCTGTCATGTAATTGGCTGTCCTGCAATTGTGTGTAACCGTGAACAAAGATTTATCAAACCAAAAGGGAAGTGCTGTGCCATATGTGAGGACATACCTGCTATTCCTTGCCAATACAATAGTGCTGTGTACCAGGTAGGGAAGTGTGTTAAGATTTTAGGAAAGACAAATCTGTTTTTCAAATTTTTTATACTGTCAATTTTTTGTTGTTCATTTATTTAATGTGACATTTTATCTGTATGTGATTGTACACACACCAACGTATATTTTACTTCTCACAAAAAATTCACTGTCTTGCATCCCATGCTTACATTGATTTTACGTTAGACTTAATTGATATCTTCCATGGCAGCCTGGTGAAAGCTGGAGGGTGGATGACTGTACAGACTGTCGCTGTCTGGGAGGGGTTGTCGAATGTCTGACACAGACATGCCCTCCCCTGGACTGTGACCCCAGTGATGTTGCCACAGCAACCCCAGGGTCATGTTGCCCTGTCTGTATTACAAGTAAGAAATTACACAAAACTTTGTGTTTGGATTCAGACAAAAGAAGCATGCTGACAACTGACTTCTCAATGATGTTACTTAATACAACTATTAAAATGCCATCTTATTAGATGTTATAAAATAAAAGTAATTGCCCTTCAACAGAAAGCTTACTTGTGTTTTCTGAATAATTTGCACCATGTCAGACCTTGAATGAAATTGATTTTTATTTAAAAATTACCATCCATATTATTGAGAATTTTTTCCCTTACAATATTACTTCTTACGCTAGGTATTGACTGTCCAGATGTGAAGTATGAATTTTACAGGTTGTTGAGTCAAAATTGTTAATAAAAAATAATTCGAAACAATATTGTCATAAGGTAAAGCCTATGAATTATTGTGTCCTGAATTCATAACACTGTTATTTAACAGGGGACTTTAAGATAAATCAATTTAAAACCAATTCTCACTATACCAAACTGAAATGATAAAAATATGCATAGGAAGGTTAATTTACAAATATTCAAAATTATTTTACCCAGCACATACATGTATTTTAAAATTAATCAATTAAAACTTTGAAAAAAAAAATGCCTGACATTTTAGGGGAAACTTATTTTTCTTTTCCAGAACCTGGTACATGCCTTGTGTTTGGGGATCCCCATTATTACACCTTTGATGGCACCACCATTCACTTCCAGGGTTTCTGTAAATATACCATGGCAACAGACTGTGTCAATAATGACTTTGTGTGAGTAAACTTATAAATATTTCAGTCTTCCATTATGTCATTTATTTGGTAGGTTTTAGTCGACTTGTCTGAACTTTTGCGTCAGTGAGGGGATGTGGATTTTGTAAGCTCTTTCATCAGAAGCAGAGAATCGCTATGATGAATTTATATCAGATGTTTATTATTGATATTTGTTTATTTGCAGAGTGGATGTTCACCATGACAACAGAGGGGCACCTGGACATGTGTCCTGGGCTCAAAACTTTACTATAACACTGGGGCGAAGTGTCATTGAGCTCCTACAAAATCATATTGTAGAGGTAAGTTCTAAATGAACCATAATGAGGAAGCAGTAGGTTCCTAGTAAGAAGAGGACTGAATTTTATGTGTTCATGATGTAGGTTTTTTTTATACCCCCACTCCAAAGGAAAGGAGGGTATACTGTTTTACCCTTGTGTGCCTGTGTGTCTAGATGACTGTCAGTAACAAGTTTTTGTCGTAGTTTTCTCAGCAACTACTCTTTGCAATTGCTTAAAATTTTAGCACAGTCTGTGTATGCATGCCATTTGATGGGATTCATTTTTGTACGAATCCGATGTCAACTTCCTGTATATCCATGTGTCTGTCCGTCTGTTCCAATTTTCTGTCGCAGTTTTCTCAGCATCTACTTTCGGCAGATGCTTGAAATTTTAACACTCTTTGTTAAGGCATGCTATTTTATGGGATTCCTTTTTGTACGAATCTCATGTCAACTTCAAGTTTATCCATGCCTCTGTCCATACCAAATTTCTCAACAACTACTTATGGAAGATGCTTGAAATTTAGCACACTCTTTGTTAGACATGCCATATTGTGGGATTCATTTTTAGCTCACCTGAGCTGAGCTGAAAGCTCAAGTGAGCTTTTCTGATCACCTGTTGTCTGTCATCCGTCCGTCTGTCTGTCCGTCCATCTGTAAACTTTTCACATGTTCATCTTCTCAAGAACCACTGGGCTAATTTTAACTAAAGTTGTTACAAAGCATCCTTGTGTGAAGGGGAATATGAATTATTAAAATGAAGGACCAAGCCCTCTTCCAATGGAGATAATCAAGAAAAGACAAAACTAGGGTGGGGTCATTAAAAAATCTTATCAAGAACCACTGGGCCAGAAAAGTTGAAGCTTATATGGAAACATCCTTGGGTAGTGTAAATTTGAAATTGTTCAAATCATGGAAGAGGGAATCCAAGTTTTACTTTGAAAAATATAGGAAAAATCTTTAAAAATCTTCTTCTCAAGAACCACTGAGTCAGAAAAGCTGAAACTTATATGGAAGCATTCTGGGGTAGTGTAAATTTTAAATTGTTCAAATCATGGCCCCCAAGGGGTAGGATGGGGCCACAATAGGGAATCCATATTTAAAATTGACACAGAGAGAAAAATTTTTTAAAATCTTCTTCTCAAGAACCTCTGGGTCATAAAAACTGAAACTTTTGTAGAAGCTCCCTGGGGTAGTGTAGATTCTAAATTGTTCCAATCAATTAAGAGGTAGTGTGGGGCCATAATGAGTATTACAAAGGGGAAATCTGGTGAAGAACAGCAGGGCCAAAGTTACTCAGGTGAGCGTTGTGGCCCACTGGCCTCTTGTACGAATCTGATGTCAACTTCCAGTTTATCCATGCATCTGTCCTTACCAAACAGCTGCACCTTAAATTTGTATATTCATATGAGAGTGTATATTCACATCAGAGCGGGGATATTACTAGTGAGCATTTGGCTCACAGACTTCTTGTTTTCATCAGAAAGGGAAATGTTGTAATTCCTTATTTTTAAATTTAAACTTTCAAATACAGATATATTTAATTGGCATTTTCAGGCCATCATTTTTCCTGGGAGATTTAGAAATCGGTACTTATTTTATTTTCAGAGAAAGAATGGTATAAATTATTTCAGCATTTGTCAAGGAAAAAGAGTAGTGTGTCTTCTTGTGGGAGGGTGTTACTATGTCCCTCCAACTCTGTAGTTGTACCTATGGGGGTGATCATTTTTTATGTTTTGAATGTTTTAGGTGGACGGACGACGAGTGGAGCTGCCATTCTTTAACAAGAACTTTTCTGTGGAGCACACACAGGATACTGTCCTGTTTAACACAAAACTTGGAATCAAGGTCAGGGATGTATTAATGCTAGGATTTATAAATAATTAGTCAATAGTTTGTCAGATAGGAATGTGTAAGAGATTTGGAGTTCAACAATGTGATCTTCATGTATAGCAACATGCACAACTGTAATTAAATTGTAAACTTAAACCTTACTCTACTAAGAAAAAAATAAACTGTTCAACTTGTGTAGTACAAAGCAGATAAAACTCTTGTATTGCAAAAATGCATTTATCGCAAAAATGCATTTATCATTTCAATGAAGTTGTGTTAAGTATTGTTTTATGCTAACAGTTGGTATGGAATGGAAACAGTTATGCCGAGCTCAGTGTCCCAGGGACGTATCGTAACAAGCTGTGTGGTCTGTGCGGGAACTTCAATGGGTTCCCAATGGATGACATGAAAACTAAAGGCAGACAGATCACCAACTCTCCAAGTATATTTGGCAACAGTTGGAAGGTAGAGTACCACTGGGAGTGAATTATGTCATAATGAATTATTTGATCTGAATTGTTCTTTTCATTTTGGGTATTATTTTTTAGACTTTACAGCAAGAGAATGAATTCTGTAAGGATGGCACAGATCAAGACCCATGTGTGGAGGCAGGGTACCGCGCCAGGAAGTTTGCCACCACCCAGTGTTCTATCCTCAGGGTAAGACAACCCTTACAGAAAATATCACATTTCTTAAGGCTCAGAGTATATGCTGATACGGGAATTCCAGTATCATTGATTTTTCTATAATTAGTAGGTAATTTACCCTTTTTTATTGGTCTCTCTCAAAGTTATTTTACTGTATATGTCTTTTACATCTTTACAAATTCTGAGTGTCTTTTACAAATTTATACATGTAACAAGGTAAGGATATTAGGAAGTTATTTGAAGGTCTTAAGTGTTTTGTATGTTATAGCTCTTTTTTATAACGTACTGACAGCTATTTTCTGTTTGTAGGGTCCGAAGTTCAGTCGTTGTCATCGTGCAGTAGCCCCTGACCCTTTCTATGCAGCATGTGTGTATGACTTGTGTGTATGTGGAGATAATTCTACATGTCTGTGTGACATTCTTTCCTCCTATGCTAAAGAGTGTGCTAAGGTGGGAGTGAGGCTGGAATGGAGAGAAGCAGGTCTTTGTGGTAAGTTATGCATATGTATTGATTAAAGGGGAAAGGGTTCAATTTAATTTAACAAGGGGTGCTTTATTTGCCTTAATTTCATAAATTCTTAGACAAGTTTTTTTTTTCCAATTCTGTAATTAATTTTTCTTAGTGAAATGAAATAGAGTGAACAGTACATGCATTGTTATTGTTACTGTGTTCCAGATTTTGGATGTGATGAGAGTTTGGGATTTGTGTTTGATGAGTGTGGCCCAGTTTGTCCAAGGACATGCGAGAACTATGACACACCCCTTGGTGATTTGAAAACAAATTGCTTCAAGCCCTGCATCGCCAGCTGCCAGTGTCCAGCAGATAAAGTGTTACTTAACGGGAGATGTGTGCCTTTTGATCAATGTCCAAGAATAGATCGAGGGGATATCCCAGTGGGGCCAGCACAGGGATAAAGTGTAAACATCCAAAGGGAAATTTAATATGAGCTAGGTGTGTACCAGAATAGATGGTAATCGACTTTAAGTTGTAATGTTATGGGTACATTTTTCAGTGCAATATCAGTGTTTTGAGTGTTCTGAGAATCTTATTTTCATTGGAGGTGCTGAATGAAAATATTATCATTTGTTATAACTGCAGAACACTTGTAGAAAATTAAGTGCAAGAGAACTGAGAGCTGGAATATTGAGAGGGACGATACTAAAGCTAACAATACTCATTTGATATGAATAGAATAATTGAACAAGTCAGGGACGAATGGGATCTAGCCAAACAACCAGTGACCTCAACAGAAATCCCTATTAGTGTAAATTATTTACCTGAAACATACTCATAAAATTTTTATTAGAATGCATTGTGACATTGACTCAATGGTGCAATCAACATGATTATCCCCCTTTCACACTAACATCACAAAGTTTGTGGGGTTTTTTCCCCATGAGGAGTTGCAGTGGATGCTTTGGCCAGTTTTCTTTTCAGTTAATTGTATCTTTATTGCAGTACACATATTCATATGTATTAAGAGAAAAAAGATAAACATGTATTTTGAATTTAAAACTTTTAAAGAAAATTTGCCTTGAAATATTTAGAAAAATTCTTTTGATTTAAGTATAGATATCCTCATATTTAATGTATTATACCTATGTTTGCTATCAACTTTCATTTTTGTAACCCTAAACCAGTTTTCTGATGTTATGCAAGAAAGTCTGGATTATACTGAACATTTGTAGTGATATTTTTTTTATATGATTATTTACTCTTTGATATGGTATTGATGAACAATTTTTACAGAATTTTTACAGCATTATTTGCTGTTTAGAACAATGGTTTACATTTTTAGGTCACCTGAGTCACTCAGGTGACCTATTGCTATCTGTTTTCGTCCGTCGTCGTCCGTCGTGCGTTAACTTTTGAACATTTTTAACTTCTTCTCTAGAACCGCTCAACCAATTTCAACCAAATTTGGTATATAGCATCTATGGGTGAAGAGGAACAAAAATTGTGAATTTCATGGTCCCTGCCCCCCCCCCCCCCCCCCCCCCCCGGGGCCTGAGGGGTGGGGCTAAAACCACCAAAAATAATGCAATCTTTAAAAATCTTCTTCTTTACTCCTGGACATGAAGCAGTCAAACTGTTGGCATCATTGTAATAAGCAATGAGCCCTCTACCAAAATTTTGAAATTCATGGCCCCAGGGTCAGGGGTTCTGGCCCCAGGGTGGGGCTATATAGATCATATAGTGAAAGTGCATTAATTCTTTGAAAATCTTCTTCTCTGCTCCTGGGTATTAAATAAAGTTACTAAGTAAATAGTTATGATGAGCAAGAGTGCCTCTTTTAAAATTGTGAAATTCATGGCCCCAGGGTCAGGGGTTCTGGTGTTAGGGTGGGGCTCTATTGATTATATAGTGAAAATGCATTAATTCTTTGAAAATCTTCTTCTCTGCTCCTGGGTATTAAATAAAGGAACAAAGTACATAGTTATGATGAGCAAGAGTGCCTCTTTCAAAATTGTGAAATTCATGGCCCCAGGGTCAGGGGTTCTGGTGTTAGGGGGCTCTATTGATTATATAGTGAAAATGCATTAATTCTTTGAAAATCTTCTTCTCTGCTCCTGGGTATTAAATAAAGGAACTAAGTACATAGTTATGAGCAAGAGTGCCTCTTTCAAAATTGTGAAATTCATGGCCCCAGGGTCAGGGGTTCTGGTGTTAGGGTGGGGCTCTATTGATTATATAGTGAAAATGCATTAATTCTTTGAAAATCTTCTTCTCTGCTCCTGGGTATTAAATAAAGGAACAAAGTACATAGTTATGATGAGCAAGAGTGCCTCTTTCAAAATTGTGAAATTCATGGCCCCAGGGTCAGGGGTTCTGGTGTTAGGGGGCTCTATTGATTATATAGTGAAAATGCATTAATTCTTTGAAAATCTTCTTCTCTGCTCCTGGGTATTAAATAAAGGAACTAAGTACATAGTTATGAGCAAGAGTGCCTCTTTCAAAATTGTGAAATTCATGGCCCCAGGGTCAGGGGTTCTGGTGTTAGGGTGGGGCTCTATAAATTTTATAGTGAAAAAGCATTAATTCTTTGAAAATCTTCTTCTCTGCTCCTGGGTATTAAATAAAGTAACTAAGTACATAGTTATGATGAGGAGGTGGGCCTCTTCCAGAATTGTGAAAGCCATGGCCCCAGGGTCAGGGGTTCTGGTGTTAGGGCGGGGCTCTATTGATTATATAGTGAAAATGCGTTAATTCTTTGAAAATCTTCTTCTCTGCTCCTGGGTATTTAATAAAGTAACTAAGTACATAGTTATGATGAGGAGGTGGGCCTCTTCCAGAATTGTGAAAGCCATGGCCCCAGGGTCAGGGGTTCTGGTGTTAGGGCGGGGCTCTATTGATTATATAGTGAAAATGCTTTAATTCTTTGAAAATCTTCTTCTCTGCTCCTGGGTATTAAATAAAGTTACTAGGTAAATAGTTATGATGAGCAAGAGTGCCTCTTCTAAAATTGTGAAATTCATGGCCCCAGGGTCAGGGGTTCTGGTGTTAGGGTGGGGCTCTATTGATTATATAGTGAAAATGCATTGATTCTTTGAAAATCTTCTTCTCTGCTCCTGGGTATTAAATAAAGGAATAAAGTACATTTTTATGATGAGCAAGAGTGCCTCTTCCAAAATTGTGAAATTCATGGCCCCAGGGTCAGGGGTTCTGGTGTTAGGGCGGGGCTCTATTGATTATATGGTGAAAATGCATTGATTCTTTGAAAATCTTCTTCTCTGCTAATGGAGATTATCTAAACAAACTAAGTGCATGATTATGATAGACAAGGATGCCTCTTCCAAAATTTTTAAATATATGGCCTCAGTTTTTGGGGTTCTTGAGGAGGGGGGGGGGGGGGCTAGGGCAAGAATGCTTCATCTATCAGTGTATTTAACTTCTAAATTGTTGTATTATACTCAGGTGACCGTTAAGGCCCTTGGGCCTCTTGTTTTGCTTGTATGACCCCTTTACAACATTAATGGTTGGAAGATTGAATGAGAACATGAGTTTTTGATTCGTGAAAACTTGTACACCTTGTATTTTTGAATGGGAATACAACTGTATAATTTATATACAATGTAAGAACATCATTTTCTCATGAAATATATGTTACAAAGAGCATACATGGACATTTTATATGCCTCCATATGGGGTAGATGAAATGGATATACTTGAACAATTGTACAAACTGAAATACTGCAGCAACTCATTCAAAATGTATACACACATGTAAGTAAGATTCCACAGAAGAAATATATGGTCTATTTAACAGAGAATGGCTACAGATCATGAGCATGATTAAAAAACACCACATAAAGAAACGGCTATAATTTATTCCTAAAAAGTGAGTAAACTTGGAACATTTTAAGTGAAAGCATTAAATAAAAATTACTGTATTTATTTCAAATTTTTCCTGACATGGAAATGACTTTTGGATGAAGAATTTCTTATTTTTGCTAACTGGAGGGGAGAGGGATGTGCTTACAAGCATATCTTCACAAACTTAAAAAAAGAAAATAAAAAGCAACAGTGATGTTTATATGTCTGATTTTTATTATATGCAACTATTATTTTGTATCATTATATTAACCCTTTCTCAGGGTGTAATTTGTATCAGTTTGTTGACCTGTAAACATGAACCATGCATAATGCTGTACATATTTAACAGTTTACCCTGTGCTATAATGTATAGTTTTTATATTTATTCGTGTTATGTACCTTTGAATAGATATTATTTGTATGAATGTACATTTTATTTAGGGATGTGAACAGATTTTGTATGCTGAATAGATAAATTTTATTAAATTATTAACAAATTTAGAAGGGATATTTTTTTCATGAATTGGAAATGATTGCTTAAAAAGAAATATGTATCATTCTTGATTCTAGAACTGCTAAGCTGTAAAACGATCAAGACTGGTCAAAATTATCTTAGTTAATGAACATACATTTATGAATAAAATGAGAGGTACTGTGAACGAGCTCACAAAATTTTACCCTAGCTGCATTTTTTTTAAGTGTGCATTTACAATGTTCCATATGTGACTTTAAAATTACCAAAAAAAATCTTGGTTAAAAAACAGACACATCCTGTGGTCATTAGTATTCTCGGAGGTGAGTTATTGACCTCAAATGTTCCTTCTTCAGAAAATAATGGAATCGGAAATTTTACACTTTTTCCTCCTGTAACCGAACTTGCCACAAGTTCCTTGGGCCATTTGGATATGACTTACCTTCACCTCAGGAATAATCCTTGAAGTTTTTTATCCAATACTTATCTAATAGAGACTAGGGAACTGGGCACAAATTTTATACTACTTCTACCAGTCACCTTGAACTTGCTTGAATAACCTTGGATTAAGGTCATGACACACCATAATATTGTTGAGAAGTATCAACGTGTTTTCATTATGAAAGTGTGGACAAGACATGAATCTAACAATTTTCTGCTTTGAACTTGCCAAAATGACCTTTGGTCAGATTATGACACTCTCGTAAAATCCGAGGTCCTGTGTCTGCATGATAACCTCATTGCTCAATGGCCCTGAGTGTCAAGTGTAGGTATCAAAAACCCTTCACTGGCATACATTGACGTCTCTGTATGAGTGAAACACTCTCAAATGGGACGTTAAACATCATACAACCAATCAATCAATCTTTCTCACCATGACATCATCTGTAATGCATCATCTCTGAAAATGGTAAGACAGGGGGCATCCAAGTGCATAGTGCCAGTATGTAGGGAATGGGTTTATATATATTCGGCACATTTAAGAAATATATGTAAGAGGATCAATGGCCTTATCGGTCACTCACTTCAGTATAATACCACACTTTCAAGGATAGAAAGAACTATTAAATAAAACAAAATTCACTGATAGATGAAGATATGTTGCCCAAAATCAACAGAAATATGATGATCAGGGATCAACAAAATATTCTTGAATTAATAAAGCAACAATTTATAAATTAAATACATTCACTTGTCTGCACTTGCCAGTGCTAATACCCTCCCATTTGCCACCATCACCAAACTATACAATACAAGAGTGCAGGAGCAATAAAAATCCCTCTCAAATTGGCCTTTTTTTTGGTCTTCGAACAAAATTTAATGTACAAATATGTAGTATTTTCATCCTGCGCTGTGACTTGAGTGAGATTCCTGTCCTTCCAATGTACTGTGACTTTTGTCATGTCAATCTGTAAAGCATGCGTAGGGGAGCATCTCTCTGATTTATCCGAAGAACATGAAGTAGTCCCATTCAAACAAAAGGGAACTACGCCCAAATATCCATCTCATTTGGGAAACAGTTTTTACTTTGATGTGAGTAATGTGACCTTTTCTGTATCTTCACTCTGTCTTTCATCCAACTTCCACTAAGATATACATGTACTTTATTGAATTTCACATCCAAACAAGAGACCTTTGAAAAAGATGCTGATGAATTAATTCAGTATGCCCTAAGTATGAAGAAATTTCTGGAGAGATACAAAGAGAAAGAACAATTCCTTGAAAAACAATAAAAACTGACAACAGCTGTCACCAAACAAGGAGAAGACTGGCACAGAGAAATTGACAGCATTGTCAACAAACAAAAATCTGAAATAGATGATGTGCAAACTAAACACCTTACAGAACACAAACAAAAAAAAAAATCCACAGAGAAGCAAACCATTCAGTTTGATAGTAAAATGGCACGTCTGTATTCATCTGATTCCCTAAAATAGATCACTGGTAACAGTAACTTGGATAATTGTGTTGCTGACTGTGATGCCTATGCTATAGTGCTGGTCAATTAGGCACGAAAACTCCGATCTAGATACACTGGTCATCCCTCTAATACCAAGGGATCATTTAGTCCACTCGGCATCACAACACACAATCAGAGTCAAATCCTGACAGTAATCAGTGACAACAATTTTATCCATATCCTACACCAGGATGGGCAGTTCCTCCATTACATTGATCACCGTGATTTACAGTATCCACGGGATTTATGTGTATAGACACCTATGACAACCTCTTTAATTAGCAAAGTTGTAAAATAACCCTTGATGCAACCTTTCATTCTCCAATTGCAGTTTACGTAACATTTATTGTTGATATGAAATTTAATCTGAATATAAACAATTATTTTCGTAGGTTTCTCACATGACGTCACATATAAGGTGTGATTATTCAAGATTATGAGGTTTTATGTAATGAAGCAGCCACAGATAGAAAAGAGCTATGACTGGACTCCAGACCATGGCTTGAGATGATGGATTCCTTAAGATTTAAATATCATACAAATAATGTCTACATGGACATATCAAAATAAATCAGTACAAACGTCTTGACCTGTCTCTCAACTCCTGTATCAACTAATTAAAAAAAAATTAAACAGCAGTTTTAAGATTCATTTATTATGCAGTGTTTGTGTGTGCGTAACAATTACATACACATATCCTGTAAAATGCCACCAAAGCAGGCTTTATATTTAAACCTGTCATACAGTTTACTGCTGTGTTACATCAGTCTCCTCTTGAGAAATGAAATATCAAATACTGTACATGTATCTACAATTTCTTCATTTGTAAAAGAAATTATTGTTCACCCTCTGATTAACATGAATAAAGAGAATTACAATGTATAATTTAAAAAGAAATTCCTATAGTGCAATCCACTTTGCAGAAGAGGCAGTGAGTAATACTGGCCAATAAAGGAATGCTCAGTTAAAATGTCAGTAACATGTTTAGAACTCTCATGTAATCGGTGAGTCGCTGTTTTTACGAAGAGGCTCAACAATAATGGAAAACGATTCCTCTGAAGATACAACCACAGCATCCCCACTCACATTGATCAAACACTGACTCTGTAAGAAAAGTAAATTCAGTTGATCTCTCATATCTCAAATATCAAAAAAAAATCTTAAATGCCACGGATAAGTCTAACTGAATTGAGACGGTCCTTTTTAAAGAAATGTATTTTAACCTCTGTATCTTGAAACCTTAATTATCTAGTCTTTTTTTTTGAATCCCATTAAGTTTCTGTGAACGAAGTTTGAAGCTGAGGATTCTGAAGGAATAGAGAGAAATTAATATTCTTGAAAAAAAAATGTATTTCATTATGTGTTGATTTTTACCAGAAGGACTATGTAGGTTTTTGTCTACCTATACTAGTACTAAGTCCATGCATTTAAACTTGAGTAGAAATAATTGCATACCTGGTTTTTGTGTGGATTACACATAAGAACACATTGGTTCATTCGATATGACACTAATCCATTCCCTCCAAGAGATGCTACATTAGCTCTGACATTGGCCATCACCTCAGCAACAAATGTCTGCATAAAACCTCCTTGTCCTCCAATCTTACAAAGTGAAAGTTGAAAATTTTATACATCCAATAAAACTCTGAAGATAACTGGCTTCTTAAGAAATCCTCACCAACAATATTTTAGTGTGTTAAACCAAACACAGAGGCTGTTCCGATTATTAGATGAGAATTTTGAAAGAATCAATTTCTTAACAGATAAGGTTTACCTCTCGTAATGAAGTAGACTCTCTTATAAAGAAGAAGTTGTAGTTGCCCAGGTATCGTTCAATCTTGAAGCCTGGTATACTAGGCAGTGGTGTAAGCTCCACACAGTTCTTGTGCTTCTGTACAGTCTATAAAAACTTCACAAAGTCAATTCAAGCTACCCATTAAAGGACTTTTTAAAGCCTCACCATTGGCAATCTTCATTAAATGCTAAACATTATCAAAATCAAAGACACCTTATAATCCAATTTACTTGTCATCAAGCTAACTGTGGAAAATACTGTACTTGTAAGGATAAACTTTAACTTGGCTACTGAGTTCTTGTAACACAAATCATTTACTTACATGTTCTAGAGATCTACGAACAGAGTTTTCCTTGGTCTGTCTAGTGAGGGGTACTACAATATAAAACATCATCAGCTCATTCTTTGTGTTCCCCTGGAAGTTCCCTTAGAACTAATGTCACCCTTTTCGTAGGCCCCTGTATATTTCAATCATTAGCTTACCCTTTTTGTGTCTTTGTATATTTTCATCATTATCTTACCCTTTGTGTGCCCCTGTATATTCCCCATCATTGTGTGCCCCTGTAAGTGCCCCATCATTTGCTTAGCCTTTGTGTGCCTCTACAAGTTCCTATCATTAGCTTACCCTTTGTGTGCCCCTGTAAGTTCCCCATCATTAGCTTGCACTTTGTGTGCCACTGTAAGTTCCCTATCATAAGCTTACCCTTTGTGTGCCCTGTAAGTTCCCTATCAATAACTTATCGTTCGTGTGCCCTTGTAAGTTTGCAATCATTAGCTTACCCTTTGTGTGTCCCTGTAAGTTCAACATCATTAGCTAACCCTTTGTGTGCCCCTGTGAGTTCACCATCAATAACTTACCCTTTGTTTGCCCCATATGTTTCCATCATTAGCTTACCCTTTGTGTTTCCCTTTTAGTTCACCATCATTAACTTACCCTTCATGTGCCCCTGTAAGTTTACTATCATTAGCTTACCCTTTGTGTGCCCCTACAATTCCCCATCATTAGTTTACAATTGACCCCTGTAAGTTCCCCATCATTAGCTTACCCTTTGTGTGCCCCTGTAAGTTCCCCTTCATTAGCTTACCCTTTGTTTTCCCGTTTATTCCATCATTAGCTTACCCTTTGAGTGCCCATTTTTGTTCTCCATCATTAGCTTACCTTTTGTGTGCTCCTGTAAAGGACTATATTCTGTAGTGGCCAGTATCTGCCCCCAAAATAAAACTTTGATGGAGAAATCTTTAATTATGTTCTAAGCCAGGTGGATATTTGCAGACTTCAAAGCATTAAATATTTTTATCAACTATGACATCATTAGTTAGATATGACGTCAATAAAATGACTTAAATTCCAAATTGCAATGATTTTGAGAGAAAATAGCGTATTTTACGTCGATATTTTGATTGGAAATTATCGAGCGCAGGTCTGCTCAGACTAGATCTTTTGATATAATGTGTAGAATGATAATATCAATGAAATATGTGAATATGGTACCTGAGCAAGCTTGCGCTCTATAAATACTATAGTCAAAATTGAACAAACTCTGTGTATTTTGGCCTCTATTTTAAAAATAACGGAAATCCAAATAGTTTGTGATGTCACAGAGACAAGAAAAGCCAACTATTTTTTCCAATTTCATAATACATTGCCTTAATTTGGATTATTTTATACGATATATGCACTTTTTCTCATTTCAAGAGATTTTCAAAATTTGACTATTATGGGGGCAGGAATACGCCCTTACCGTATATAGTTCTTTCCCATCATTAGCTTACCCTAAGTGTCCCCTTGTAAGTTTAGTTTACCATCATTAGTTTACCTATTGTGTACCCTGTATATTTCCATCATTAGCTTACCCCTTGTGTGTCCCTGTAAGTTCCCTATTGATCCCTCTGTTGAGAATTCCTCCATTTGAAACATCATGTCGTCTCTCTCACTGGTCCCACTGCTACTAGTGGTTGTAGCAGACACTGGAAAAAAAATTTACTGTTCAGAAGTCCTGTGCAGTATTGCTTATTATTGTATGATTGAATAATTCATATTTCTCTGATTGCTGAGATCCAACAATTTAGAAAAAATACTACCTTATATTCACCTGCATGTTACCTTCCAGGTAAATATAAGGATTTATTTTCTTTACATCGGTCTAAAAATAGATTGGGAAATTCAAAATTGATACAAATAGTTTGGGAAAGCTATTTCACTTGCTACCGACTACCACTCAGGTGAACATTACATAAGGGAATATATAATTTGGGGTGGGGGTGGTTGTGGGGGTAGGGATTGGGTGCAGGGGACCTCCCTCCTCCCCACCTCCAACATTTTTTTTTCTGAACGTAAAATTTTACTTTTAATTTAGGCCTAAAAATATTTATTGAAAGACTGGTCCCCCACTAATGGACCTTAGTCCCCCACCCCTAAAACAAAATTAGAAGTTTTAAAAAAAACTCTTTCTCTCTTTTCATGGGAGGTAATCAAAGATTTTTTTTCAGCAGTCATGCCCCCCCCCCCCCTTTTCAAAATCTATTCTTTAAAAGAGCCTGACAAAATTTCTTTTTTTCATAGCAACTAAATTAGATTTTAAAAATCCAAATTAATACAACTGATAATGTTTATTTAACCTCGCTTTTCTCATTGCATTTAGCTCACCCTTCGGGCTCGGTGAATATTGTACTCCTCAAGTGGCTAAATCATCGTTATGACCTCAAAAACAGCAATAATTTTGTATCATTAGTACTTTATCTTCAAACAGTCTTAGTAAACTTAATATCTACTTGTATAAACTGCAAACATCTCATTATTGCTCCTAATTATAATTTAATCTGACTTTCAAGCAGCATACATTATTTCAACACAATTTGTCAATTAAAAAATTTTTAGGGGAATTAGGTTTTAATAACCATCATGCCCTCTCATACACTGGACTTGCATTATATCGCCACAGGTTTACATTAGGTAACACTTTTGGCTATTTAAGATCAACATGTTTGTAAACGCATCATGTACGATACAAATAATTCGATATGCAAAACTGGTTTTACATGGTAATGGGATTAATCACTTGATTATGATAAAGGGAACTTTTCAAAGTCCACAATTCCATATATTGCGTATTCTTGTTGATAAGTTCAGACTTATTAAAATTAAAAAAGATCTTTCTATTTGTTTTATTACTTTATATAAAGATACGACTTTCCTGTAAATTACACAATTTAAATCAATCGCGTTTCATAGATATTAGAAATTTAAAACAATTACCGATTTATTTACCGACTCCGCATTTAAATATCAGACACAGTTTAAAGTCAATTTAACTATAGAAACGTGGGGTTATTCAAGTCCAAAATCGGTGAAAATTTTAATTTAAACGTACTAAATAACAAATATCATGATCATTTACACTCAATCTCGTATTTTTATTTATTTATTTATTTACTTTTTTTTTTGCTCGGATACGCCATATATAGCTTTTAACTGTCATGAAGCTTTCCTTTAAGTTTCATTATTTTAGGCTCCGTGGATTTTGAAAAGAGGGTTTTGTAAAGATGTCATCAAATTTTCACAAATTCTTTATTATCTCCCCTTGAAATTGGGAGTGGTTCTTTAAATGACACGATCTTGAATCCCCTTTACCCAAACATGTTTTGTGAGAAGTTTAGCTGAAATTGGAAAAGTGGTTCTGGAGAAAAATTGAAAATGTGAAAAGTTTACAAATAGACGCTAGACAAAATGTCATTAGTTAAGCTTGTTTGTCTAATCATTATCTTTTTTCTTGAAAAGATTGTGATACTTTTCTCTGAAGTTTATTTTTTTATGTTAATCTTTGACTTCCTTTTGTTGACCCATCCTTGCCCAGTGGTCATGATTTGATTCAATTAGTTATGTAGGAAACTTTCACATTTTACCTTCTTTTTGTTTTGTGTTTTTTCTGCCCATATAGGTCTTGAGAAAATATTCAAATGACCCTACCATATTTAATCTATTTCCTTATTTCCCCTTTATGGAGGGCATGACTTCTCATTTGAACAAATTTGAGTCCCATTCCTCAGCCAAAAATGTGTGGCAAGTTTGATTAAATTAAGTTACTGAGTAATAATATAAGAGGTTCAAAATGTGAAAAGTTTACATACACCCCCCCCCCCTCCAATTCTTTGACTCAGGTGAGAAAAAAACTATATTCCTTGTCAATTGTTTTATTTTGACAGTGTTTAAATTATTCTTTACAATGGTTTCAAAGTTTATATTTAAATATTTCTTTAACTATACAGCCTGCACATTCTCAATGATTTAAAAAATGTTGACCTTCACCTTCCGACATTTAAATCTGGTTATAAATAAACCAGGAAGATTGATTCATAGACTATGTTCTTTTTTTAGTTTTTCTATAGATATTTTCTTTGAAATGTAATGACATTTTTCACTTGTTTTATTTGTATCTTGTTTATGTGTTTCTTTCATTTTCCATAACGTTCATATATATTTAATCTTCATGTACACATTATGTACATTATTGTTTTATTTTCTATTTCAAAATACATACATAGACCTGAGTATTAAAGCTAACTATTCATCATTCAAAAAGAGAACACTTCCTAGCCTTTGAATATTTTCACTATCAATAAAAGAAAATCATTTTAAAAAATCATTAACAATGAGAGTATTGAATAAAGTACTAGTCCCCTGTCAGCAGAAATTCCTTAAAAAATCAAAGAAGTGGAACTGCATAAACAATACTAGTCCCCTACTGACAAGTGTTATTTGGTTTCCCTTAAAATAAAATAAAATAAAAAACAACACATAATTCCATCTAAAATCATTAAAGCAGAATAAACACAAACTTACTATGTTACTCATTAAGATAGACTCACATACTTAAAATCAGTTTAAAATATGTATGTGTGTCTAAGGAAAAAAGCCAAGTGGGACAGACTGACATACAGACAAAGAGGAAACTTAAAAGTCCCTCCTATTTTCATAGTAGGAGACTATATGTAGTTATGAGAAAACTATATACTGTGGAATCATTTTAATTGGGGGGGGGGGGGGGGGGAGTCAATTCTTCTTGTTCATGGGGATGCAATTTTGTTCATAACTTGTATAATCAGTAGATTAAATAAATCAATACTTTGAAAAAATTGTTACTAGGGATGTAAATTCATGGGTATGAGTGACCCACAAAATTGATAAACATTGGTCCCTAAAGAATAATATATTTTTCCTTTTGCTACATTTTCCCAGTCCTACACTTCTCACTTCTGAACAAGTTAATTGATCTTTCCAGGTAAAGCGTTTTCTGAGCTTTTCCAATGGACCCGCAGTTCAGCGCCCAGCATGTGCTGCGCTGTGACCTGTGTGAGACTTCTGTCCCTCCAATGTACTGTGACTTATGTCATGTCCAACTCTGTAAAGCATGTGTAGGGGAGCATCTCTCTGATTTATCCAAAGAACATAAAGTAGTGCCATTCAAACAAAAGGGAACTACACCCAAATGTCCAACTCATGTTGGAAAATTTTGTGAACTTCACTGTGAGAAATGTGACCTCCCTGTTTGTTCACTCTGTCTTTCATCCAACTTCCACAAAGGACATACTTTATTGAATTTACTTGAGATAATAAAAACCAAACAAGAGGCTATAGAAAAAGATGTTGACGAATTATCTTATTCAGTGTGCCCTAAATATGAAGAAATTTCATCAGAGATACAGAGAGAAAAAACAAGCCTAGAAAAACAATACAAGACACTGACAACAGCTGTCACCAAACAAGGAGAAGATTGGCATAGAGAAATTGACATCATTGTCAACAAACAAAAATCTGAAATAGATGAGATGAAAACTAAACACCTTGCTTTACTAAATAAACAGGAAAATGAAATCAAACATATCATTTCTGAAGTAAAACAGTGCATTTTTGATTTGAGAAAAATATTGGACTCCAATGATGTCTCCCTAGCCTCTGTGTACAAATCCAGGAATGATGAATTCAAAAGATTACCTCCTAGAGTCACTGTTTCATTACCAAGTTTCTTTCCTCTTCATATCAACACAGAACAGCTCCGTCAAATGTTTGGTTCTCTGTCTGCATTATCCATTGAAACAGAATTACATGGATACACAACAAAGGCATCAGAAGCTGTACCCTGTCCTCCAGAAAAGTCACTGCTTGATGAACCCGAGCTCCTCACCACAATAGACACTGGGTGTAAATCTCTTAAGAGTGTTACCTGTTTCTGTGATGAAGAAATCTGGACATGTGGGAATGACAACATCATGAAATTGTATAGCTTCCAGGGCAAGCTACTGAAGTCAATCCGAACCAAGTCATGGAACTATCCATGTGACATAGCAGTGACAAGGAGTGGAGATCTAGTTTATACTGACACTGATGCAAGAACTGTAAACATAGTGCAGAATGACCAGATACAGGAAGTGATCCAACTACAGGAGTGGATACCTTACTATGTCTGTAGTACCTCCTCTGGTGACCTCCTGGTTACTATGTACAGTGATGACTATAAACAATCAAAAGCTGTCCGATACTCTGGTTCCATTCAGAAACAAACCATTCAGTTTGATAGCAAAGGTAAACCTCTGTATTCATCTGGTGACATTAAATACATGAGTGAGAACAGGAACCTGGATATCTGTGTGGCTGATTGGGGAGCCAAAGCAGTAGTGGTTGTTAATCAGGAAGGAAAACTCCAATTTAGATACACTGGTCATCCCTCTACTAACAAGGTATCATTTAATCCAGTTGGCATCACAACAAACAGCCAAAGTCAGATCCTGACATCAGACAGCTATCACAAACGTATCCACATCCTAGATCAGGATGGACAATTACTCCTTTACATTGATAACTGTGATCTACACATTCCTTGGGGTTTATGTGTAGACACCAGAGACAACCTCTTTGTGGCTGAGCTTAACAGTGGTAAAGTGAAGAAAATCAAATACATGTAAACAATTAGGGAAGTGCATATGATGGAGATATGAACTTAGTAGACAGAGGAAAGAACAATACCTTGATGTCTGATTCATTCAGTATATTTTTTCACTTGATTATGTAATCCATGTAGACAGAGGTTTGATTTGTTACTTAAATATTTCCTTCCAGTTGCAAAATAAAAGTTGAGTTGTATTTAAACATATACCTGCTTTGAGTAGATTTTCTTTGCTGTATGTTTGAAGTTCAAATGCAGAATCTGAAACGTTTTCTAAAGAACAGCACACACCAGTTAGTGTTATCTGGAAAAATAAAATTAAACAGTTGTCATTTGATTTTTCAATTTTTAAAATTCGATCATTCATACCTAGTGATTTTTCTACATTTTTTTAAAAGGGGCCTGGGCCTTTACCATTGGGAAAAATCATTGACATTTGTGCCAACTTGGGAATTATTGCTTATAAAATAACAAATTAGACGCAGTTCTACATTAAATTTTACAACTTTCTTATTATTTATAATCTTTGAAAGTTGTCAATGATTGTCTTTATATTTTTCATCATGGTTTTATTTTGGGGAAAAAGCAACTTAAATTGGGAAAAACTTGGTAATTTTTGAAAGGGGAAAGGGCCGATATTCGGACCTAAATTTGTTGTGGAAAAATCACTGATACCGTAAAAGCAAGCTGCATGACATGTTTTTATGACCTGCTAACCCTACACATTTTCATGTAAATAATATACTACATATACAATCAACGATGAAACAGCTTTTATTTGCAGCTTCCGAACTTTCATGTACTGGGTCAGGGCTCTCACACAACTTTTTCGGAATGCGGCTGGGGCTGTCAAAATATGGAAAATAGCAACCTTTTGGGAAATTTTGGGATGACCATTATACTCTAAAATCATGATACATTGGGCTTCTGGTCTTTGTTATCAACTAAATTTTTGTTTAGCAATATAGAGGAATATGAATAGCCAGTTTAGGTATTAGATGTCCGACTATATTTTCTTTTATTTTTGGTAGAAAGGACTATAAGTATTAGGAAAATTAACACATTCAATTGGGAAAAAGGTACCTTTTATGAATGGGGAATGTGGCCCTTGAACGGCCCCAATAACAGACAATCGAGAGCCCTGCTTAAGTACATGTATTTGGTCACTAAGGTTTTTTAATCACTGAGCAACATTGGTCATTTCCCAGTCCTTTTTATTTGTTGAAAATGTTAAGAAAGGGTGGCTTAATATACACTGTGTAATAATTTTTCATCCCTCTTCTGAAAAGAGATCATTCAGACCACACGGCATCAGAACAGACAGCCAAAGTCAGACCCTGACATCAGAAATGATCTGTTACATGTATTTAGTACACAGTAAAGGTTGAATTTATGATGTAATAGATTATAAGATTTATAAATATTCTAACTGCTTAACATCCTTTGTAAATTGAAAAGCTCATTTACCAACCCCATTTTATAAGGCATGTCACATGAAACAAAATGTATTTTTTTGCCCTATACAGACAACAAACTGGTTTGTAGTAACTTCAGATAATATTATAGTAAAACTTGGTCCTAGGGACCTGTGAATTTACTCTATCAAAGTCTATACCACACAGACAGCAGGGAGACATCTGTATACCATACAGACAGCAGGGAGACATCTGTATACCATACAGACAGCAGGGAGACATCTGTACACCAAGACAGCAGGGACACATCTGTACACCTGTCCTATCTGTACTTACCTGCATTTCTCTGTCCTCTGGGAGATCCCGACAAAGTCTATACCACACAGACAGCTGGGGGAGAGGGACATCTATAAGCTATCCTACCTGTACTTACCTGTATTTCTCTGTCCTCTGGGAGATCCACACTAAAGTCTATACCACACAGACAACAGGGTGACATCCTGCGTAACTTGTAACATATTTTCTGAAATCCACAGAACAAACATCCATATAGAAATTAAACATCAACTTTATACAATGTACATGAATTTATATCTATACTTACTGATACTTTAAGAATAAACTGATATACAATTGTCCAAAATAGAAGCTGTATGTAATCATTACTAAGCCAAGGCAAAAATATTACCAGGTAATTAACCTTTGTTAAAAAAGAGGTAGAACAAAATGTGGGTAACAATTAATCAGAAACTAAAGTATCTATAAATTTTACTGACCTTGACTAGATTTTCAAAGATATCTATAAAACTGCTTTTGGAAGTAGACACAAACTCTTGTCTCCAAATCTGAGTAAACATCTGAAATAAGGAAATAACATATCAGGTCAATGCCAAAGAATACATTAAATATAAAGTGCCACTGTAAATCACTTTTTATTTGCAAGAACTTTATTTTTGCGTAAATACACAATACAGTGTGCTCGCAAAAATTTCATTCTCACGTATAATAGTATTCCTTAAGATTATATAGAACAATAACCACAATTCGTGAAAATTTTATCTCGCTAATAAAGAGTCAATGACTATCTCGCGAAAATAAAGTGTTGCGAAAATTTAGTGATCTACAGAATCTGTAATTCAAATAAATACACGTATTTTTGACAGTTATAAATTTTATCAAATAGTGACAGGTATGCATACAATGCACATGATCAGTATCCATCATATAGGTATTTAAACCAAGATATGATTAGAAACTCAACTTTTATAACCCAGAGGCAAGGTTTAACTTAATTTATATGTATACAGTTGAACCTCATTATCTTGAACTTAATGGGACAGATGAAAAACTTTGAGATATCAGAGTATTTGTGATATCAAGGGTAAAATACTTCACGAATAATGTAGATTCCTAAATATACGCAGGGAATTAATTATCACATAATTTCGCGAGAAGCACCACTCATAAATAAAATTATTTGCTTTTATTTTTATGGTGCTGAAATCAATGTAAAATCTCTTGATCAAACATGCAGCCACTAATAAATTATTGTTTTCAAGATTTGGCAGCAAAGAGCCATTTGGCGATATTAAGTACTCATGTAAAATCTACAGTAAGTGATTGGGACTTCCAAATTACTTTGCCATATATCCATGGTATTCAAGACATCAGTGTTTAAGACACTGAAGTTCAACTGTACTTAAGTTGCATAATAAATCTGTATATTTAAGACTTTGACCTGGAGATTTGAAGCCAGTGTGGTGGATCCAGGAATTTTGTGGGTGTTCAGCATGGTAAATCCCTCTGGAAGCTGAGACTGTTTCAGCAGTGATATTATGTTCTCATCATTTGCATCATCAACCTGTCATAAATACATGTAAGTGTACATGTTCATATTCAGTACAATTTCATTCATTATTTATTTTTTAATAATTTTTTTTTCTCATCATAAAGGTTCACAAGTTTCATACTATGTTTATTTTAAGTGATTTACAATCTTGAACCATTGCACACACTGGTGAAATTGAGTAAGAATTAAAAACCTCAATGACAAAAGTGTCCTTGTTTCCTGAGGATAAATCCAGCTCTGATGTTTCCTCATCACTGTCGTCAGTGACAACACTACGTGGACTGATTTGTCCTGTGTCCTAAAAACACAGTTATAAAACTTATACATGAACATTACAGCAGATTCCCATACAGTTATTGCGAAGATCAAAGAAATGCCACAGACATTATTCTCCAATAAATCACGAACGTTATAAAAAAATTATCAGATCAGAAACACATATCAAACATGTACAGTTGATACGAATATTTGACTTTAGTATCTAATATATGTAGACCATTCAATGTGTAGTCTTCCCCAGTTTAAACAATGTGTATTGCATAGGGCTGCACAATCATATCGATATTCTGGTAAATTGCAATTCGTTAACAAAAAATATTGTATTGTGATACAATTTTTCAGTTCCGATATACATGTACATTCCATACCTATAAACATAGGTAATCAAAGATTACGAAGCTCACCTCGACGAAGGCTATCTATAAGTAAGGCAAATCTCACATCATATTTTTTCTAGTTAGTGTTCATCCCAAGATCAATATCCATACAAATTTGGTTTAAGAAGGACTTATAGATACTTGGAAATAGACCTGCTCAAAAAACTTCTAACCTGTTTACTAATCAAGAAAATTTTGGACAGTTCCAACATCCAAAGCAAGTCTGGAAGTTTTCATCCTTAGATGTACCATCCAAGCTGTTTAATCATAACATGCCATAATATTATATAGCTACTCCAAAAACATTACTCTGGTCACCCATCTGGAAAATGTAGGTCAGATTCAGAATCCAAAACAAGTCTGAAAGTGTCCATCCTAAGATACATCATCCATGCTAATTTGATTAAAATATGGCTAAAATTCACTCATCTGGAAAATCTAGGTCAGATTCAGCATCCGAAGCAAGTGTGGTAGTGTCCATCCCTAGATGCATCATCCATGCAAGTTTGGTCCAGGTAAGGGCTTATAGTTACTTGGGAATAGACCTGCTCCAAATATAGGTCAGATCCAGCATCCGAAGCAAGTGTGGTAGTGTCCATCCCTAGATGCATCATCCATGCAAGTTTGGTTCAAGTAGGGCTTATAGTTACTTGGGAATGGACTTGCTCCAAAAACTTTAACCTGGTCCCTCATCTGGAAATTCTAGGTCAGGTCCAGCATCCGAAGCAAGTGTGGTAGTGTCCATCCCTAGATGCATCATCCATGTAAGTTTGGTCCAGATAGGGCTTATAGTTACTTGGGAATGGATTTGCTCCAGAAACTTTAACCTGGTCACTCAACTGGAAAATCTAGGTCAGATCCAGCATCCGAAGCAAGTGTGGTAGTGTCCATCCCTAGATGCATCATCCATGCAAGTTTGGTTCAGGTAAGGGCTTATAGTTCCTTGGGAATGGACCTGCTCTAAAAACTATAACCTGGTCACTCATCTGGAAAATCTAGGTCAGATCCAGCATCCGAAGCAAGTGTGGTAGTGTCCATCCCTAGATGCATCATCCATGCAACTTTGGTTCAGGTAGGGCTTATAGTTACTTGGGAATGGACCTGCTCCAAAAACTTAAACCTGGTCACTCAACTGGAAAATCTAGGTCAGATCCAGCATCTGAAGCAAGTGTGGTTGTGTCCATCCCTAGATGCATCATCCATGCAAGTTTGGTTCAGGTAGGGCTTGTAGTTACTTGGGAATGGATTTGCTCCAAAAACTTTAACCTGGTCACTCATCTGGAAAATCTAGGTCAGATCCAGCATCCGAAGCAAGTGTGGTAGTGTCCATCCCTAGATGCATCATCCATGCAAGTTTGGTTCAGGTAAGGGCTTATAGTTCCTTGGGAATGGACCTGCTCTAAAAACTATAACCTGGTCACTCATCTGGAAAATCTAGGTCAGATCCAGCATCCGAAGCAAGTGTGGTAGTGTCCATCCCTAGATGCATCATCCATGCAACTTTGGTTCAGGTAGGGCTTATAGTTACTTGGGAATGGACCTGCTCCAAAAACTTTAACCTGGTCACTCAACTGGAAAATCTAGGTCAGATCCAGCATCCGAAGCAAGTGTGGTAGTGTCCATCCCTAGATGCATCATCCATGCAAGTTTGGTCCAGGTAGGGCTTGTAGTTACTTGGGAATGGACTTGCTCCTAAAACTTTAACCTGGGACGCCGACGCCGACGCCAACGCCGGGGGTATAGCATAAGCTCATCTCGACTTCGTCGAGGTGAGCTAAAAACTGTGAAAATCAAATTTGCAAGTTTCTTACTGCTCGATCACACACGATTAAAACTGCAAACGACAGAACCAGATTCATGTATGATCTCTTACATTACACGAACGATCACGCACATTTCAACAATAACATTGCAGTCACCAAATATTAACAAAGGGTTATGTTTCTCCCTAGCTGACTTACAATGTGCAGCAGTTCGTGTTTCTCTCGATTCCTCAGCACTTTCTCTGAAATCCTCTTCTGTATTTCCTGTAGGCGGCTATTCTCCTCCTCAGATGTGGCCTGAAACACACAAAACACTACATTGTTGTAGTTATTAATTCACAAGACATCGTTATGCAAATATTGCTACGTGGTAAACATTGCACACTACATTGTAAGAGGTTAGAATGATGTTTTCAGTTTATCTAAGTTAAAATAAAGCATTTTATTCAATTATGCATACAGAATAAAAAACTTCGATCAGAAATTGTAAAAATGTTAAGTTAGTTCAATATCCTAAATAGCAAGTACATGTATATACAGAAAGGATGACTGTCCTAATGTTTAGTGGAAAAGTATGTGGGATAACTCACCTGACCTGACACCCTAGGTACCGAGGGCATTGGAAGGGCTGCCATGAAAACAGCAGTGGCAGTCTGAAAATAAAAGAATATCAATTATGTTTGAAGATTAAGATGATAAAATGTGCAAGTAAGCTTAATATACAAACACATTATTATATTTTGTTCTTGAACCTCAGTAAAATTTAATCCAACCACTCGAAACCTGCAAACATATTAATGGTCTTTTTGAGAATGCATTTAAAGGGTTTCCTTTCTTGAAAAATATTTACGCAAAATACTTTCATAGAATTAAAGAGAGCATTATTTGCACTCAATGAATATCAAACAATAAAAATTCCTATTTCAAAAATGGATACAAATATGAATGACATTCTTGAAAGAGTTTGCATCTCCACACTGGACTTACTGCCACTCCGACTAGTAAGGACTCTCCCACTGTGATCTGTATCTTTAGACCATAGAGACCATTCATACCACACAGCTGTAAAAATACAGTGAAACTTGTCTAATTTGATACATGTATGTATAAGGACACAAATTTTGTGTCAGAGAATAAAAAAAGATATCAGATAGCTCTGTGTAAATAATATGGGAAATAACTTATACAGGGAAATTTTGCCCCCCCCCCCATTTTTTTTTTCGCCCCTTTCACCGTATTCACAGGTGGACAAATTTAAAATGGGGCAAAATCATAACATACAGTATAGTTTCTGAAACAGAACTGATATTGGGCGAAGTTAAAACGGGGCAAAATCATTTCCAACTGTGAAAGGGCGAAAATAACATGGAACGAATATAACCCTGTATACAGTATATTAGTAAAGTGGGAAAGAAAAGGAAGGTTGCAATTCATAGTGAAACAAAGTGCACAGGTGCCTAAAAAGAAAGTATTTTCTATAATAAGTAAGTACAAAACTCATGGATGTAAATAAACATTGTCATTTGTAAAGCTGATACAGCTTCAAAAATAAACTGTGGCAGCTATAACATTTCACTGGAATACTGTATAATTATACAGAAAAATTAAAATTTTGATCCTATAAATTTCACAAACATACTAGAATTCACAAGACAGGCTTCTCCTAAAAACACAATTGCCCTCAAATCTGTAATCCAATAAGGTTGAGCTGAATTTTTTAAACTACCCATTTTGATTTATTTACAAAATCATCAAAGCCAACAAGATGGCTCAATTTAAAGAGGATGTTGCTGAAAATCCGGCTAAAAGCTCACAATTTAATGTGTAGAAGTACAGACAATACAGATACTTAGACAAAATATCTGCTTTAAAGAAAAAGTACCTTGAGTTTATTCATCAGCTGACTGTGGAGTTCATATTCCAAGAAAGGAAGGCACTGAAAGAAAGATACAGTATATACAGTGAAACTGAATATTGGATTTTTTTTTCCTTCCCTAACATTATTTCACAAGTACAGTGGACCTTCACTTATCAGGACGCCAGATATCCTGACGCTTCAGCTACATGTAAAAGATGATTTTTTTCTTGGGAAATGAAATTATCTAAAGATAATTTGCCTTGTTTATCCAGAATTCTGTATTCCAGATCCTGATGGTCAATTTTTACCACAAAATGCTTTTTTTTTTTTACATTTTGGGCCACACCAATTTAATTTCTTGTTCGTCGGACATTTGATGAAAAAAGTACAAGCGGGCGAGCGGTAAAATAATAATATTATTACTTTTTTGTAGGCAAAATTTTTTGGCAGAGCGTGAAAAAATTTGAGTGGACAATTATATTTTTTCTGATCTGCAGAGTAAGCAGATTTAAAATACCAAAAATAGAGAGGAAATGGAATAGAAAATAGCATAGAATTTCCATGGTGCGGGAAATTGAAATTAATATTATTTTTATAGTTTTGTTTAAATACAAGCGCGTGGGTCCGACGAACAAAACATTTTATTGGTGTGGCCTTGGTTCATTTATCTGGAGAGTAATTTTTAATTGATCTTTTGACTCTGGTCAACTTATCTAAACTGGGTGTTAATTGCTGTAAACACACAGACCTGGCTGATTGGTTTTGAAAAGACAATCACCTGTGATCTGTTTCAGTGATTCACTGCGACGTTAATGTATTGTTGTATGGTTGTTTCCAAGATATACGCATAAGACTAAGATTCTCCGACATGTGTGAAATTGCACTAATGTATTAAAATAATCTAAAATTTCAATAAGTTATTTATAATCAGCAAAATATTTACAGTTAGCTTGAATACACTATTAACATTGGTTTTACTTATTGCTTTTTATAGACCTATTTCTGGAGCTTTATAACATCATTCTTCATGCATATTTATCAGACAGTATATTTTTATGATCATAATTTATATAAAATCACATTCAATTGATCAATAAATGATCACTAATGCAATCATGCTCAGAAGGTAAGCTTGTGTGTAATTACATGTATGTCAAATTTAGTATGAATAAATGTTCAAATGGAAATTAGACTCTAGGTTTAGTTAAAGTTCGCTTGGGTAAATTCAAATCTCTTCACGATAGTTGGCTTGGAAGAGTTTAGTCATTAGTAATTATCAAGGAAAAATTATTATTATGGCCGTATAAGCGGCTTTACATCCAATGCGCTGTTTTAACAAGTTTTATGTAGTGGTGCATATGTATACTATAGTATTTAATCAATAAAACATACAGTTGAACTTCGGTATCTCGAACACAGATATCTTTAATTCCATGGATATGTCGAAGTAATATTAAAGGCCAAATTACTTATTCTTTAAGTATTTTACCCTGGATGTGTTGAATCCTCGGATAGCCATTGGGTTCGAGATAACGAGGTTTGACTGTATTAATATAATGCAAATAATGCAGCATTATTCACTATTGTCACTGGTATGAAAAGCTATATTGCTCGAAATTGAGGAAATTTAGGAATCCGGACGCTTCACCTATACGGGTGATTTTGACTGGGAACCAAAGCGTCCGGATAAATGAGGCCCCACTGTATTAAAAGAGGTGATAAAATACAGTTGTACTAAATGTATATTTTCTGCATCTTTTAACTGATCAATATTTCATGACATTCACAAATTTAGAAAGTCAAAACCATGCACATACTAAGGTATTTTATTCTAATTTAAAGTCACTTGAAAAATACTGTCAAACTAAACTCTCAAACTAATCAAAAGTTGAAATTTATAAATAAAGTAAGAAGAAACTGAAACAAGGCTAAATATTCTATGAAGTTAGAAAAAAAGAGTGCATGTTTTGTTTTAATTTTTTTTAACTCAATTTCAATCAATGTATCAAATTCAAAAAATAATTCTGATCTATTCTCTGCCTTTTTGTATGGATTCTATTGTTTGACTTTTTTTCATGAGTGTACATACATCACTTATCTCCCGGGCATTTGATTCTCCACCTTTGCTTTTAGCTTTTGGTCGACAAACCCTGTAATACAAATACATGTACATGTACTTTTAGAACAGGATGCCAGCTTAAATAAATAAAAATTGTATTACATTAACATGTACAAAGATGTCAACTTTAATGAAAATCTTATTCCCTCCTTGGAACAATATGCCTGCATGGCTGTTAGAATCATAATGAACAACTACATCTTTTAAACACCAAAAGATATTCAAAGAATTAGTAAATATGTACTCATCATTAATAAGTCTTCAATATGTCCTCTGTTTCAATATAAAACCTCTGATCTGTGGTTAAAATCAGTGAATATTCCTACCCACCTGGCTTGTATGAAGGCACCTTTACCATGGGTCTGAATCTCAGTGGGAGGGTCTATAGTGGTGAACAATACATCAGGAACTTTTCGTTTCCTATAACGTATATGAAAATACACATGCATATTTACATCATATAAATAAACAACTCTCAAATACTTTTACACTTAAAGTCAACAAAAACCAAGCTGTATAATATTTCTATTTTACACATACAACCTTCTATAGTGGTAAGAAAAATTAAGGAATATAATTCTATTAAGTTTCATCAAAATCCTAATATGCACCTGCATATTCCACAGACAGACAGATTGACAGGGAAGGGAGCGGAGCTGGGTTTGTATGGAACATGACACAGCAGACAGTTATAATGTGGTGAACCATCATCAGATCTGTAATACAAAATCACCAATAATCATCCTGTATCATTCATGTACATTTACTTAAGAAATAATGTCTCATTTTTAAACATCTATCGGGGTATAAATACGGGTTGGTATGAGATCAAATTTACCATAAAGCCCTTCCGGCTTTATGGAATTTAATCTCGTGACCAACCCGTATTTTTATCCCGATAGATGTTTAAAATTGATACTAACATTATTACTTATATTTACATTAATTTTACGATTTATTCATATTTTATATTTTCCTGATTATAATCTTTAACACGTGAAATGTTTTATTTTTCAAACTCAACGGCACGTATTTGATCCACTGTTTGCGCGTCGTCCCTTTAAGATGTCACTGAGAAATAACATCGAATGTTTATGACGTGAGGAACCCGTGTTTATACGGATATAGATACGCGTTGCTTTTAATAGTGTTATATAAAAGAAAACATTTGCAAATGTAAATATTTTGTTTTAAAGGTCAAAATCATAAGACTGTTCTCTTGCATACTTCTTTTATGATCATTTGTCTGAAAAGATTAATTTATCAATGGTCAAAACTCAAGATCCATTAAATTGAATTATTTGCGACAGATTTAACTGTCAGTCTCTGGAATGCCAAAGTCATAAAAAATTATCCTTTAAAGAAATCATGGTTCATGTTCATGTTAACGTTTAAAAAAAGGTGTAAACTACAGACCCATGATCATAGAGAGCTTGGAGGGAGCTCTGGGCAGCAGAGTTGGCGAGGTTAACATCCACATACAGCTTTTTGTCTCGTTCTTTTTCAGCAGAAGGCTTTTCAGGAACAACAGCAGGGGGTGGGGGAGGTACTCGTGTCGATGATGTGGGGTCGTAGGTGACGTTAACTCGGGCAGCAGTACCAGTGGCACACAAAACAATGATTTCATCACTATAAAAGAGGATGTATATATCAGACACATTGTTACTCAGAAAACGTGATGTTACATCATACCTAATTCAATTACATTAATTCAAATATTTCATTAAATCTTAAAATGATCTTCAGTCTATGGTGGTTTTACTGTGTATCATAGCATATGACATCCCATGGTTCTACTGAGTGTCTGAATGTCTTACCAGATGGAGGTCTTTTCTGTATATCCTAACACAGCGTGACATCCCATATTTTTATTAAGTGTCTGAATGTCTTACCAGATGGTTCTATATATACTTACACAGCGTGACATCTCATGGCTTTACTGAGTGTCTGAATGTCTTATCAGATGGTGGTCTGTTCTATATATATTTACACAGCATGACATCCCACGGCTTTACTGAGTGTCTGAATGTCTTATCAGATGGTGGTCTGTTCTATATATATTTACACAGCATGACATCCCACGGCTTTACTGAGTGTCTGAATGTCTTACTAGATGGTTGTTTGTTCTGTATATCCTAACACAGCATGACATCACATGGCTTTACTGAGTGGTTGAATGTCTTACCAGATGGTGGTCTTTTCTGTGTATCCTAACACAGCGTGACATCCCATTGCTTTACAGTGAGTTCTGATCTCCGTCCTAATTTCTGTCCACCAAGCATCTCTAGTCTCTGGTTCCTCTATAATGACCATGGTAACAAATTTTTTAAATCTGCCCAATCATTTCCTCATCCTTGCCCATTATGTACTGTAAAATCACTTATTTTTGAAGGGTCAAATTTTTCGCCATTTGGGGAAAAATATGGGTTAGCCAGGATTTGATGTCGTGGTTGGTATACATTTAGATAACAAAAAATGTACTGGTATTAAGAAATTTTAACCTTATGTGGAGGACAAGATTTCATGAGTCTCTTATCATCATGAAAACAACAAAAATTAAACACACCCAGGAAAATCAGTGATTTTACAAGTTCAATTTTAACTGTGCAATTATTAAATGCCAATTTTTGAGTTACTGAATTACCCTTCATGTAAAACAGAAATAATTTTAACAGACCTGGGTTGTGAATCTTGTCCAGGAGTTTGACTGACTTGGCTGACACAACACCCCCCAGGTGGACAATGAACCCAACAGGAAATGAGGTCATAGTGAAGAAAGGATACTCCTGAAAATAAATATATTTCATCAACTGAAATCAATTAATTCATTCATCATAAACATGTTCATACATATTTAGCATATTTTAAAACAATACAGTATTATAAATAATTTTTGCTACATGTGTATATGAATTTTGACATACTCAGTGTTAATTTCTCATCAGGAAATTGATACACTGCTGGTACCTAATTATGCACTTGGAGTCTTGGAACACTTATTGACATTCTTTAACCTTCATCTTTTGATCCTCGAATATACTGATCTGGTTTTGCTGTCATCTACCACATATTAAACAAGCTTGAATTTGAAAGGTCAAATTGTTATGAATTCATGGTAACTTTGGCCTTAGATTTTTTGATGCTCAAAATGTTCAAGTATATTTCTAGGGACACCTACCCCCTACCTAGCAAGTTTAGGACCAAATGGCCTAATGCATGGTACTAATCATATGATGTCTAACAACATTAGTAAAAGGATATCCAAACACTTATCATCACCTTTCACATTCTTTCAAATGAAAAGGCTGGTACTCCTGTTCACAAGTCACCTCTTTAGGAAGTTTTAGACAGAAAAATGAAAATTATACCAATGCCTTACCATGAGCTCTATCCTGAGTTGTTGAGCTGACAGCTTAACTTACAGAAATATCAAAATTATACAAATGCCTTACCATGAGCTCTATCTTGGGTTGCTGAGCTGACAGCTTGACTTACTGTGAGCTCTATGCTGGATTGCTGAGCTGACAGCTTGACTTACTGTGAGCTCTATGCTGGGTTGCCGAGCTGACAGCTTGACTTACTGTGAGCCCTATGCTGGGTTGCTGAGCTCACAGTGTGACTTACCATGAGCTCTATGCTGGGTTACTGAGCTAACAGCTTGACTTACTGTGAGCTCTATACTGGGTTGTTGAGCTGACAGCTTGACTAACCATGAGCTCTATGCTGGGTTGCTGAGCTGACAGCTTGACTTACTGTGAGCTCTATGCTAGGTTGCTGAGCTGACAGCTTGACTTACCATTAGGTCTATGCTGGGTTGCTGAGCTGACAGTGTGACTTACTATGATCTCTATGCTGGGTTGTTGAGCTGACAGCTTGACTTACCATTAGATCTATGCTGGGTTGCTGAGCTGACAGCCTGACTTACCATTAGGTCTATGCTGGGTTGCTGAGCTGACAGCTTAGTAGCAGCTTTACTACCACTCCCTACAACACTGCCACTTCCACTGCTCTCTGTCAAACTGCTTCCTACAAACCAGGCACCTGTTAATTAATGGTTCAAGACTTGACACTGAGTGTTTAAAGTCAAAAAGACATGGATGTACCTTTAGGAGGTGTGGTACTACTAGCATCTGATTCTGAGGATCGTCGTACCACTGTCTGAGGGGAGTTCACCTTGACAGGTGATGTTGCACACCTAATTATGTTTGGTGGGGAGGAGGGTGTAGCAGAATCTTCTATGAGAGGGGAACTGAAAGGAAAACTGAATGCTGACTGGCTGCTTTGAACTAAGGGTGGGGCAGATGGAGGAGGGGAGATGGAAGCTGTTTTTTTGACGGGTGTGTGGGGTGGGGTCATTGTTAAGTGATGATGTGAGCGAGATAGGGAGGGGCCATGAGTGGGTGGGGTGTGGTGATGATTGAAGAAGTGGAGAGAGTTCACAGCATGCCTCAAACTGAAAGAGAAACAGAAGGAAAAAACACTTATTTTAGGATCTTGGTAACCATGCTAAACATCAAATTACATGCAACATTTATGTAAAGAAAGCTAACTTTGATTAGAAAGCAAGTGAGAGATACCTTATAAAACAAACATTTCCAATGAGGTAGATTTTATTCTGTTTAATCCGATCAATTTGCTCATTCATGCAGCAGTTGCTATTGAGCTTCCATGACTCATTTGTATTAGAATTTTAGAGATTAATTTAGTAAAAGATTTTAGTGAGCTAGATGTATATATCTAAAAAAGTAAAAAATTCCCTCTACCATTGTCACACTAGTTGTTAAAATACTTGTTTAATGTGAAAATGTTTGGTGATTTGAACTTGTTTAGTGAAAGAAGTGGATGATCTGAAATGTGACAAAAATGCTTGATGATTTTTAAAAAAAAATATAATAAAAACATACCAACACTAGGTGCATTGCTTGAAATAAAGTTCACAAAAATGACTGAGTAAAATACAATTACCATAAGCATTTCTCGACTATGGTTGACCTCAATTCTGCATTGCAAGTACTTCATTATATTTCAATTTTTTTGTATTTTTTCTAACATAGCAATAATTATTAAATACAAGGCACATGCAAGACCATTTTTAGGAATGAAGAGCAGTGAGAAAAACAACATTTTGACTGGAAAACATCATTCTAATACTAAATATTTTTATATTAATCCTGACTAGCACTAGGTTTGACATGAAAATTATTAAGTGTGTTTCACTATTATCAAAGTGCATTTGGATTCTAAATAAAAAATAATTAGTGACAACATTTAGTGTTTTTACTACATACATGTAATTACAAAAAAAGTTTTTTATCAAATACAGTTCACAACACCAAAACCTTCCTTAAAATCAGTGGGCAGAACAGAGCTACCAATCTTATTTATCATATTGTGAAGTCACTGATTTCCATGGAGATTTAATTTTTTTTTTTTTTTTTTTGTTTTCACAGTAAGAAGAGATCCACAAATCCAGGTCCATCACAAAATTGAAAGTTTCATATACATAACTATTAAACATTTCTCCAACCACAAAATCCCCCCCCCATCCCTGAACCAATATTTTTCCTCCATAAATATCCCCCCCCCCATACCTTGAAAATTTGACCCCATGAAAATATATGACTTTAGTTTTACAGTACCAGTAATCTAGGAACTTGTAGAATTTACATGAACTTTTGTTAAGTTCGTGTAAAAGATTTACTTCAAAATAAAACTTTCATGTCCTTTAAACAATTTTTCTTAGAAATCACACACAATCATAGTGAAGTTTTTAGCCCCTGCTTGTGATCAACAATAAATTTATCACAATGTAGATATGTTATTGTTATTCTTAGAAGTGATGAAACGTTACTGATCATGGTACAAGTTTTAGCAAATGAATGTTATTTTACATGTACAGATCTGATTGTTACTAAAACATGAAATAATCTAAACCACTCTCCACTACTTATCAATGATACACAACAACAAAGAAAATTCTCTGGTGTGATAAACACCACATTGTGTATGTACTTACTTCAGAAATATTGTACATCAAATCTAAATATACTGACTGATAAATTGTAGCATTAACAGTTTCAAAACAATTGAAATGTTTATAACGAATAACAATGTGTGTTTGTGAAACACAAATACCTGTATGTCTTTTGTAACTTACAATTCATACATGTACATGTAAATAGCCATTCACACTTGGGGATGATCTTGATGAGACAAAGATCTTAACCTTCATCATAACCCAAGATATAAAGTCATCTTAAAAAGTTATGTGATTATGTCTTACATCTGGAGGATACAATTAAGGATAAACATACATGTACAAACACATATAGAGATGGACAGGACAACCTGATAGTCAATCTCTGAACCTGCCAGCAGGATTTTTTCTTTGCAATGAGAAATTGTTATTCCAGTACAAATACTGAAATTTAGCCCTATTGGAGTAGCCTCTCCAAAACTGTTGATTAGGATGCTAATGCACACATTTACACTAACAGGTTCTTTAATTATAACATGAACAGTTTCAAAAATTGTCTGGTGAACAAAAACCAGTGGTCATCTCAAATTTCTAATTGCTCTAAAAGAGGAACCTTTCTGCAAAGTTTGGACAATGAGAATTATCAATTCATACCCCATTTGAGGTAAGCATTTTTAAAAGTCTCTTCATAATTAATACAAAATCAGCTGATATATATACATGTAGAATCAACAAATGAAAATAACATTTGACTGTAAAATATGATGATAACAAGAGATGTCACTTACTCTTTGAATTGAGGAGAGGCCCCTTGAGGTGAAGGGGGCATCAACTGTGAAGGTCGTATCAAGGTCACTCCAGTTCCAATGCCTCGGGCCACAATACCAGACTCACCCTCCAAATCAAAGCATTGACAATAGCTTAGGAAAGAAAGGTCAGTTGATTTAATTCATTGTATCAGAAAAATGAAATAGATTAGATAGATAAAAAACTAATTTCCAGTGATGGTATATATGTTCATACATGGATAAACACTACAAGTATGATAGCAATAATGGGAATGTATGCCTAGATAATCACTACATTAACACTGAATGTATTATCAACATCCTTTTATGAAGAAACTCAGACTTACTCACCACTATATTTTACAGACTTATTAACAAGGTATAAAGTATTTTCCAAAACATACCCTATCACTGCATTACCACCCAACTCTGCTACTTTTACACCAATTTTCCTCTGAAGTTCACCTACAAAATATTGTCATTAGTGATTCATATTTTATAACAACACTCTAAAGGTCAAGATGTATTCTCAGACCATTTTTGGCACTTAATCTTGTATACCACAAAGCATAAGCAAGTATCTTACTTCATTTATTTCATGTCATGAGTACCTGATAACTTAATATAAATAATAAATCTCTTTCTTTATCATTAACATTAGCTATAAATACCTGACAACTTGGAGAAGAGTCGTTGTCGTGCCTCATTAGATGCCCGCGGTGTTCTGATCTTGTCAATCCATTGGTATTCTGGGTCATCATTCACCACTAATTCCTCTACAAATCCGTTAATAACTTGCATGCGATACCCTGAAGGCACTTCTGCAGCTGAAACAATCATAAAAGTACATCTTCAGGCAGAATATTTTTTATATATATATTTTCAGGTACTTCCACCATCCAATTACAAGTATTTGAGCTCGAACCATTGTCAAATATGACACATGAATGTCTTGTTCAAATGTTATAAGAAATTCTATCAGAAAAGAGATACTTTTTGTGTTGTGTTGTATTTGATATACCTTCCATGCAGGCCCAGAAAGGACCTTGTCCCAATTGAAAACTGACTCTTCTTTTCACAAAATTAAGGTAAAAATTCCCAAATGACAAGCAGATTGAATTTTCAATGCTTTTTATCAACAATATTAAATTCTGTGATTATATGGAAATGTGCATAGAGGATAAGCCAACAATATAATAGTCTTTATTTTGATAATACCTACATGTAACATTTCAAAAATATTTCCAATCATTGTTTCTTATTTTTCCATATAAAATTCCCAATTAAAAGGGTAGAGAACCCTGTACCAAAGCAGTCAATTAAGCCCTTTTAAGACATACAGTGGCAATCGAAGAAATCAGCATTAATTTGCTACCAGTGGATTGAACAAAAATTGTGATTCGGCGTTATTACTGTAGGTGTACATAAATTATTTAAAATTTAGCATAATCACTGGGTAGTGAGTGGTTGGCATTATCATGAATTAGCACTACACATGTTTGGGTTTGTATTTGTATATCAATGTTTTATTAATGGTATTCATGAATTAGGGCATTGTTGTTCACGCCAAAGCTGCTAAAATATGAAGCCTGCTTTTTTAAGTACACATACAGTATGACCCGGTGGAAAAAAAACAGTGAACACTTACAGTATTCAAAGAATAATATGTGTTCTTAAGTGTATCACTTATACTCACTGCTGAAAAACTGGATGCCACATGATGACTGACGGAACTTGTTAACGTCTGAAAACAGGTCCACCTTCACAATCAGATTGAGCTCACCTCGAATACCTTGATACGGAGATATTACACTGTCAATCACTTAATATTGCTACCTATTGTATATCTTTCTCATTTGCAACACAAAAATGTCAACAATATAGATAGTAAAACTTACATCAGAATAGTTAATTTTACATGACAAGATACGTAATGACTTAGAATTACATATTAATTTGAAGAATTTATATGTCTATAATTAATTCATTGGGTATATTTTGAATGTGACAAAAATGTACATTATTTTGCATTTTACAGGTGTAGCCTCAGCAGAGGTCTAGATATGTCCGAGACAAATTTCATAAAACAAAATAGTTGAACATTGATATTTTGACCTTTTGATAGAGGTCCCTGATATTCTATATACATGTTTAAGATATTTAAGTTCAAACGTAATTGAAATACATAATCATTACAAAAAATGTCAACAACCTTTCATTTTCTCAAGTTCTGTATATGATGTATTTTACCCACAAAATTATTGAACCCTTCTTACTAGTTTATTGTTCCAAGTCTATATATATTGAGCTTAATGTGACCATACCATGCATGGTGTCATAGATAGGGAACCAGCCGCTGATGACCTTGGGCATGTCCTTCGTCAGTAGAGGGTTGAGATCAATGTAAATCTTTCCTATTGCATCATTAGCACTGTATGTATCGTGGTCCAGCACCCTGAAACAAATTCCAAACTGAGAACAACTCAGAGCTAAATCATCAGGTTACATAAATTTTACAATTTATATGCTCAAAATATACTTATCAAAGTAACTGTTTTAAATCTTTCCTTCAGTGTACTAAATTATTCCTTTGTTTGTCATTCATGGATAGTGTTCTTGATTTTTTGCTGTTACTCTACATCTGTTGAATGCTTAACAGGTATAAATTTTTACCTCAGTTCTAGTGGTTCATCCTGAAGACTCTCATCTTCTCCCTGAGCATTATAAAAATAAGAAACTAAAATTACAATGTTAAATACTTCACAAAACAATTTTTTCATTACTTAAATTCCACGGAAAACAGTAAAAAAAAAAGATTATGCTAGTTAAGTGCAGAATACATTTGTTTGGATTTATTTGACATAAATAATTCTCTGTATTAGTTAAACCAGAAGTCTCTGATGAGACTGTAGCTCTACTGGTCTGTTTGTATAACAAAAGAAAAGTAGCACTTGGATTTGAAACATTGCAACATGCAACAATAATTAGAATTATGTATCTTAATGAAGTCTACTTCTGTGCCAAGTTATATTGAAATCAAATGAAAACTGTAGGAGGAGTAGCGTTTTGAAAGTATTTCATGGAAATTTCTATTTTTAGTAACCATGACCATTCACTCAAATAAAAAAACAGAAATACATATTATGTATCGTAGTGTATTCTAACTGTGTGCCAAATTAGATTGAAATCAGACCAAAATTGTAGGAGAAGTAACGTTTAATGGGAATTTCACAAAAATTTCTATTTTAAGTAACCATGGCAACACTCTTCATTGAATTCAAAAACCAATGCAATAAATTATGTATCTAAGTATAGTCTTCTTGTATGCCTAATTATATTAGAAGTAGACTAAAACTGTAGCAGGAGTAGTCTTTTAAAGGAATTTCACAGAAATTTCTATTTTTAGTAACCATGGCAACACTGTCCATTGAATTCAAAAACCGATGCAATAAATTATGTATCTTAGTGTAGTCTACTTGTGTGCCAAGTTATATTGAAATCGGACCAAAACTGTAGGAGGAGTAGCGTTTTAAAGGAATTTCACAGAAATTTCTATTTTTAGTAACCATGGCAACACCGTCCATTGAAATCAAAAACCGATGCACTAAATTATGTATCTTAGTGTTGTCTACTTGTAAGCCAAGTTATATTGAAATCGGACCAAAACTGTAGGAGGAGTAGCGTTTTAAAGGAATTTCACAGAAATTTCTATTTTTAGTAACCATGGCAACACTGTCCATCAAAATCAAAAACCGATGCACTAAATTATGTATCTTAGTGTAGTCTACTCGTGTGCCAAGTTATATTGAAATCGGACCAAAACTGTAGGAGGAGTAGCGTTTTAAAGGAATTTCACAGAAATTTCTATTTTTAGTAACCATGGCAACACCGTCCATCAAAATCAAAAACCGATGCACTAAATTATGTATCTTAGTGTAGTCTACTTGTGTGCCAAGTTATATTGAAATCGGACCAAAACTGTAGGAGGAGTAGCGTTTTAAAGGAATTTCACAGAAATTTCTATTTTTAGTAACCATGGCAACACCGTCCATCGAAATCAAAAACCGATGCACTAAATTATGTATCTTAGTATAGTCTACTTGTGTGCCAAGTTATATTGAAATCGGACCAAAACTAGGAGGAGTAGCGTTTTGAAAAATTGTTTACAGACAGACGGACAGACAGACAGACAGACAGACAGACGGACGGACGACGGACACCTTACTATCGCATAAGCTCTTCTGGTCTCTGACCAGTAGAGCTAAAAATGTACCACATGGTGGCCTGAACTTTAATGGAAGTAAAACATGAAGTTATCTTAGTCACAACCACTGTGGATCAAGGTAAAGTGCTCTCCCTTAAATCCACCAAATAAAATGCTTACTTTTTTCATCATGTTCATGCATCCACATAATATATGAAAGTCTATATGGATTTAATTTTTTTACCATTAAAGATAATTACATGACACATTATATAAACTTCCATGTACACAAGTACATACACTGATACAGCAATTTTAAAGACTTGAAAATTTTCAGGTCAACAAGCAAGGACAGTCAGAGAAGGGTGACTTAGGTTTTGTTTTGTATACTTTATACCTGATGAGACTGTACAATTTATACCTTTCTAGAGTTAACTTGAACATACCTCAAACTTGAACCATTCAGAGTTCCACTGTGGATTAAGGGACTTCTTACAGATATCAGTTTTAAAAACATCAGGTCCAAATCGTACCTTGATTAAAAAAGGAAAGCTTCTCTTGAATAACAGATTCTTTATCAAGATGCCATGTAATCTTTCTCTAACATCAATAGAATCAATACAAAATTACCAAAATCATCAACATGTGTAATATTACAATACATAATTACATTGATATTACATAAATAGTATACTACAAGTTGTAGTGTTTGGGGTCCTTTTGATGCGAATGTGCATACTACTGAAAACTCAAATATGAAATTGTTTATTTTCATGATACCTCAACATAAGCATCTGTAAGGTCAGTGGATCTATCCATAACAGGTAAGCCCCGCCCTGCAACCACACGAACTTTGACCTTTCCAGGCATATCCGTCAGTATTTACTTTTCCAGTCAGTCCAGCTGCTACATTGTTTGTTACAAGTACACCTCAGTGCATCTGAGTTGATCTATAAAATAAAAGTAATATGCAAGAACAGACATTAATTATTCTATTTTGATTTTAAAAATAATATCATACAGACTTGTCATTTGACTAAATTGTTATCAATACCAAATTTCACTTCACTTGATTTAAAACTTATTCATATATATTTTTTTTAAAACTAGACAACAATTTCATAATTTTTTTTTAAAGTACTAAACAGTGAAAGGATGAAGTTCTCCAAACTTTCAAAACTTTTTATTGATACTGAAACAGAGATCTCGGTTTTCTATGGTAATTTTTCCTTAATTTAGGGGGTAGGATGGTCTTTTGCAATTTGAAAAAAAGATGGTGAAAAATTTTCAATTTTGAGGCTCAACTTTGGCTGAAAATTTTCAAATCTCCAGTTGTGATTGTTTAACTCTGTCACAGGTATGTAATACTGTAACAAGGCAGTTAGTCCGAAATATCTGACGTTTTCCAGGCTTTTTTCACGATTTTGATATTTTATGTGCCAGGAAAATGTCAGAACCGGCACCATTATGAAAACTGGAAATTTCGCCGTCTTCAATCGGAGCAATTTTCGATACATGAGAACTGAATTAAATGCCGAACTTACAATTTATCAATAGCACAATGCTTCTAATACTCACCAATATCGATGAAAAGGAAATATCACTCTACATTTCGAAACAGGTCTTGCAAGATTTTAAAATGCACGAATTGAAAACAAAACTCGAGGGTCTGATAAAATGTTTTCCCCGGACTGTATATTTTACAAACAAACCATGAAAAAGAATTTTGATGAGTACTAAAGGCATTTTTCTATTGATAAGTTGTGAATTCAACATTTAATTCGGTTCGCAAGTATCGAAAATCAACCCGAGAATGCCTCCAGTTGAAGGTGACGAATTTCCAGTTTTCGTAATGGCGCCGGTTCTGACATTTTCCTGGCACGTAAAATATCAAAATCGTAAAAAAAAGCCAGGAAAACGTCAGATATTTCGGATTACAATTAAGGCAGTGAGTACATGAGTGTGATCATAAGAGTAAACCTGACATTTTACACGGACAGATTCTGTAACAAAATGAAGTGACTGTTTAGACAACCAACCAAGGTTATGTTACTTAGCAGATTTTGCTGATCACCACGTAACCTGTTATTACTGAATACTGTTCTTGAGTAGTGATACAATGGCACAGTGCACCAGCTGATAGTTAGGCACCAGCTGATACAGTTATTTTAGACATTGCTTCCTCTTGTATGCATGTATCTGTTATGTATTATTTAAATTCACAAGTTTCTGCTTGTTGTCATTCAAGAACAAGGTAATCCAAGTATACTTTATACCTTAATTAGCTCAACATTTGGGTCCACATTCAGAAAAGTGGGTAAGTCGGTGTTGAACAAGTCGTACCATAAAAACTCGGGACATTACATAGAAGAATAACTTTACTTTTAACCGAAGTTTGGCTAGATAACTGATTACTTACTTACCCAAATTAAATCTAGGGTTGAGGAAAAGCAAAAAAAAATGATGATTTTTTTGTGACCTAAAATAAAATAAGCAAATTAATATGTATACGAGTTTTCCGGATTCGATCCTTTGACTAGTTCCATAAACTGGTTATCTCACTTTCAACTTCTTGTGACCTATCAGCCTATGCATAGACGATTTTTCTCAAAGTTTACAGGAGTTAGAAGATTCTCCAAGATGTGTGAAGAAGTTAATTCAGTAATTGCAAAAGATATCTTAAATACCGTGGATAACTTCTTATTCGACTGTGACGGTAATTGATGAGAATGTTCATAATTTTTAAAATGTTTGGTCAGTGTATAAATGCAGTATTAAATCCATCTGCATACTACAGCTGACTGCTGTACAAATGAATAGTGACACCAAGTAGGCAGTACAAGTCAGGTAGTACTCATCTCCTTTTTTAAAAACAATTTACACAGATAATGCAAACTACATATTCTTAAAGGGGCTGGGACACAGATTTGAAGCTCATATTTTCTAAAATTTTCTAAATAATATCATGACTTGTAACTGTTATGTTGCTATAGCATTTCACACCGAATATATATTAATTAAAAGAGTGTTTAGAAACTTCTTTTATCTGGAAATTATTAAAACTACAAATTTCGGGATGTGTTTGATTTGACACATATCCTTGCAGTTTCACAAAGTAATTAAACTTTAATATTGTACGTCAGTCCGTTCTCAGTGATGTGTTTAGACTAAACAAATTGTAAACACCCCGGTAGAAGGTAAACATTAACAATAACAGAGCTTATGCCCTGTTTACAAAAACAGGTGTTTGACGTGATGTTTTGAAGAATGTTGTTGTTATTAAGTTCTTAGAATATTCATGTAAGTTCAAATCATTAAACTTAAGTTATTTTTTTTTAATAAAATAGACATTTAAAATTGTAAACAATGCAACTGTGTCCAGACCCCTTTAAAACTTGACGATACGATATCTTTTGCTACTCTACCCAGAAAGTTTTTTTGTTTGTTAAATTGTTTTTGTAAGGTTTTAACCCTTCCTCTGCAGTAAATAATATCTCGGTACTGGGGTACTGGGCATGCAATTTCAATATATAAAGAACTAATGGTTATACTGGAAACATTGACATGGTGCCGATACTTATTTTAAATAAGATGAAGATTGGATATTTGAGTATTGCCAATACTTCACATCTATAGTAATCTTATGAAATCTCTCTGAATGCAGGAGTATTATGGAATGCTAGTGAATCTATTCCTGGGAGCTTGGAAACTATTAAAGGACTCAAATCTTTGGTAAGGCATCCATTATATTTTGTTTTTATACATGTAACTTAATTCATTTTCCTCTTGAGCATAAATTTTCTTACATGAATCTCATGCTACACTAAATGATAAACTCAACTTTATATCAAATGTACTTCTAGTATAAAACAATTTTGAATATGAGTGATTAGTGGATTGTATGTGTCAAACTTTTAATAAATTGTAATGATATTGTAATGCATGTATAAGCTTGACTATGTTTATTGTATACAATCAGTGTTTTACTCTGTATGAAGGGGAAGAAGATATTTTATGTGACCAATAACAGCACAAAGACCAGGTCTGAGTATGCCCAGAAATGTGTTAAGTTGGGGTTTCCTGCCACTGAGGTGAGTACATGTACTACAAGGCTAGGATATAACACAGAAAAGAATGTTTAACAACCTAGGTATATTTAATTTATCTTCCCTGTTACTGATAAATTCCACTGGTTCATGTACAGGTCTGCTTCATTCTCTGAGTTGTATGAGCTCCACAAATTGAGCTATGCTCCATTTCTATTGCCATATAATATGCTCAAAACACTAAGTTTTGTGGCTTAGCTATAAATATGTGTGCCACACACATTGAGTCTTATTGTCTTCTTTTGAGTCATAATTATGTTCCAACTACTGATATTGCACAAATGACAAGGTTGAACAATGCATTCCACCACCGACTCAATTCCTTCACTCTGTGAGCTTACAGCCAAGGGCCATGTACTTGTACCACTAACAATAAAACATGCCACTATACAGCTGACTAACTTTTTCTAGCACCTTTAAATCTGAAATGTTATATTTTACTATAAAAGAATATACAGTTATTGTATTCAGACTGATTTTGCAGAATACATAAGAATTTAGAATCCTGATTTAAGAGCATAAATTAAGAGTCTTTGTGAAAGGTCATGGCCTTCCATATTAATCTGTTGTCTGAAAATCATTTTATTTTTCTTCCCAGAGTAAATTTATTTGGTAATTTCTTAAAAAGTTGATTACAAAATCTGAAAAAAATGTTGTATTAGGCGTAAATATCAAGACTTCACCTATATCATCTATTGAACTGGTGTTTATTGAAAAGTCAGCATAAAAATTTTATTTTAATTTTAATTTTTCAGGAGGAAATTGTTTGCACTAGTTACATATCAGCCCTTTACTTACATAACATGAACTTCAAAGGGAAGATTTATGTTGTTGGAAATCCCAGCATGGGAGTAGAACTGGATAGATTTGGTCTAAATCATACTGGGATTGGTGTAAGTGTTCAGCTTATTTTTTTTTTTTTAGTCTTTCTTATTCTGATATGTTTTATTCTCCAGTCATGTTTCACTGTGATAAAATGTTACAATAATGGGTCGTTTTCCTTTGTACTATTTATGTTATGAATATATGTTTAAATATTTTAAGAGACTTAAGGAAATGGAAAACAAACATGATTATAATAATTATTTAGTGATTTCTGCATTTAAAGAAGACAAAAAACTTGTATCTAGAATATCTTGGCAAAGAAAACTGTCTTCATTACTACAAAAATTAAATATCACTTCTTTGGATATTTCTCACACAACCTTGAAAAACAAATTACAAGAGCATTACCAAAACAAGATACATGAACAACTGAAAAATATAAGCAAATCAAACTCTGGAAAGTTAGCTTTTTATAGTAAAATTGTAATTCAAAATGAATACAAATTGCAAAGTTATTTAAAGCTGCCTTTAAAGAAAAGTTTTAGATCTGTATTAACAAAATTAAGGATCAGTGCCCATCCATTGTATATTGAAACGGGCAGATACTGTAAACCCCCTATTCCTAGAGAAAAACGTTTATGCTATTCATGTAAATTATTTAATGAAGATGAAAAACATTTTGTTCTATACTGTTCAAAGTATGACCAATTTAGATGCAATTATACTGATATATTTAATGTAAACACATATACTAGTGATAATCCCACTAGAGAAATTGTCAATCCTACAAATATTACAACTGCTAGAAGGATATGTTGTTTTTTGAAAAAGTGCTTTGACACCAGAAAAGAAAGTCAGCAATGAATACTTAGAAATATGTGAATATACTCTACATTATTTTGTTCAACTCACATTTGTCACTTTGTATATGTATGTATTATTCTTGTTAATTCGTTTTATGTCATGACTGTATGCCGACATGGTAATTGTCAATAAAGTGAATTGAATTGAATTGAAAATGTCATTTAAAATCAGAATTCACTATATTTGACTTGATCCAATTCATGCAAACACTATTGTGACATCACAACTGTTGACATGAAAAATGAGATCATATGAGTGGTATCCACTAAATAAAGGAGTAAGTGTTGATACATTATAACTTTGAAACTTTTCATGCCAACGAAATATTATTTATTTTTATTTTTTTATTTTTAAGCCAGACCCTCCAGATGAAAATCAGGAATCTTTTCAAATTGTGTCTGGTTTGAACCTTGACCCTGAGGTCAGTATATTTATCTGTGTCAATGAACATTGTGTTTAAGCATTGTTTGATAATTTTTTTTCACAATTTTCAGTTTCCTCATAAATTCCTTCATTTATCATCAGCATTTGCATTTGATTATAATCATTTTATAGTAATAAAATGTGACAGATAACCCGAATTGAAAAATCATTACAAAATGTCAAAGTTTTTGATATTTAAGTTCTGATGTCACATTAATTACTCAAATAACTGTTTTTGTGTCTCCTCATAAAACTACCAAAAATATTTATAATTATTATTACCTTCTAAGTTTTAAACTTTGTTTCATATAAACCTGAATTACATAACTTTTGAGATTCAATCAAGATAAAAATCAGTGATAATTTTTTTTGGGGGGGGGGGGGGATAAAAATTTAGAAGAACTTGTAGTAAAAATACAAAGATGAATAAACGTATAAATTTAGCTAGGTATTCTCTTTAAAGAAGTCAACAGGCTATGCCTGCATGACTACTTCTCTAAAGAGAATACTATAAAAAGTAAAACACTAGACTAACTTCCACTGGTGTTGAAACTTCCTAAAGTCAATTTAGACTATCTCCTTTTGTTTTATAGATAACTTTTAGTTTTGAAGCTGATTAGTATTGTTGAGAAAGAACATACAATATTTTTGTCTGTGTACAAAAATGTGAGGGAAAATAACATATGTTAATACATTATTGGTTATTTCTCTCTGCTAGACGTTCATACATAAAAGATTGACCGTCTGTAACTAAAAGAATATCGTTGATGTCAAAATTTCCACTGATCTTATTGTGTAGTGTATATTATTCAACGTCAAAATCTATTTGATACATTTTCTTAGTCAATACGATAAGCTTTACGAGTTCTAATTGAAAATTGACGCCTATGACGTTTCAGTACCACGTGACCCCCATCTAATTAGTGGAGATTTTTACTTTGAGAACTCTCTATTACGGGCATTTTATCACCTAATTATGACTGTTTTCAAAGTTATTTCATAATTAAACGATAACCATATATTTCAAGAATATACAATGTAGTAGTGTTTCATTTTTCAAAAATTCAGATCCTGATAAAAACCCTTTATAAAGACATACAAAAACTAAATGAAAGGCCCTTTTATAGGGCATAAACATTGTATTATAAAGTCTTAGACAAGACTTGTAATAGTCTATCAGGCAAATACGTGTAATTTACATTGATTCTGGTAAAATGGTCAGAAAGAAGGGACTCACAAAAGTTCATTGCTTGTATCATGTTCTTTCTTTAAATTGAATATGATGACTTTTTTTTGTTTTGTATTCAGATAAATTGTGTCCTGGTTGGATTTGACAAATACATTTCCTATCCCAAAATAATGAAGGCATCTTCCTATGCCAGACGAGAGGGGGCGTTGTTTCTGGCTACCAATGAGGACTCTCATCTTCCTTTGAACGTACCATATGTGGTACCAGGTAGGGCTTCCATAAATTTTCTCTCGACAGTTTTACTGTTTTCTCAAAAAGCCAAATAGAGAGTATTCTAGCTTGTTCATAAGCAGCTGCATGAAATTAATGACTTTTTACAGAGCAAATTTTATCTGCTACAGACAAATTTGAAAAATTGTACCCACTAATTTTACAAACAAGAATTGTACTCTCACTGACAATGATTAAGAGGTTAAGCCATTTTTTTTTCTTGCAATTTATCAAGATTTCTGTTTGGGAACTTTTGTCATTACATAGATAACCAAGTTTTTATATATTAATTGTAAGGACAGTGAATACTGCCCATTGTCAATTAAAGAACCAGATTTAATATGGTCTTGTGTCTGTATATAATTATTTTACTTTTGAAACCCAATGAAAGAATTTCCTGTCTTACATTTTAATTTTACCCTGTATAATTGTGCCTCTTTATCATTTAATCCTCAGGGACGGGGACCATTGTGGCTGCTGTGAAGGTCCCTGCCAGGAGGGAGCCGCTAGTGATGGGAAAGCCCGAGATAAACATGTTTAAATGTCTACAGCAGGCACACAATCTGGACCCCTCCAGGTGTTTAATGGTAGGAGATAGGTAAGTACATGTTTAAATGTCTACAGCAGGCCCACAATCTGCACCCCTGTAGGTGTTTAATGGTTGGGGAAAGGTAAGTATACAGTGAAAACTGTCTAATCCAACACTTGTGCAATCCATTTCACTGTAAAGTCTGACCTTTATTTCCATTCCCATCTTGCTATTTTCTATATTCTTTACACTGTGTAATCTGATACTCTGTCTATTCCATCACAGAATTGGTCTCCTACTGCATGTTGGATTAGACAGGGTTTTTTTTGCACTTGTTTAATTGTCTACAGCAGGCTTGCAATTTGGACCCCTCTAAGTGTATAATGATGAGGTACAGGTAAGGTTGGATTCACTGTATCCCTTAAAACCCTCGTGTCTTAAAACTGCAAATAAAAAAAAATATTTTTGTAACATTTTACAAAAATAGATGCATTTGCTTAGAAGGTAATTACTGCATTTAGAAAGTAATTATTGCATACAAACAAAAGTTTTTACTGCCTAGAGTAGTTAGTTTGAATATGAACAAGTTGTGGTGGTCATAGCTTTGGATGATATTGTTCTTTTTTTTGAGCTGAAACAAAGCCCTTTATCTGATTTATACATGTATCTGTAATGTACAGATTTGTAAACTAGCAAAGCCTTAACATGGAATGCTCCTGTTTCTCTCCAACTTGCAGATCCCTTTCACACCATAAAAACTGACAAAATTTTATTCAGGGAGATCTAAATGAACAACATTTCTGTACTATTCATTTAAACAATAAAATGCTCTCTTTGGTTATGTAATTTTTTTTCTGCAATAGCTGCAACGTTAATTCCCATACTAACAAACAAAGAAAGACATTTAATTGTTTATATCTGTACAATAATCATGTGAAGTAGGATTTAGTAGATGAAACATTATATTATTGACATGTATGTGATTGTACATTCCATTCATTGAACAGCCACTTCTAAAGAAATCGGTAGAGGTGATATGCTAAGCGGTGTTTACTGACTGATAAACAGCAATAGTTTTCGCATTAAGAAATAAAGCAGACAATATTCAGTGGATGTAAATATTCTTCTGTATTTTCTTCTAGATGTAATACAGACATATCAATGGCTACAAACTGTGGTATGAAGTCCCTCCTGGTCCTGACCGGGGTCTCGTCTTTGTCAGACGTAGAGGAATACAAGGCATCTAAGGATCCCGTCAAGCAGACATACGTACCTACGTACTACACCAGCAAATTAGGACAGCTAGGAAAGCTTCTAGGATTTAGTATACCTTAATGATTTTAGAAATATTTTAATTAGGAAAATTTAATATATTTTTGTTCTAGAGTGTTTATTCCTTTGTAATTTTATCAGTGAGTGGATGCTGTGCGTTATTTATAGACTTGTATCCTAGATAATTATGAAACCATGTGTTGTTGGATGGATGTTAACCGATTCAGGATCCTTAGTCTAATCAGGCATTCCATTCCAATCTTATTTGATTATTCTAGATATTAGTTTTGTAAAAATTTGTAAAATTTTGAAGCAGTTGTTATTATGATTTTAATTGTTAAATAGGAAATACTCACTTGTCTAACCAGAAGTACCATTTTATGTATATACAACTCTACCAGTAAACATGTATATGTAATACTTCAACAATGAGTTAACTTCAAAGCATGGTGCTGTAATTTTTACATGATTCAATTTATAGGATTTCATTTTAAATAAATTAATTTTATATATAGGAACATTTTTTTCCCAATTTCTTCATATGTTACATTTTATGGGAATAAAATATAAAATCATACCTATAATAAGAATTTCTCCATTTATTCCACTACATTACTGAATCTTATTATGATATCATAATCTCTGGAAAATGATATTTGGAGAATTATATTATATCCCTTTAGTCAAGGAATAGATGTTTCTCTCCTTTCTGATTGGCTGAAATCTAGCAGCCTGGAAAAATTGTATCATCCTGCAGACAAAGTCAACTGAAAAAGCTTGTCTTTTTTATTGTGATGTCCACATTCCTAGTTTGACAGTTGATTATCACTATGGTGTGACACTTTTAGTTGTCCTCTATGACATTTTTCATCCATTTATGGAAATCAGGATGTGTTTGTGAAACGCTGATGCCCCCTTAAGGCAGCTCGTGGCAAAGGTTTAAGGTTCGCAAATGCAAGTCAAACTCCAAAGTCAAGAGACAAAAAATGTTGGTACCCAAAAGAAAGGTCTTGTCACAAGGAATATAGCTGTGAAATACGAAAGCCATATCAACAACTATTCAAATGTTATGGCCCAGGTTAAAGTTTTTTTTTTTCAAAAGTAGGTCAAAATTGTTGGTACCCAAGGAAAGCTCTTGTCGCAAGGTATACACCTGAGAAATATGAAACCCCTAGCTCCAACCTTTCAAAACATGGCCAAGGTTAAAGTTTTTACAAAAGTGGGTTATACAAAAATATTTGTACCCAAGGAAATGTCTTGTCACAAGAGATGAAAAGATTGGTCAACTGAGGATGTGCATCGACTACAGACAATTAAACCAGAGGACAGTAAAGGAAGCATTTCCTCTTCCAAGAATTGACAACAATCTTAGATTCTTTACATGAAAACAGATATTTCACTTTCCTTGATATGAAAAGTGGTTATCACTAAAAAGAGATGGAGGAAAAACACAAGGAGCGCACAGCCTTCACTGTAGGTATACTTGGATTCTTCGGGAATGAACGAATCTAATTTGGATTAGCCAATGGCCCTGCCAGCTACCAACGGTAGATGGAAGACATATTTGCAGACCTTAACCTTAGTATTTGCCTAATCTACCTGGATGATATTATCGTGTTTTCAAGGACATTTGAGCATCATCTCGAAAGGCTAGACAAAGTTCTACAAAGAATACGGAATTCTTGATTAAAAATTCCTTCATCTAAATGCCAGTTCTTCGAGACTAAGGTTAAGTATGTTGGACTCATTATTTCAACAGAGGGAATAGCACCAGACCTAGACAAAGTGGATAAAGTGAAGCCATAGCCAACACGGAGAACGCCAGAAGAAGTCCGAAATTTTTTAGGATTCATCGGCTATTATCGAGAATTCATTAAGAATTTTTCCAAAATTGCTAGACCACTTACAGACTTAACACCTAGTCCACACTCTTTAAAGAAAAGAGGAAAACAACAGACATCAATGAACTGGAAATGGGGTAAAGATTAACAATTAAGAGGTTTTTGATGTTCTACCCCGGCACTTGACATCACCACGCATACTTGGCTGTCCAGACATGGCACTGTCATTTGAACTTCATACTGATGCTAGTTCCAGAGGAATCGGTACCATTCTTTACCAAGAACAAAACGGGCTGAACGAGTCATAGGATATGCTAGCAAAAGACACACAAGCAGAACGAAATTACCCTGCCCTGAGTTTTTGGCTTTGAAATGGTCAATCACAGAGAAGTTCAAGGATTATTTACCTTATAGCGGGTTTCTTTAGCGGAATCAAAATTTGGCATTTTGCATGCTCAAAGGTATGCAAATAATTTTGCCGGAGTTCTGTGATATTGCAATAGAGACGAAATTCATCTTTAAGATAACTTTCGGTACATTTAATATACGTTTGCATACAGATTTACACAAACGTTTGAGTAAATACAATACCAGGTGAAAGTTATATTGCTTATACGACAGACTAATCAAAGCTATTTAAGTAATTTTTCTTGTATTCATTAGTGATAATGAAGGGTGCAAATTTGGCGATTAAAATTTTTGCGTTTTGCTTCAAAACCGCAAAAATAAGCCAAAGTTAGCATCCCTTTAAAATACCCTCTATACGATATCTGGAACCAAATTTACTGCTATTACAGACAACAACCCATTAACCTACATTCTTTCCAATACCAAATTAGACGCAACAGACCACAGATGGGTTGTAGCATCATCCGCCTAGGATTTTGACATCAAATACAGACCAGGGAAGAACAACACAGCGGCAGTTGCATTATCACAATTACAGCCAAACAGTATACAAATGGTCACCATCTCTTCAGATTCTATAAGCGCCATCAGCAAGTCACAAACAACACCTTGTATAGAATCAATTTCTATCTCAGAACGACCACTTGCTCAGTAACAAGACCCAGGGCAAAGCAGAACTTACCAACATCATCACCTCGCAGCCGCTTGAACTGGTGTGTATGGATTTCCTGTGTTTGGAGAGAAGTAAGGGGATATGAAAATGTATTTGTGATAACGGATCATTTTACTCGTAACTAGAAACACAACAGCCAGAACAACAGCGGAAACATTTTTCAACCATTTTGTAGTACACTATGGACTCCGCAAACGCATTCATTCTATCAAGGCGCACACTTTGAGAGTAAACTTATCAAGGAATTATGTCAACTTTTCGGTATTTCAAAATCAAGAACTACACCATACCACCCGATGGGAAATGGACTTTGTGAGCCCTTTAACAGGACTTTAATAAACATGTTAGGATCATTAGAACAATCAAGGAAAGCAGACTGGAAATCTTACATAGCTCCCATTGTACACGCATACAACTGCATGAAGCAGGAAACTAAAAAAAATGTTCACCCTATCATCTTATGTTTGGAAGAGAAGCTAATCTGCCAATAGACATTGAATTTGGATTAGATAAAGAAATCAGAAATCAGCATCCCTTACAAAGTACATAGACAGCTTGAAAGAACCATTGGGGAAATCCTACATGTATCAGTTGGCATCAGAGGCTGCACAGAAATCACGGAAAAGACAAAAGGATAACTATGAACTTAAATCCAGAGGAGGTTAAGATTGTGGCATTTGATGGACGTCATAAGCTTGCAGACAGATGGGAAGAAGAACCCTATCTGGTGATCAACCAACCAAATGAAGGGATTCCTGTCTACAAAGTTCAGAGAGAAGACAGTGTTGGTAGAATAAGGATGCTTCATAGAAACCTACTTTTACCCATTGGACATGTAACAAAGTTTCAACCAAAGGTTGATTTCAAACAAGAGAAACCAGTTCCAGCAATGCGGAAACCTACACTAAAGCCTAGAACTAGACTGAATAAGAGGGAATGCAGTGACACACAGTCCACTGTAGATACTTTTTCAGATACAGATGATGAAGAAGAGGCAATCTACATAACAATTTCAAATGGAAAACAAAGTCACCAAACTGATGTCCCTACTGTGTTATCTGAATCTGAAACGGAAACTGGGATTGTTGATGGAGATCTCCAAACGGCTCGGGACGCCCACCATGTTGGAGAATTATCAGAAAGAAACTGCAGATGAGACTCTTATGGAATCTGCATCACAAGCAGATATGTCAGCAGCTGATACTGAAACAACAGCTGATGTTGATACAGAATCTGAGACTGTACCAGCAGCTGAGACTGAACCGGCAGCTGATGATACCAGTTTACCTGTTGTTGTTACACGCAGATCAAGCAGGCAAAGAAGGGAGCCAGAATGGCTACGAAGTGGAACTTTTGTTAGACAACAAGTAAATATTGATCCGCATTGGTCAGAGAAAGCAAAGTTACTACAGAAAATCTTACAAGACGAGCGTTGTCAAGGATTGGAACGAGGTGAGATTTTAAAAACATTTCTCGATTATCTTAAGAAAACTTAATTTGTAAATTTCAGTAAATTGTAATGTATTTTTTTTTAACATTTTAATTTGCTCATTCTTCTTGGAGAATGACGAAGACATCATTTTTTTGAGGAGTTGAAAAATGTAGCTGTGTGTTTTAACTGTATATAACATATATATCACATAATATTTGAATAAATATTATTGATATAAATGAAATTAGATAAGATTTTATGAATTTCCGGTAATACAAATCCCAGATCCACCCCTTTATTTAATTGGTGAGCAATAGAGTTCAAAGATTATGTCAGGGTTCTGTAATTTTATTGGTTGAAAGTTTTAGTGGTTCTTGTTATCTGAGTTGTTCTCAAATAGAATACACAGAGAATTTGGTCAGATTGGATGTTTATGAAACTTGAAGATATTTGACAAAGACAAAACTCTTCTTTGAGACTAGACCAGACCTGATAGTAAGTACTAAGTTTATTAACATTCTATATCTTTATTAACATTCTATATCTTTGACCAACAATCTGTTGAAATTCCCATGGGTACTAATTGAGCCCCGATGTTAGCAGACCTATTTTTGTATTCACATGAAGCACCGAATTTATTCGAAATCTTATACACGAGAAAAAGAAATCTCTTGCTGTGGCCTTCAATCGACATTTAGATATATTGACGACGTGATATCAATTAACAATAGTTATTTCCATTCATATGTCGACACAATATATCCCAGCTACAGTGAGCTTGAAATAAAAGATATCACAGAGTCTGACACATCTGTTTCATATTTGGATATTTTACTAGAAAGAGATGTTATTGGTAATCTAACAACCAAGCTTTATGATAAACGTGACGTCTTTTCAATCTTCGACTTTTCAATCGTCAACTTATGCGGCAATATACCTTCATCACCTGCATAGGGGTGTATATCTCTCAGTTGATTCGATACGCAAGAGCATGCTCTACATATGAACAATTTCTAAAATGGGGTAAGTTATTGACAAGTTGATGTCAAACAGATGTGTCAGACTCTGTAGTATGACTTAATGATAGAATGTATCATTCTACACAGGTGTGTCAGAATCTGTGGTATCTTTTATTTCAAGCTCACTGGGATATATCGTGTCGACATATGAATGGAGATAACTATTGTTAATTGATAACACGTCGTCGATATATCTGAATTCGATTGAAGGCCACAGCAAGAGATTTCTTTTTCTCGTGTATAAGATTTCGAATAAATTCTGCTTCATATGAATACAAAAAGGTCTGCTAACAACGGGGAGCAATTGGTACCCATAGGAATTCCAACAGATTGTTGGAATACATGGTCTCCAAACACCACATAGATATTGTCAATCAGAAACTCAAGTACCTCTTTGATATCACTTCAGAGTACTTATGTGTACAATCAGAATGTTTTTAACAAAATAATTTTGCAAATGACCAATGATAAGGTAAGTAAATTTACGAGTTCTATTTTTATTGAAAAAGAAGCTGTCAATGATGTCAAAAAGCCTGGACTTCAACTTATCGTGGGGAATGGTTGTATACAGAGTTGAAAAGTCGTAAGTTTTTATGTTATTGATTTTGGTCAAATTTTGTGATTTCAAATTTTCCAAAAGTTCCTTGGAATTTTAAAGTATCCACGTCTGATTTACACCACTTCTTGAATATATTGTTACGCAGTACTCATGAAGTTTCTCCTTCACTGCTGTTAATATTTAGTGAGAAATTAAGAAAGAGGCTTGGAAGAAAATTTACTGGAACCCTCTATGTGTGTTTGCAAGGATTTTTAGGAAGTTTCGGAATCCAGTATAAATATGATAATTCAAAATAATCCATTTTGCTTGTTGGGAATATTGAAATATTCAAAAGTGACAAATGATTTTGAGGAATTTCCTCCTTAGAAAGGGAGCTGTGGGTATAAGCTGGATTGTCACTTGTAGAATTAAATCACAGTTCTTCTAAAATACGAGTACAATTAAAATGATCAGCTTTACAAGCAAAGGCAACGTTGTTACCTGCTGTGCTTCCAGTAAATACACGTACATGTACATCTAAACTGTAATTCTACATCACAGTCATTCTAAATAAAAAGGTTAATTCAGGGGAAAAATAATTGCTACAAATAGCCAATAATGAACAACATAATTCTCTTAAGGACATATCCGTGTACTGAAAGAAAGACATGTCGATGCACAAATCAGTTTCGATATACCCATGGTTTTAAGGCAATGTTACAGAATTAATGCCGAAACAAGACTCACTTTTTTTTTTCATTAACCAGATTTGAGATATATTTCTTTTTCTGATGTTGAGCAAAAAACAGTATAACATTATTTTTAAAGTCGTGTGATACGATTCTGATATTAACAAAACATTTCTGGAAAAAATATCGTTACGGAGGTTAGCCTTTTATGGAAGTTAATTTTCAGCAATAAAAAGTTGAAATTCTGTTAGTTTGAACATATTTTATTGTCTATAAACTTTACAATTGGAATCGGACAAAAGTTCTAAAAACTTTATTCACCCTTTCCCTACATGTTAGTTACATCCAACATATTTACACATATGAGTTTCAGCTTTAAATGAATAAATACAGAAAAGCATAATAATCAAAGGATCAAACATTCAGTAGGATACATTCATTATATAATGGTACTTATACCCTCCGTATGTCATTCGGAATAAAGTTTTTGAAAACATGCAGATGACAACTATCAGCCAAGCAAGCTTCCGATCGTGATTAAAATGCATTTAACATATTCATTTTCTCTTACAAATGAAAATTATCAGGAATATACATATACATTTGATAAAGCCCTATACAGGTGAATTTCTTAACTCTAAAATTTCAAAATTGACCTCGATAATTTTATGATCGTGTATTTGAAAAAAAATATTCCTCGCCTACCACATTTCAAAGCAGATGATATATGTAAACAATAAACCTGAAATGAAATTTAAAAATTCTGATTTTAATACCTCAATCAGTATTCTTTGAATCTAGATACTTTATTTAAAGAAAAAAGTTGACTGTCTATTGAGCAGTCAAATTCCTCAAGCGTTCGAAGGATGTCAGCCTTTTTGGAAACATATTTTGACCAACGACTGTACACATTCGACACTTTTTTTATGTTGACATTATTTTAATGTGTTATTGGCCTTTTGAAATTCATATATATCATGATAAACGTGTTATTAAAAATATGTCTCAAACAAACTTATTTTAAGTCGAAACGTGTTAACCCAAGTCCCGAAACGTGTTGTCAGGTCCCGAAACGTCGGGGCCCCGACACATCGCGCTCCCGAAACATCCATAATTCGATGAGAAAACCAATTCCGAGATTGTCTCGTTCAACCAGACACTCGACTGTCTCCGTAAATCTCCGAGAGCCAGAGAGTCTGGTAAAGAATCACATAAGCGTTTGTAACCGTCAGAGGGCGCTATCTTGTTTTCATTTTGATGACCCCTTTTGAAAACGAATGTTATATATGTTTGTTCTGTTGGATTATGACTTTATATTAATAAACTGATCTTTAATTTGGGATATCAAACGAGTAATAACAATATCAATCGAAGAAATGTGTATTACGCAGGTAGGCTACACTACTTTCACTTTTGCTTCGTAAAAGAATTTTTGCAAGACATTATAAAACACACTTACCTATAACCGGTGAGCAATACCGTAAACAATTCCACTCTAACTACTTTAACTTCTAGACATGTAACTTTTAAATCTTTAAGTTGTTTTTCTGTCGATTTATCATGTATTTATTTCAAATTGTGGAGGTGTGTTCTTTTCAGCCAATCAAAAACTTTACCAGAATTTCGGTAAGCCTCGTTTTGGCGTTAAAAACGCTATCACGTATCTTTACCAGACTCTCTGGCTGGTCGGAGATTTACGGAGACAGCCGAGTGTCTGGTTGAACGAGACTAATTCCGAGAGCGAAAGCCTCGTTTTGATTTAGATCCGACCAAGGTCCCATGTGTTGTTTCTATATATAAAAATACCTCTTCTATATATAAATATACCTCACTTCATGTGACCAATGCATTGATGACGATCTTTCTCAAAAACCAAGGTCCCATGTGTTGTTTCTATATATAAAAATACCTCTTCTATATATAAATAAACCTCACTTCATGTGACCAATGCATTGATGACGATCTTTCTCAAAGTGTTAAAGGAGTTAGAAACTTCGCCAAAATGTGTGAAGAAGTAAATTCAGAAATTGCAAAAGATATCTTAAACAGCGTGGATAACTTCTTGTTCGACTGTGACGGTAAATATATTAAAGCTTGAATGATAAAGAATTGGAACAAGTGGGAAATTTATATTTTGTAATTTTGAAAACATTCAGATTTGACATTTCAGATTTCGGGTTCGGTGCTTTCTGGGTTTCACCAAATTCTGTTACACTTTTTTACTATTGGTAACAAATTGTTAACATTGGTAACAAATGTTTACCATATTTAGCTAATAATCTATTTTCACATATAGATGTACAATCGTATAGGGTTATAGATGTCACTGGATGGATGTACAATCATTTAGGGTTAGATTGGTCATGTGATGGCGACAAGACCTGTTTAAAGCTATCTCTTGGACAAATATTGTTTTAATCATATTTCTTAGTGATTATGTGGTATTGAAATTTCCAAATAAGATGTATATATTGTGTAATCCTTTATTTCATATAAACATACACATTTATCCTACCTTTTTCTAACACCTTTACTTACCCATGCATTACTATCATGGTTTCTTACTGATTTTTCACTTACCCAACATTCTTCAACTATTCTCCTTGTTAATGCTTTATGTTTCTTACTATCTCACTATTCTTTCACTTTATCATTCCACCATAGCCCCTCTTTACGCTTTGGTTACTCAAGTGTTACGCTGTATGAATGAAGTCGACATTCTTGTCTGCCGTCGATGCATGAGAATCATCTTTCTTTACCTCTTTAGATTTGACGACTTAGATCAAGGGTAATGATCTAATGATATATCGTGCGGCGGTTGGAAATTATTACTCCGTGTGTCACAAGATAATCATTCGGAAAAAAGATTTTTTTATTTCAAAATACGGCAACCTAACAAAAAGAATATTGTTTTTCCTCTTCAAGGTACGTATACGACTTGATCAAGAGAAATATACCAAACATCCAATATGGGTGAATTAAAAAAAATGACCAACATATATTTATCAACCTGCACTAAATACAGGCAATGGGAATAAATTTCTATGTCTCAGCATATGTCTTTAGATAGTGTCTAAATACCTGCCAAATATCTCATTGATATCTCAATTCACAAAAATGTTATGCCCAAAAATGATGCTAAAAATGTGAGGAGTGCAACACCTTTTTGTGACATTTTGAAGAAGATCTTTTTTGAAGGTCTGTGAAATAAATAATAATGGTTTTTGTTGGAAACAAAGACTTTCCTGATAATATTCAAAGTATTGAACTTTACAAACTGTAGCAACTTTTGTTTGACCAAGTTGTGGTCATGGCTGATGTTGAAAAAATGTTATACCATTGTCAGGAGTGCAACAGAAAATATGTAGTGTTGCCGGAAAAAAACCCACATCGATTTAAAAAATCTTAAAGGCAATTAAGTCAAAAGAGAATTTTCAAAGTGTAAATAACTGATACACAATTTAAAATTTTAAAACGTTATATAAATCACAAGCAGTATTAATGAAAGTCTAGTATCTGTGCATACCCAATAATGTCAGGAGTGCAACGTTTCATGTTTTACTCACCAGTATGGAAAAACTTTTATCAGTATATGATTCTCTGGTTTTTATTTTGGAAAATAAAGACACAAAGAACATTTTTACCAAATAGATTTATCAATACAGGGTCTGTCTGTGTTTCAGATCTATATTTCTATGGTCAGGAGTGCAACACATTTTTTTTTAAAGATTCAAGTTATATGATGGAAAGGCTTCTATTCATGTGAAGAAAATCTTTAATAATGATCTATTTGAATAATTTAGTACTAAATTATTGACAGTTTTATTATTAAAATTCTTTTTTTTTATTTTATCAATTCAGATTTTTTTTTCTTTTCTTTGATTTTTTTATTAATGTAAAAAATAAACACACTGAAAGATTGTTATAAATTTAAAGTATTTTCACCTCAACTTCACTGAAACAACAGAACAAGTTCAGATGTAATTTTCGCTTCACAATTCTACTTTAAAGACTCTCATGCTCTTGGTCAGGTGTGCAACAAATATGTTAAAATTATTACTGATCAAATATGAATAAATATAAAGAAAAATTTGATGAGTAGAATGTTTCTGGTTGACCTCAGTTGCTTACAGTGTTTGTCCTGTGAAAGAAAATATACTATGAAATATATTTGATCTTCTAAATGTATATTTTAGCTTGTTTTTGGACATAAAAAGGGAATAATTCAAGATGTAAAGCCAGGTTTTAATATTTCATGTGTGTTTTAATTATGAATTATTGGACTATAAATATTGCACAATTTCGTTCCCACGTTGATGTTGCCAACACTTTATGAATTTTTGTGTTCTATGATTTCAATCTTTAATATTACTGCAGTCAGGAGTGCAACAAACCTGTTTTAAAATTATCAATGATCCTCATCTATCTTTTATAAAAAATAAATTGAAAAAAAATATTTGATATTATTTGATGTTCAAAACATTATCAACTCATTACAGACATTTTACAGGCAATTCAGAGAATAGTTTCCATCACTGAACACATATCTTTAAAATACAGTGTGTATATATATATATATATATATATATATATATATATATATATATATATATATATATATATATATATATATATATATATATATATATATATATATTACACACTGCAAATAATCGTGTTTTGTAGTCTTGAAAATATGAAAAACTTGCCGTAAATTATGAAAAAAAGATATCAACACGACGACCTGATTTACAAACTAATAATGAGTTATTGTGTGTTTTAATTTTTAAAACAATGTAAATAAAATACATATCAGATGTCAGGAGTAAACACAATAATGTAAAATAGTGTCACTTCAAAATCTAGTATTTTTTACAAGAAAACTTGTATATCAAAATTTTTTGCTTAGACTTTTCCATTCTGAGGTCTCTGGTTTTATCCTACATTTATAACCCCCTCAACCGGAAATTTTGTATCTTGTTTGAAGTCTTACCATGTATTGCGGTATTGCGGTAATTTTCGAGGAATACATGAGTGGTTTACAATAAAGAGGCTCGATCAGGGGTGTCTGAAACGATTTATTTTACAAGAAAAAAGTCTCTCGAAGCGAACGATGTCATTTTAAAGTAGGTTAATGATTGATATATTCACAAAATGCGAGCTTGAAGCGGGGGTGCCTGAAATCGATTTAGGTACCTTGTGGAAAAGAAAAAGAAAGGGGTGACCCCATATACGAAACTAGTGCCTGTGGTGTAGCGTGTGCATTTATTCGGTTGCGGTCATGTACACACGTGGTTCGAAATACCCCAACCTGTAGGGGGCTTCAAATGCGGTAATAACTAATAAATATATAAGATATTATCAAAAACAATCAATGCTTATGGAAGCTAATAAAACTGCCGTTCTATCAATACCTTATATGGCATGCTTCACCCACCAACAACCCCACGACATCGATGAGAAATACCATGTAATGTCTCCTTTGAAAAGGATAGCAGGTTAATGAGTTATATTATTTACTTATTAACGCATTATGTTAATTTCTTTTTTTTTTGTACGTAATAAGTATAAACCATGCTGTTAATGATTGTTTGGTTGTCACACGTGTGCATATGTCGTGCGAGGTACATCGATTAGGTAAAATACCGAGAGTCGCGAAATGCCGGGTGATTCGGAATACCCTAAATGACTGTAGGTCACCAATCTTGCAAGTAATCTAGAGTGTGGGTAGGATTGGCGAATGACGTCATACTCATATTAAATATGGCGGATGTATCTGTTTCTTGGTTATTTTAAGGATGTTTCCATTTTAAATAATTGGGAATGATGTGGTCCACATGTTCAAAGAGTATTAAAAGAAAGAGATACCAATCCTGGATTTAATGCATAAAAACAATGAAATTTAGGGACAACAAGCCTCTTAGTGAACTCAAAAATTTCGGCGCCAGCTGGCTCCTAATCATAAAAATTTAGTCGGCAGTGCAAATTTTTAGTCGCCAGGAAATTTTTCTTAAGCGCCAAATTTAAAACCTAGTTTAAGTCAATATATACATAGGGGTAGTGACAGGAGGGAGTGTCTCGCGACCCTATTAGTAATATTCAAGAAGTTTTAATTGATCGCTTCTTTCTAAGAAACTTTGATTTAATGAAATATTCTTTAAAACTATAATATTTATTAAGGATTTTTACATAAAGAACATTTTCTCCTCGTCTGTGCAATAACAACCTAACACGAAGTTGTAGACGATGTCTTTAAGGAGTGAGAATTTAATTGGCAAACAATTGACCATATCACCCGTCCAATTTACTGCACTCCATAATTGTCGATTTTCGGTAGTCAAAAATTACAAGGGGCAGCTATTGTCTTATATAATCTACTTATGTTCTGACACGAGGCGTTTGCACGAGCTCTTTTAAAACAAACAAGATGACAAAGTAAACACAAGAAAGTCCATTGCTAAAAATGATTTTAGGAATGTTTTAAGAATGAACAGAACTCACTATATTCTTTAATTGACAATGCAATATCTTTTGCTACTTTAGTCTGCCCAGACTTTCTCTTCGGTTTTAACCATTTCCTCTGCCGGAATTAATATTTCAGTACTAGTGAGTACTGGGTAATTTCAATATTAAAAGTTCTAATAGTTATAAACTTTGACACAGCAAAATGGATACTAATTTTGATTGATATGAAGATTGGATTTGAGTATTCCCAATGCTAACTCACTTCTAAAGCAATTGTATGAAATCTCTTTGAACGTAGGAGTATTATGGAATGCCAGTGAATCCATTCCTGGAAGCTTGGAAACTATTAAAGGACTCAAATCTTTGGTAAGGCATCCATTTTATATCTAACTAAATTTATTTTCGATTCCTTTTGAACATAAACCTTGTCATATGGAATTTGTAAATGATATCAAATAATTAATTATATCAAATGTCAATATGTACTTAAAACAATTTTGAATATTTTAAGTGAGTTTTGTGCATGTTAAACCTTTAATGAATTGTTATGAGATAATGCATGTACAAGGTTGACTATATTTACTGTATACAATCAATGTTTTACTCTGTATGAAGGGGAAGAAGATATTTTATGTGACCAATAACAGCACAAAGACCAGGTCTGAGTATGCCCAGAAATGTGTTAATCTGGGGTTTCCTGCCATTGAAGTGAGTAATATAAAGCTAGAATATAACACAGAAAAGAATGTTTAACAACCAAGGTATAATTAGTTTATCTTCCCTATTACTGACAAGTTGCACTTAGTCTAATGGATCATGTATCCACTCTGAGTCTTGCTTCATTCTCTGAGTTGTACTAGCTTCACATATTGAGTTAGGTTTCATTTCTATAGCCATATGATATGCCCAAAACACTAAACTTTGTGGCTTAGCTATAGATATATGCTGCACATTGAGTCCCCCCCCCCCCCCCAACTCTTCAAGTCCTTTATTCCACCTACCAATATTGACTTGTAATGTGTAATCTATATTTTGAGTCAAATGCTTTGAACTCTAAGCTGAACGTGCTCCACTCTCAAATGCTCCAACCCCTATCCTGCAATGAAACACAGAGTTATATGTATTATTCTTTATATGCCAAGGTTGAACTCTAATGCATCCCTCCATTGATTTCCTTCACTCTGTGAGCCATATGCTCCACTCTCAGGTCAAGGACCTCTATCTTGTACCACACCTAACGAAACATGTCAGTAATATTACTATTTTGTTGAATATTTTTTCCTATAAGTACAATGCACCTTTATACCTGTATTTGAAATACTATATTTTACTTTTAAAGAGTATACAATATTGTATTTTGCATTGATTTTGCAGAATACATCGGAATTTAGAATCCTGATTAATGAGCATAAGTTAAGAGTCGGTATGAAAGCTTGTGACCCATCATGTTAAACTGTTGTTCTGAAATTTTATTTTTCTACCCATAATAAGTTAAGTAGGTAATTCCTTGAAAGTCAATTACAAAGTATGAAAATGTTGTTCTAGACCGAAATGTACTTCACCTGAATCATCTATTACGCTCATCTCTGTCTTAATGCACGTTTATTTGAAAATCATGTAAAATCAGCATGAAAATTTAGTTTTAATTTTTTCAGGAGGAAATTGTATGCACTAGTTACATATCAGCCCTTTACTTACATAACATGAATTTCAAAGGGAAGATTTATGTTGTTGGAAATTCCAGCATAGGAGCAGAATTGGATAGATTTGGTCTAAATCACACTGGGATTGGTGTAAGTGTTCAAACATGTCTTAGAACGAATTCGATGTCGATATCGACAATATTAGGTACTATCAAGTACCATAAAATTGGAAATACTGGATACCATATAAGACTCAGTGCCATGTCGATATCGTATAACAATATACGCACAAATATAAAGAAATATTGTAGTCAACTGTAAAAAAGTAATCTATCTATATCGTAACTTGATCGTGTCTTGGACATAACTCAAAGTGTTCAGCTTATTTTTTTTTTTATAGTCTTATACATATTCTTATGTTTTATTCTCTACTCATGTTTAACTGTGATAAAATGCTAAAATGATTTAAAGTCAATATAATTATATGTTATCACATTTATTTCAAGCACTTTTTTGGATGAAATATGTTTATTTAAAGTATATATTATGTGGTAAATAGAATCTTGCATTTTCAATTAACTTGTAAACATCAATTTAAACTGTAAACAACTTTCATTCAATGGCATTTATATAAATGCTGTGACAAGAAGCCTGGAAATAAAAATGTGACAGGAGCTTTAATTTTAGATATAGTGAATTCAACACTGTCAATCTCGATATGTTATGTTCAATAAATATTAATATGATAATGTGCACAAGATACATTATACGTAGGATCTCCCATGGTTTGTAGTTGGATATGATTTTTTATCCAACTCATTGTGTGTTTCTATCCCCAAACCTTGGCGAGGGGATAGAAAACACACAAAAAAATCATATCCAACCATAGACCATAGGAGATCCTTTCTATCACTTTTTACACATAACTATCATGTTTTCATGTTTTACACTGTTTATGAATTCACTACGTCATAATTAACTGTTGATCTGAAAACGATATCAAATGAGTGATATTCACTGTATAAAGGAGTAAACAAGTGATAAGAAAGGGACATTATAACTTTGAAACTTTTCATGCTAAAGAAATGTTCATTTAACAATTTATTTAATTTTTTATTTTTAAGCCAGACCCTCCAGAGGCCAATCAGGAATTTTTTCAAATTGTGTCCAGTTTGAACCTTGACCCTGAGGTCAGTATATTTATCTGGGTCAATGCACATTGTTTTGAAGCATTGTTTGATAAATTTCTTAATGATTTTTCAGTTTCCTAACTAAATTTCACCATTTATCAGGATTTGCATGTGATTTTAATTATTTTAATTAAATGTTTCAGATACATAAAGTGAAGAACCAGTACAGAATATCAAAGTTTTTAATTATTTAAGGCAGGAAGTCACATTTTTCAAAAATATGATTTCCCTTCTCTTCAAAATACTACCAAAAAAATTCATAATTATTATTACTTTCAGATTTTTAAACTTTTTTCGAGATGTATAAAAATGAATACACCAAAATGACCTCTCGTTTTTGTGAAATAACTTGTTAAAGTAGCAATACTACAATCGTAAATTCTTCGGGGGAAATTATATTTTATTTAGGAATATGTCATCTGCCTTAATGTTAGGAACCATTAAGAGCTTCTAATTAGTCATATGTAAGTTACATATTAGTATGTGTTCAGTTCATTTAGAAAAAGGAATGCTCATAAGATCAAAGTGAAGTACGACGGATAAGGGGGGTGACTTGATGTTATATTTTTCTCTGTATAAAGAATTGTAATTAATCTTAATAGAAATATTGAAAAGGGAGTGATCTGATAGTTCAGTAGGTGGTAGTACATTAAATTGCCTGATATTATGAAAAAAACTGACCTGATACCAACATGTAGTCAACAGTGCTTGAACCCTTTAAATTGCAAAAAGTAAAATAACCTAACGGGTTAACCTTCCATTTAAGAAAGACAGTCTAGAACTTTTACAGATATCTAGAAGTAAATGATCATGTAGATTAGATTTGGTGTCAAGTTGACGTCTTTGTTCAGCTACACCTCTTCATATATTTCTGGTAGTGGACACTCTTGAAAAGTGTCTGTTATTGTATCATGATCAATAGAATCATGAAGCCCCCCATTCTAGAATTGAAGTCACCACAAATAAGAATTTCTACCATTTTCTCTGAATTTTGAGATATCATTTTCTAGATTGAAAAAATAGATTTAGAAGTATGTTTGTTCAAATATGGTTTTGCATAACAAAAACATATATAACACGGATGTTTTTGTTTGAGTTTGAAAGTAAGTTTGTTCGAACCATACACCATAGTCATTTTCATGATTTTTTTAAAAAAGAATTTCTGTAAAGTAGGTTTAATAAAGATAAGTATTCCATCATAGGGCCTTCCCTTTTTGTTTTTTTAGACATAACATTATGTGGTTGGTGAATAATCTGAAAGGCTTTTGGAGAGTCTATTAACATAGTTTCAACTTAACGTAGTACTTCATACTTACTACTTAGACTACTAAAATAATCATAATCTAACTTATGGTCATGCACTCAGACAATGTACATTCCAAAATGCAATATTCAAAAACATCACAGAATTAAACCTTTACACAGTGTGCATAGCAAATGTTATGTGATATAGCATTACAATGTTTGTATACAAATGACTAGCTAGATATTTAAATACTGAGTATTTAGAATTTTCATTTTAACACCCATATTACACAATTGCATTTCACAATGCATAGCAGTACTTCTAACAACCGACGCGCACGATGTTTTCCCTGTAGTTGTCTTGGTCTTTCATATTTGGGCCATACTTGTCCCCATCCTGATGAAGTCCAGGATTGTCTGCTGTTTCCAGTTCGTATTTGCTTTGATCGTTCCTAAGGAGCTTCATACTGACCATAATCTTTCAAAGCAAGGTGTGGGTTGAGGTTTATTTTGATTTTACTGTCTAGTGATCTCTTTTCTACGTTATTGAAATTCATGCCATCTCTAACATACATGTTTGGTTCACTTGAGGATGGAAAAGGTGTGCTTTTGCCCTTTGGTTCAATGAAGGAGGAATTTGACTGACCTCTGTTTACACAGTTCTTCAATTGTTTTATTTGTTTCTCTTGTTGTAATCATCATTCTTTATCCTCTAGAATACTGGTAGGAAGTGCATTACATTTCCTTTCGGTGGAGAATTCAAGATGCGAGCAACATTTTCTGTTACTGTATTTTAAGTGTTACGTGTGATAGCGCTGGAATCAATGTCATTACATCCGACACCGATGATGAAGTGCTTGGGTGTTTCTAATTTTTCTAGTCACTACACTGAAATTTTAAGGTCACTCCACTGAAATTCTTTTTTCCTTGTGGGAGAAATGTGATATCAAGTTTTTTATTTCTAAAGATTTTTTGGGACACAAGACCATGACCATGGGAGTCATTAACAATGACGTCTTGTTGAATTCTCCCATCCACCCCCATCAAAAAAGAACTTGTATTGAGAGAGAGAGAGATAGAGAGAGAGAGAGAGGTGAATAAACCTATAATAGCTAGGTCTTCATCCATAGGCTATGCCTACCACTTCTCTAAAGAGAATATTATAAAAGGTAAAAAAGAAGACTAACTTGCACTGGTATTGAAACCTCCTAAAGGTAACTTCTTTTGTTTAATGGATAATGTTTAACTTAAGAGTTTCAAAGCTGATAAGCATTACTGGGTAAGAATGTACAAAGATATGAGGGAACACAACAAAATGCATTAAAACAATAAAAAAAGGGACATAAACATTGTATAAGAAAGTCTTAGATATACACGTAATTATAATTTATCAGGGAAATACATATAATCTACATTTATTCTGGTAATATGGTCAGAGGTTAGGGACCAAAAAAATGTCATTGCTTGTATCATGTTCTTTTTTTAGATTAAATTTGATTATTTTTTTTTGTTTTGTATGCAGATTAATTGTGTCCTGGTTGGATATGACAAATTCATTTCCTATCCTAAGATAATGAAGGCAGCTTCCTATGCCAGACGAGAGGGTACCTTGTTTCTGGCTACCAATGAGGACTCTCATCAACATTTGAATGTTCCATATGTGATTCCAGGTAGGGCTTCCTTACCTCTTTCCTTACCTCTTTTCTTGACAGTCTTTCTCTCAAAAAGCCAAATACGGACGGAGTATTGTGATCTATGTTTAATTGATCACATCAGTGAACAAAATATTTCTAAACTATTCTAATTATATAATTTATATTATGATTTATTAGGACTTAGCAAAATTTTGGTTCTAACCTGTCCATAAGCAGTTGCATTTACTGTCTATACTTCATACTTAGCAAAATTTATCTACTACAGATACATTTAAAACATTTTACCCTTTTGATAGTCAATAAAATATGTTCAAAACATTTTATCCACAATATTTTTGAATAGGGATTGTACGCTCACTGATAACGATTTAGAGATTTCAAACTATTTTCCTTAAAATTTATTATCATTTTTGTTTGGAAACCTTTGTCATTACACTGTACATAGATAACCAAGTTTGTGTATTGATGTGCAATTGTAAGGATAGTTAATTCTGCCCAGTGTCAATTAAGGAACTAGATTTTATATGGTCCTGTGTCTGTATAATTTATAATTATTTCACTTTTGAAACCCATTGAAAGAATTTCCTACCTTACATTTTAATTTTAGCCTGTATAATTGTGCCTATTTTATCATTTAATCCTCAGGGACGGGGGCCATCGTTGCTGCTGTTAAGATTCCTGCGAGGAAGGAGCCGTTATTGATGGGAAAACCAAAGATAAACATGTTTAAATGCCTACAGCAGGCATACAATCTGGACCCCTCCAGGTGTATAATGGTGGGAGACACGTAAGTACCTGTTTAAATGTCTACATCAGGCATTCAATCTGGACCCTCCAGGTATGTAATTATGGGGTACAGGTAAGGTGGGATTCACTGTATATATACTATTGTGGATTAAAACTGCAAATAAGTCATTTTTGGTAATATTTTACAAAAATACATGCATATGCTTAGAAGGTAATTATTGCATACAAACAAAAGTTTTCACTGCATAGAGTAATTAGGTAAAATATAAACAAGTTGTGGTGGTCATAGCTTTGGATGTTTTCATATTTACATATTGTTCTTTTTTGGAGCCCTGTATCTGATATATTCATTTAACTGAAATTTACAGATTTGTGAACTGACAAAGCCTTAACTCGAAATGCTCCTGGTTTTCTCCAACTTACAGATCCAACTTTTCCATCATAAAAACTGACAAGAATTCATTCAGGGAGATCTAAATGAACAATATTTCTGTACTTTTTATTCTACATTACTATATTTCCTTTTAGGTGTCTTACAGACATATCAATGGCTACAAACTGTGGTATGAAGTCCCTCCTGGTCCTGACCGGTGTCTCATCTTTGTCAGATGTAGAGGAATACAAGACATCTGAGGATCCCGTCAAGCATACATACGTACCTACGTACTACACCAGCAAACTAGGACAGCTGGGAAAGCTTCTAGGATTTAGTATACCAAAATAATTTTAGAAATGTTTTAATTAGGAAAATTTAAAATATTTTTATTCTAGAGTGTTCCTTTGTAATTTTATCTGTGAGTGGATGCACTGTGTTATTTATAGACTTGTACCCTAGATAATTATTAAACCACATGCCTTTGGGTAGATGTTAACCGATTCAGGATCCTCAGTCCAATCAGTCATTTTTTCCAATCTTGTTTGATTATTTTAGATATTAGTTTTGTTAAATCTTGAAGCAGTTGTTGTTATAAATTTAATTGTTAAATAGTGAATACTCACTTATCTAATCAGAAGTACCATTATATGTATGTACAACTATACCAGCATATGTGCAATACTTCAACTGTGAGTTTCGCAGGACTGTTAAGGCGTACTACGATTAAATCAACGGAATATAAACGCGCATAAATATATACCATTTTAAACTGAGTTAATTTTTGTAAAGCTACTATATTATCACATGACTTTAATTTTAATTGAAATAACATTGTATACCCCGCTCGGTACGGAATTTGGTTTGGTCACGTTATTTGACAGTCAGGTGATAAATGCATGTAATGTGTACTGTACGTAGGTCATAAACAAATTTCAATATCGGAAGGGCATACCCTAGTTATTATTAAAAATTTCAGTAATACATTGTATCTACATAACTTGTAGTTTATGAAAAGTGCTGCTACTTTAAATAGAATTCGCATTTTATTAGTTTAAATTTCAAGTTATTTGGCTATAGTCGAAATATGTGTGACCTTTACCATGTATTTTATTTATTTATTTAGTAATGCTCTTGATTTCAGGAAAGCAGCAGCACTTTTCAAGTTAAGGAATGTTTCCGTAATGCATATTCAAAAAATGGTCAAGATCTATTAAGTGTATGCCCTTGCGAAAAGGCGATTTAATGAGGCACCTCGGAGTGAAACATGCACACCCTGTGCATAAAAACACGGTAGAATTAATTCAATACATTCTCTCGATAGTTTTTAAATAATGGCACTAAACAAATGTTTCAGATTTTTAATAATGGTCTTCCTAAGATTTGCAATATTCTGTTTAATAATAAAATGCGTTTTTGATTGTGGAAAAATAACTTGATCCGCCTCTCACTGCACATAAAATACGTCAAATTTTACCATGATGACGTCATGTCGACAAGTGCATTGTGATCAGTGACTTGTTTATATCTTGCTATGTGGGATTTAACTAGCGACAAAAATGAATGCAGTGGTAAGTTTTGATGTAGTTCATCACTCTTATGCAGTTTAAATCTGCAAATTATTTCATTTTCTGTTGTTTTGAGGAATTGCTATATTTGTGTGATGTCACTGTAGACATTTCCCGTATAAATTAGGCCCCGTCTACTTTATGCAACCTTAACAGAGCTGCGTTATTTCAATTATGGTGTTGTAATTTTTACGTGATTCAGTTTATAGGATTTTATAATTCAAAAAATCATTTCATATAAAGGAACATTTTTTTCTGATTTCTTGATGTGTTACATTTTATGTGAATAAAATAAAATAGCTTATACCTATAATAAGATTTTCTCCATTTATTCAAATATATGACTGAATCTGATGATTATATTATTATTATTATCATAATCTCTGGAAAATGATATTTGGAGAATTATATTTTGTTGCAAAGACATATCCCTTTCTTAAAAGAGTAGATATGTTTCTCTCCTTTCTGCAATCTAGCAACCTGGAAAAGATCATATCGCCCTGCAGACAATGTCAACTGTAAAAGCTTGTCTTTTTTATTGTGATGTCCGCATTCCTAGTTTGACAGTTGACTATGATATAACTATGGTGTGATACATTTAGTTGTCCTCTATGATGTTTTCATTTGTTTCATGGAAAACAAGATGTGTTTATGAAATGCTGACGCCCCCGTAAAACAGCTCATGGTAAAGGTTAAAGGTTCTCAAATGCAATTCAAACTCCAAGGTCAAGAGATAAAAAAATTTGGTACCCAAGGAAAGGTCTTGTCTCAAGGAACCCACCTGTGAAATATGAAAGTCATAGCCTAACCGTTCAAAAGTTATGGCTCAGATTAATGTTTTTCAAAAGTAGGTCAAAGGGTCAAAATTGTTGGTACCCAAGGAAAGGTTTTGTCACAAGAAACACACCTGTGAAATATGAAAGCCATAGCAATAACCATTCAAAACGTATGGTCAAGAATAATGATTTTTAAAACTGGCTCAAACGTCAAGGTCAAAAATATTTGTATCAAGGAAATGTCTTATCACAAAGAATACACATATGAAGAATGAAAGCTATAGCACCAACCATTCAAAATAAAGCTATGATCAAGATTAGAGTTTGGTAAACTTTAGCAAAAGTGGGTCAAACACCAATGTCAAGAGGTCAGATATGTTAATACCAAAGAAATGGTCTAGTCACAAGGAATACACACGTGAAAAATGAAAGCCATAGTTCCAACCAATCAGTTAAGGGCAAGGTTAATGTTTTTGCGGAGAAACAGACAGACAGATGAACGGAGGGAGCAAGAATTATATGCCCGCGAATCTTTGATTACGGTGACATAGAAAATGACCTTAAAAACATAGCATTTATTTATTGGATTTAAAATTAACGGCACGAAAGGGAAACAATCTTAACATCCAAAATTCTTGTTGTTTCAGTCGTAAACATGTAAGACAATTGACAAATTTTGACTGAAGTTTAAGACTGATTCATGATCCTGGGGTCTAGTGATTGAAATATAGAGTATACATAGATTTGCAAGTTTTTGGATTGACATATAGATGCTTCTCTTGAATTGTTAAACATTTATCTTCAAAGCTCAGTTACCATATGTACAGAATGATGCTGGAAGTTTAGTAAATACTTCTGAATTACTTCAATCGAAGCTTCTTCAAAATTGCCAGAATTGAAAAGCTTTTCAAGATGTGCAAGGAATGTTTTTGTTGGTTTTAGAATTGGGACTAACATGACTTCAATGACTTCATTTTTTAATGGGTGGCGTGAGAGATTTTCAAGTACATGTAGTACAACATTTTCTTGATTATCTGTTGAAGAAAGATTCAATAGTCTTAGAGTCTCAGTATTTCCAGATTGAGCGAATTTTTGATAGAGCTTTTCCCAAATTCTTGATACTGAACATTGCAAGGACTGTAGAACGTGGACAATGAGTTCCCACATTGAATTGTCGTCTGTTTGATTTACACAGCGATTTGAAGAACAGCAGCTCCTTCTGCTTTGTTCAAACTGTTCCTCAATTATTTCTGAAATTTTTTCACTGGGGCAGTCATGTATTCCACTGAAGTATCTGAACAGATTTGTACCAGTCCTCAAAGACAAAACAACAATGCCTTGTACTTCTTCAGCCGACAGTTTGGAGACATGGGCTAGAAGTACGATAATCAAGACTACATCGTCTGCTCGAATGAACATTTCCAGGAAGCGTTTAGCAATATCACTTGGAGGAGGGAAATGTTGGATAATATTGCGTGTAATATCTCTGTTTCCAGAAGCAGCATAAGCAGAATTTAACAGGTCTTCCAATGTGCTATCATTGAAGACTGGCTTCAGTTCATGAACAAGATGTAAGAAAATTTCAGGAGTTGATTGAACAGCCTTGTGCAAGAAATTTTCAATTTCAACCTGACGTATTTTGTCATGCAACCTCAGTACGATTTGAACTATTCCTAAGTTAGAAGTATCAATCGACGATGTCAAAAGATAGGACTTTTGTTGAGAAGTTAACACTTTCTTTGGTCTTATTCCACGTAAGACCTGAACCACAATTGCAGAATTCTTTGTTCCGATAGACATTAGAAGCAGACGATAAGCTTGGTCTCTTTCAATCGATCTTTTCATTTTCAAAGGCACACATATAGAGAGAAGAATTTTCAGATCATTGAGCTCCAGTGCTTCTTTAAAAATTTGAACGGTGTCCTCCTTAGATAGCTTAGACTTTGGGAGAAGATGTCCGCAGACAACATCTACGACACCAGGATTACCAGATTTCAAGGATTCAGACATGAGTTTGTATTTATAATGCTTCGGAAAAAGAACACTTGGTCTAATTGCTGACATAACTTCTTTTATGATGGGTACACTATGGGTTTTGATCGTTTCCAGATACAGAACAAGTTTTTGTTTGTTCAAAATCGGTTCCTGGTTATCTAAGAAGTTCTGGACTGATCTGGCAATCTCTGGAAAGCTGTTCTTGCCGATTACTCGGATAAGTTGATCGTAAGGATTTTCCATTATGCTAGATATTAGTTCTGCCGTCTGGTCTTCCTCTTGACTTTCCCCTGACTCGTTGATTGCATTTTCTCTGTTATGGTAGGCACAACGATGGTGATCTGTGAGAAGGTATAAATTAAATAATAAATACTATAAATAATAGATCATGATCATAAAATAATGTTCTATTTATCCTACAACACGTGTTAGTCTAATGGCTTTGATTCCTTTATCGTTCACAGGATGACACTCTGCCATTTAGTCAACTGAATGGACACTGAAAGCTCTGGAAAGGTCACTGAATGGCAGAACTTTGCATCCAGTCACCTTTCAAAAAGGTTTAGTTACCTTTTAGCTAACCGAATGGTAGAATTTCATCCTTTGGTTGCTCACTTCACAGGGCTATCAGCTATAATTGTAATTTTTTGCGCGAGAAAATATTTGCGAGATGTGCGACCTACTCACACTGCATCGCATATATTTGCCTTCACGAGAAAATCATAGCATATGTGGGCGACTCAGGGAAAGCTCAATGAAAAGATTTCTAGATGAAGATGGAAACGAATTCTAAAGGTTTTTTGAATATTAACTGGTTTGCGGGAGAGTTAAAAAGGAAATATAGAGACAAATTCCTTTTTCCCCTCAACATTATTCAGTTTGCTCTAAAATGCATGCGTAATAATGAATAGAATAGATCAGGAACTGGCGTAATGATAGCAAATCCTAATTAAGGCAACTTTTACATGCATTTCTGTGCATAGCTGTTGCATAGTTTAGTGGATATTATCGATATATCATCTGCTTATTTATAATATAGTATCCGAAATGGAGGAAAATAATTAACTCAACACTGTCAATTAGAGAAACTACAGCTACGGCAAATTCTTAAGTAGCAAGATGCTATTGTCCTTCAAATATCAATGCTGCAGACATTTTGTATATATACATGCTTGGCGATTGACTTTATGCCTCTAATATTTTATTTTGAGGATATTAACATAATCTAAAATAATTTATATCTTTTGTTGTGCGCAACAATTGAATTTAAGCTCTCTTCAAATCATTTATCATATTTTCAATTCTGAATTATTGCGCAAATTAATCAATTGTTAATGAATTTATACGCACAGTGATTGATTTGATGAGGAGAGCAATAACTCGATTAATACATGCAATTTTAAATTACTGCGTGCATCACTTCAATTAAAACACACAATTATTAAATTATTGCTCTTTTCAATAGATATAATTTATTCTTAAATGTTAATGTGTGCATCAATTTAATTAACTCAACCACATTGTGGAATAATTGCAAGAAAGATAATTTAGACCTCGACACAAATGATTTATTGTTCCCTTTAATTTAAATCATGATATCTTTTATTTTTATAACGATTTTTCAGAATTTTAAATGCACACATCAATTGTTTCATAGAGAACAGCAATTCACTGATAGAAATTATTAAATTAAAGATATTACTAATTAAATAGGTGCTCTCTCTAAAAGAATTATTGTGCATGTTACGAATCAATGATATCATTATTTCGGTTGATGAGAGCAATAATTTTATTATTGTTCACAGTAATTCAATTAAAGAAAGCCATATTTTCATTAATGCACGGTTAAACAGAATTATCATTTTATTGCGCGCATCAATTCAGTTGTTGACGTCATTAATGTAATTGAAGAGAGTAAACAGTATTCCTTTTTTTTTTTTTTTTTTTTTTTTTTTTTTTTTTTTTGAGTGCATTAATTAAACAACTGAATGATATAAACAATGGGATTCATGAGCACATTATTTAAAATAGCAGGTATCAATTATTTGGAAAAAAAAATTCAACTGAATTGTTGCGAGTACCAAATGAATTGAAGATCTCTTCGGGCAATTGAAGAATTTACAAACACATTATTTCCTCTTACGAAATCGTTGTAAAATTAATTAAAGATGTTGTGACGAAGTTGATTTTTTTTGTACATATTGTTTTAATTTTGGTTTTAATGGGTTTCCTTACTATTGAGGTTGTTTTGTTACGAGTATATAAAGGGACCGGTTTTGTCGGAGTGGTCAGATCTAGTTTGGTGTCCGGTAGCGTGACCAGTCGGAGGTGTGCCACGTTTGCTTTATCCCCTGCATGATTATACGAGTGGCGAATATATTTCGGTGACATATAGAACCGAATTCTACGGGTAGCCATATAACATGCCTAGGTGGATAATTGCAACGTGTATATGCAGTTCTAGTAAGAGCGTTCGAATAATGTAAATAGTTGGTTTATTGTTATAATTTCCGGTTTTCAGTTGTAATATAGGTTAGGTTTTTGTAAATGTAAATTCATTTCAGTGCGTAATGTGCTGAGAGAATATTGTGCACATAGAAGACGGGCTGAGGGTCAGTTGACGACTGTTATAAGCGTTTGAGGTCAGTGGGGAGCGTTGGATGGAGGGCCAGTCGTGTCATGTCCAATCGTCGATGCTGAACAGAAACCGATGTTGGTAGGATAACCGCAGTGGGAGGCGATAGACCCGGGGCTACGGTTAAAGCAACTACCACGTGGTGACGAGAGAACGGCACAGGACTTACAAGTTCCTAGATGAGTGCTAATGACGGATATACGTGTGGTGTGACTTCCGGTGAACGTTTATAAGCAGTTGTGATATAGTAACTATTGAGTAACTTTCAGCCGTTTAAGAAAAGGAAATATCTTTTTGAAGTATATATAATTATTAACTAAAATTATTTGAGCTTTTTCGGGTAATTATTTAAGTCAATTTTGGTGAATTTTTCGTTTGATATAATATCTGATACTTACTGAATCAGAATTGTAGAAGTTAATATTGAATTAATGTAAAGTATCGGAATTGGTGAAAACTGAGTTAACAGTTTACTATTACATTTATTTCATTTTCGGTGTGTGAGCCTGTATGTGAGAGTGAGTGAGTGACATAGAATTTATTTGTCTTCTATTTTATTTATTTTGTGTAATAAATTTATTTGTTTATTCTGATTGATATTGTTTTCCTTCTCAACTCTACAAAATCCAAAAAGAACTCAATACAGATGTCTTCAGTTGAATGAATTTAAAGAGATAAAACTAATTTTTGCGAGCTTATTTCAACATTGCATTACATTGTTGAATTCAACAACTGAATTGATGCGGGTATCAAATGAATTGAACAGAGAAATTATTAAATTTATGCATGCATCAACCAAATTTTCTCATCAACTGGATTAATGCGGGCATCAAATCAATTATTAAGCGCAATAAAAAAAAAAGATATCTTCAAGAAGAAAAACATCTTCAATTATTTGAGTTTATACAAATTTGGCGCTCAGTATGGAAATGTCCCTTTGTGGTCATATATAGTTTCCCCAGAAATTATTGAGAATTTTTTTAAATATATTTTTCCTAAAATTCAAAAAACAAAAAAAAAACAAACAAACAAACAAAAAAAAAAAACAAAAAAAAAAAAAAAAAAAACAACCCCCCCCCCAAAAAAAAACAAACAAACAAACAAACAAACAAAAAAAACAAAAACAAAAACAAAAAAAAAAAAACAAGAGGATTTCATCAGTTAAGTGAAAGAGTTTGTAGGCCTAGTAAACTAACATTCACAAATCAAAGAAGGCTTGAATATTTATTCAGCAAGAGCAACACTAAATGTAGACAAATGGGGTTTCATACCTAATCCTACCAGCTTTTTCTGTCGAATTCCTTTGCATTTTTCAATATCTTATCCCACGTGAATTAATAGTCGACGGGGAATACTCAGTGTTTCAAAAGTATCGTTAGTTTTGCAATTCCTTGACAATAAACTCTGCAATAGGCTTTCTTTTTTCAAAAGCACCCTTTTTGAACATTAGCGAACGAACGGAAGTATACAAAGAAAATGGTAAGTTATTCATGAAAACTACACATAATATAAGAAAGTAGCAAGTACTGTCATTTGATAAAAATGATTTCAAACTTCAAATGTTTTATTTTTAAAAATATTTTGAAAATACACGAAAAAAATCTCAATAATTTTTGGTAACACTTTCACAGATTGTGACATGATGTTTTTATTTTTGCGAAAGTTATTCATCGCAAATAGTTTCTCGATCCTGGCAGAGTAACAGTTCAATTATCCTGTCGATCATAAGATTCTTGTCAGCCACGTTTTACGAAGAATGATTATTTTAAAATCCCGATACCTTTGTGTTATGTTTTCTCTACCAAAAATAATAAGTATACAATAAAAATACAGATGATCTGATCAGTTGCTTCTTGCATTGAATCCAATCAAAAAAAATCATTTGAGCTTAATCAATAAATGGAACAAATGTTTTCTTACTGGCTCTAAGGTCCTCTAGTTCTGAGACGGACGACCGTCGTCTGTTCTGAAGAAGTTCAGCAGTTGACGATCTTCTCTTAGCCGCAGTAAAATGACGTTTAGCTATGATGCTCATCTCCAGTGCTGAAATAATAAGAAATCATACTGAACGTTCTCACATACGTGGAAATGCTTTTCTTTATATAGGACTGTATACAGAAATGTATGAATAGTAATAAAACATGTTTTACACGGCATAAATGTGATTGTCCAGAAAATTTCACCAGATGGTCGAAAACAGTATCAGGTGTGTCCTCCAATAATGAATTTTAAAACTCTTTCTTTAACAAACATGTTAGTTTAATGCAAGAAATGCATGTACATGTAGCTTCACAGGTTAGTGATGATAATGATTATTCTTTAACAAAGATTTTTTTACGAACCTGAACATTGTTTTTCTACCTACATCAAATCGTTCAGATGATACAAAAATAAGGACCATGTCACTTTGTTTTTTCCTGTATAATCTGTTGAATTGAGATCACGTGTGGCCAAATCCAGGGGGTAGGGGTGGGATGGCTAGGAGTCGCGATTTGAAGTGATGTTTTATAAAAGCATTGTCTTATTCATCTACGATTTAATGAAAATTAAACAAGGGGCCCATTGGACACAATGCTCACCTGAGTCACTTTCGTCTTGCTGTTCTCCAGAAGAAGATTAAATCTAAAAAGATATTTTTTCTTTTTCTTATTCCCACAAAAAAGGATCTATATTTTTGCCCAAATCTAGTCTCAAGGGGTTATAATTTAATCTAACTTGAATCGTCACAATATTGGGATGGTTTAGTATCAATATAAGTAACATAGCCCTGTTGTTCTGGACGAGATTTTTTAAATGATATTTTTTAATCTGCACACTTGCACCGTTTAATATTTGATCTCCGTCTTATACATATATATATATATATATATATATATATATATATATATATATATATATATATATATATATATATATATATATATATATATATATATATATATATATATATAAAACGAATTCTCGAAACTTGTTTACATATTAATATGATTTGTAGCCCTGCTACTTTTGAAAAGATTTTTCCTACTTATTCCTTGTAAATTAAAACTCCCCTATCATAGCCCCAACCAAACTCTTGAGGCATTGCATATCAATGTGATTTAATGCTCTTGAAGAAATATTTTCGATGTAACAAATGGTGTTCTATTGTACCCCCATTCCACCCCTGGGGGCCTCTGATTTTGAACAAACTTGAAATATACAAAAAAAAAAAAAAAAAAGAAGACTGAATATCAAAGGATGCTGGCTTATTTATATGACTAATCATTGCCCTGTTCTTCTTCATAGAAGATTTTCATATATTTTCCTTTATAATCTACTAAACTTCCTGAAGATGCCTGAATAGTACTATGATCAATCACGACCAGTGCTGATCTTCATTCGAAGATTTTAGAAGATTTTCCATATATATTTCAATGTAAAACATTGAACATCTGTTGTGGCCACAACCTACCCTGGTGGGAATGCTTCGAACAAAATTAAATTTACTCTGTGCTAGGGAGTATTAAATTTTTTCTGGCCTTGTGCTTCTTGAGAGGCAGAATTTTTTAAGACACCCAACTTTTTTTTGCTTTTTCTACATTATCTCCGCTTTCAAGAAGTATGGCCCTTCAACCAACTATGCGTTGTGGTATGTTTTGATGAGATTGGTCCAGTGGTTCTGGAGAAGTCGAAAAAATGTAAAAAGTTTAATAGACGAACAGATGGACGACGGACAACGGGTGATCAAGGAAGGTAAAATGTATTTTCGGTTCAGGTGAGCTAAAATGAATAAGCATGCAGTATAAATGGATGCTAATTATCACTTACTGTGTTTCAATTGTTGTTCAGATGTTTCCCTCTATTTCCATGAAAAATGTTAACCCCTTTAGTGTTCCAATACTAACCATGAGGATCAAAATCTGATCAAACTTGAGTCTACAGAACAGGGGGACGCTTGTTTATTAGTGGCATTGCTGCTCTTGAAAAGAATATTCTTTAAATGTTTTTGTATGGGTTATTACAAAAAAGCAGCCAATCTTGTCACCGCCCTGTTAAGTCCTATTTTATTTTCTATCCATTGATCGTAACTTTAAAATCTTTAAAGTCTCTACTTTCTAAAGCTAATAGGATTTTTAACATGATTAATTGCTTTTGTGTCAGTTGATGTTTTTTTCACACCAATGCACCAAATTTATTATGTTTATAGTCAACAGAATTGCATTATTAAAATAAGGATAATTATAAATATGCAGAATATTGTTAAAAAATTCTATTAATTCTAAAAAAAAATGTATGTATAGAATGCGTGGAATTTTTCTACGAATAAAAAATTATCCGCCCCAACTTCCATCATTCTGATGAAATGTATAAGATAACGAACAGTAATCATGGCCAAAGTCCATTGTAAATTGTAAGTGGAGCATGTCTGAAACATCAGAGGGGGATTAGTGATTTGGAAGAGTAAGCACCCCCTGCTAAATGGTCACAACCGCAGTATGTTCTTTGTCATGATCAGTTAAACGGAGAAATCTGCAGTCAATTCAATATGAAGATAATGGCCTAACAGTTTTATGAATAACTTAAGTCAAGATTCGACCTAACCACAGAGTGTATTTGTAAACAAAGTACCGACCATAGAATTCGCAAAATGTGAACTTTTAACGAGATTGCAGATCCTTGTATTATCAATGTATTTGTCAGTAGTCTGTCTTGTTTTTTTGTTCGCACAAAGGACATGTTCCTTCGTATTGAATCAAGTGGGAGACATTAACCCCACATGCAGATGTTAGTGATATATTGCTACAAAAATTAGGGAAATTGATGATAGAAAAGTTGAAGTCATCACATTTATCATAAAATTTTGTTGTTAGTTTGCCTTATGAAATATCCAAATACGAAGCAGTTGTGTCCGACTCCGTGGTGCCTTATTTCGTGTTCAGATGGATATATCAATTCAACGTATATGGAGGTTACGAACCGTAACCAAGCTCAAAAATCCATAGAAACAATACAAACTGGGAGCAAAGCAAACACGGACCGCTAAAACATCAGAGGTAAAATCAGGTGCCATGGAGGAGTAAGCATCTCCTGTCGAATGACAGATTGTTGGAAGACTGATCTCCAAAAACTACATAGATACTGTCAATAGAAACTCGATCAAGCATCTTTTTAATATCAACTTTTAAGTACTTGTATGTACAATCAGAATGTTTTAACAAAATTATTCTGCAAATGACCAATGACTAGGTAAGTAACGTAAATATTGAGAATTGATAAAGCATCATCGATATATCTAAATATCGAATTGATGAGACTTCGTTTCATATAACATTAAATATGACTCTACAAGAAACTCATTAGACTTATTGCTTTATTTTATGTTGTTTGGCCACTGAAGTATTATTTGCCAATCCTTATGAATGACACCATAATCAGTGCTGTGCTATATTCCATCACTTCCTTCAAAGATGATAGAAGCCATTTTATGTATTTCATAGTTATATTTTTTTTGGAATCTTAAGCAAGGGAAATAGAAGAGTACGTATTTTTCATATCGTTGGTGTTTGTTATTTAACGAGGTTTGCTCCTGAGCTTTTGAGCAGATTCTTATCTTAACCTATATTTCAAAAATTCTGCATAATGTTTTAATTCTTACAATAAATTTGGATTCTACAATGCCAATTTAACTATATTCAGTTAAAACTCCATGAATAAATTCCATACCAAAAGCATTAAGTGAGGAACTATATTTTGTGGCGGAAGGTTTTTTAGAAGAAAATGATCAATTTTTCTATTTCGAAGTATTTAAAGTATGTTAAGTTTGGATTCCTATTTTTACATGCAGTCTGCACACATAGTTATTTTGTGCAGTGGACTGTTTTATACTGGTCCTAAATTATTTATTAAATAAACTGTCATGAATTCTATCATCATATTTGATAAATATAGCAAATATATTGTTGAAATGAAGAAAAAAATAGCCCTACTTTAAGCTTAAAATTAGCACTATTTTAGTAATATCTAAAAAGTAACATCACAGACCCCCACTTTTAATTTTCTTTTCTGAATATATACGATACTTTTAACCATTCTTCTTAAATTCAGTAAAATGTCATTACTTTCAAATGATTTTTTTGCTTGTAAAATTTTAATGCCAGAAAAATGAAAATGTTTGAGTGCAAAAAGGTCAAATAATTGAACATGCGGAGTAATTCGAAAATTTCTTCGTTGTTACAAATTTTAATGTGTCTATTTAAGATAAAATAAGACTGTGTTTGTTCACCATAATTTATTTGAACAAAAAATATTGAAGGAAAAACTTTAAAAATTGATTTATGTGTAAGACATATTTACAGTGCAAAAAGGTCAAACTAAATGCTCTATAGCGCCAAAAGAAGCGCATTGACCCCCATTTTTTGTTTTGATTTTTAATAAAGCTATGTGTATAAATTCTAAAAATATACTTGATAAAAAATTCTCATTACTTTTGATGGCAGGATCCAACCTCCTTAAAACAATTTTAGATAATCATTAAACTCTTTTACTAAAATGTTCTTAAGGTTAGCTTGGCAAACTGTGAACAAGATCTTTTCGCTTTCAAAGGCCATTTAAAGATGGCAGAGCATTAAATGTCTTACTCATAATTAATGATAACAGCTCAAATTTTAACACCAATGGCAGGTGCAAATATTTTTCCTAATGTACAAAAATTAATTTGATATTTAATGTACAACCCAACCCACTGTATTGCTTTTGTAAGCCAACTGGTTGAAGAATTTACTATAATTAATTTTCCGATTATAGAGAATTGATTTTTGGTACAAGGTAATGCCATTGACGACCTACAATTCATGTTCATGTTACACCAGTGACAAAAATGTTTTATGACTTATTCACCATTGGTGTACATTCTTGTATTATAAAGAACATAATTCATTTGAAATCGATTGAAAAAATGCAATTGAATTTAATTGAACTTATATATATACAGAATGAAATAATATATCAAGAATAAAATTCGATATTAACACCGACATAAGTAAAATAAGTTAAATTTTAGTTTCATTCTTACATCACCTGAATGACCCACCTGAGTCAGTCAGGTAACCTACTCTTAAATAATTATTGTAACATTTTCAGCTTATCCTCTGGCTTGACTTCGGTATTTTCAACCAAATTTGGCATATAACATCTATGTAATAGGGAACAAAAACAACGAACTTCATGGTCCTCCGGGGGTCTAAGGAATGGGGCTAAAACCAAAATAATTCAATGTTTTGAAAATCTTCTTTACTACTGGACATCAAGCAGTCAAACTGTTGGCATGATTGTAATAAGCATTGAGCCCTTTAACAAAATTGTGAAACTCATATAAAAAAAATTCATATAAGAAAAAATACAAAAATTGTTCTCAAATCTTGTCTTCTCCTGTATATTAAGCAGCCAATCTAAGTGCATAGATGTGATGAGCAGGGATGTCTCTTCCAAAATGATGTAATTCATGGCCCCTTTGTCAAGGGTTCTGGTATTAGAGCGGGGCTCTATTGAATGCATAGTGAAATTGTATTAACTTTTATAAAATCCTTTCTTCTGCTTCTAGGTATTAAGAAAACAACTTTTAGTGCCTGGTTATGATGAAAAAGTGTGTTTTTCCAAAATTATAAATTATTTGAAAATTTTAATCTGATTTAGATGTACTTGTTGACAATATTTACATGATATTATTTCGAAAAGACAAGAACAATGCATGGTTAAAAACATGTGGCCCTTCTCAAGGTGTAAAAATCAATCAAATGTTGCAATTGTAATACTCTGTGATATTGTTGATTCCTTTGTCAAAACTACTATATTATTGATTTGGACTAGCAACATATGCAGAGGTCACGAAAAGGTGATAAGTTTGATCAATTTCCCGAATGCAATCAAAATTATCTTAAAATAAACGAAGTCTAATATAAAGCTCAGGAATTCAAGAAATGAGTTACTGTTCTTTGACCCATGTGAACGCCATGTATCACTTACAAATGATTAATCACGATGGAACGTATACATGCCTTTATTTTAATACTTGTTTTATTAAGTTCTACACATTGATTAACCATTTATCGTGTCGATATTAATGCCTTCCTCTTGACGAAGGAGGCATTGTATTACTATGACCTCTGAATGAAAGAGAAAGGAAGATATATACCACAACAACAGTTCTAGTTGAATTAATAAAATATGGAAAGACACCTTCCAACACCAATATATACTATTTTAAATGATTATCATGTAAACGAACATGATCATTAAAACAATAATTTTTTATGGTTAGTATCTTGCACTTTATCCAACGTTTGTCCGAGTCTCTCTCTCTCTCTCTCTCTCTCTCTCTCTCTCTCTCACACACACACACACACACACACACAAATGATGGCGCAGTGTTTAGAGCATCTGCTCTAGAGTCGCGGAGTAAGGAGTTGATCCTTACGTTGCGAGTTCGAATCCCACTGCGGGACGTGGTGACCGGTCCTTCGGATGAGACCGTATAAACCGAGGTCCAGTGTCGCAGTAGGTGCTGGCACGAAAAAGAACTCTCACTGCTCAATGGCCGTAAGTGCCGAGTGTAGGACAAAATTTGCAGCTCTCCACCGGCAAGTGGTGGCGTCTCCATATAAGTGAAGTATTCTCGAAAGGGACGTTAAACAACAAACAATCAACAATCACATAATCTTTGTTAGTATGGGAATTAACATTACAGCTGTTGCAGGAAAAAAATACATAACTGCCATAGGCAGGCTATGGCACGCCGATTGCTTCAAAATTATTTTCTGCACAAGGATCACGATTAATATACACGAGTAAAATAAAACTGCACGTATCGGTAAAAATTGCACATAGTTTGAAAGATTTTAACACAAACATAACGAAAAATACACGAATCCGAAATTTTTTACACGATTAAGGGGTATAAAATGCACAAACGTAAAATCAAAACTGCACGAGCAGAGGAAACTAAAAATTACACAAACAATTTTACTGCGCATATCATTATTATGCAAATCGAACATTCATTGTGTTCTTGGTTTTCTGTACTCTTTACCTCTTCATGAATGCTGGAAATGGCGTTGACGATGATATGCATGTTTGTTTGCTTCTTTATTTCTTTGCTAAAACTTGATCCGATTTCTAACTAATGCCAATCGAATGAATGAAATGTTTTCTTGTGAACTGTGTGAAAAAATTTTAAAAGTTGTTTGGAGATATTATATTTTTCTTATATTGACCGAGATCCTAGCCAAAATATGGAGGTATTATATGATGTCCGACATAAATTGTGACAAGAAAGGAATCGCATGTTTGTGTTATAGTGCGGAGAAAAAGTACCATTGCATATGATGCACTCGACTCCGAACTAAAAGTAATACGCTCTATGGCCTTTTAAAATTCTCTAACATAAATACAACTTTAACGGAAAGTACTTGTATAAAATAAAATTAACACATGCATAATAAAACAATTAATAAAGTGGATTCTTCATGAAAATGATGGCAGAATTATTGCTGATTATAATCATTAAATTGTAGAATTTATTTTGGTACTTCTCATTTGTACTAATTATGAATTCATTTGGGCATTTTTTTTTTCATTTAGGAATAGGAAATTATTCAGTTGGTTGGATATATTTTTGATTTTCAAAAAGATTAAAAAGTGGAGATTACCTGACCTTAGATATACACAGTATGTTTTTAAAGTCAAACATAAAAAAATATATTATTTCTAATTATACATGTATCTTGGGTTAAGTTATAAAATATGAGGATATCAGTTTTGGTTGGATATCTGTAGCCTACACTGTTATGAATTCTGTCCATGATTTTGCAAATTTTCAGTCATAAACTACGGTACTCACAAGACATTCCTAAGGGTAAGCGTTAACCTCATTCGTAATGGCAATTACTTAATAAATGTTTTCACTTTTAATAAAAAGGACCAGATAAAGGGAAAATATATATACTCTATGTGCTTTATGTACATGCGGTTTTGTGTCTTTTTCTTAAAATTTGTCCAAATGAAATAAGAAAACTCTATTCAAATAATCCTGGCAACGGTAAAACATATCATTAGTGGCGGATCTGGTTCGTGGATTGATTGAGTCGCAACATCTGAATCTATGTATTTATTAAAGTTTCAAATCGTTGGACCATAATGACACATTGGAAATTTTAAAACATAGTGAATTACTAAATACATCTTCATACAATGTTACAAATAAGAAAATGGATATTATAATAAATAGAAAGAACATAGCACGTGTTTATCACTCTTGAAAAATGCAAATAAATCATGTTCTTCATGGATCTCGAGGTTTGACAAATATTTTCCAAGATAACAAATTCGGGGGTGTTCCTATACTACAAGTTTAAGATTGCGTGCCTGTCAATTTATCTATATGTATAATATACGTTGTACATATTCTTGAGAGTCTAGCGATATTTTAAAAGAAACTTTTTTTAAAAAGAATACTTGTTACTCCTCCTTTTGTATTTATATGTTTCAAGCATCCGAGTCACATTGAGCCGTTCTCTAATGAAAATTAATGAAATGTGCGCAATGAGGATGCGTAGCATTTTATGTCGATGTTGTATTCTCACTCGTGCAGTTTTCGTTTTTACGTTTGTGTAATTTCCTTACTATATCGTGTAAATATTTTGTTGATTGTGCAGTTTTTCTATAGTTTGTGTAAATTTTAATAACTTCGTGTATATTTTCCTCACTTTGTGTAAGTTTTTACTTACAAGTTTAATTTTTGTTTAAGGTCGTGCAGAAAATAATTTTGAAGCAATCGGCGTGCCATAGCAGGCTATGTAATTTTTTCTGTACTAGCTGCAACTGTGAATTCCCATACTAACAAACAAAGAAGGACATTTTATTGTTTATATTTATGTACTTTTTCCATGGGGTCATAATTCTGCTGGATCTCTCTGTTCAATTCAAGGCCTGAAGGGTAGAAAATTACGCAGGTTTCTTAGATTGCATTTGACTCTATATGCCTAAACTGTACATTAAGTAAATTGTATTAACTTTTATAAAATCCTTTCTTCTGCTTCTAGGTATTAAGAAAACAACTTTTAGTGCCTGGTTATGATGAAAAAGTGTGTTTTTCCAAAATTATAAATTATTTGAAAATTTTAATCTGATTTAGATGTACTTGTTGACAATATTTACATGATATTATTTCGAAAAGACAAGAACAATGCATGGTTAAAAACATGTGGCCCTTCTCAAGGTGTAAAAATCAATCAAATGTTGCAATTGTAATACTCTGTGATATTGTTGATTCCTTTGTCAAAACTACTATATTATTGATTTGGACTAGCAACATATGCAGAGGTCACGAAAAGGTGATAAGTTTGATCAATTTCCCGAATGCAATCAAAATTATCTTAAAATAAACGAAGTCTAATATAAAGCTCAGGAATTCAAGAAATGAGTTACTGTTCTTTGACCCATGTGAACGCCATGTATCACTTACAAATGATTAATCACGATGGAACGTATACATGCCTTTATTTTAATACTTGTTTTATTAAGTTCTACACATTGATTAACCATTTATCGTGTCGATATTAATGCCTTCCTCTTGACGAAGGAGGCATTGTATTACTATGACCTCTGAATGAAAGAGAAAGGAAGATATATACCACAACAACAGTTCTAGTTGAATTAATAAAATATGGAAAGACACCTTCCAACACCAATATATACTATTTTAAATGATTATCATGTAAACGAACATGATCATTAAAACAATAATTTTTTATGGTTAGTATCTTGCACTTTATCCAACGTTTGTCCGAGTCTCTCTCTCTCTCTCTCTCTCTCTCTCTCTCTCTCACACACACACACACACACACACAAATGATGGCGCAGTGTTTAGAGCATCTGCTCTAGAGTCGCGGAGTAAGGAGTTGATCCTTACGTTGCGAGTTCGAATCCCACTGCGGGACGTGGTGACCGGTCCTTCGGATGAGACCGTATAAACCGAGGTCCAGTGTCGCAGTAGGTGCTGGCACGAAAAAGAACTCTCACTGCTCAATGGCCGTAAGTGCCGAGTGTAGGACAAAATTTGCAGCTCTCCACCGGCAAGTGGTGGCGTCTCCATATAAGTGAAGTATTCTCGAAAGGGACGTTAAACAACAAACAATCAACAATCACATAAATGAATATGCGATGAGTCTACTTCTTTATACCTCAAAACAGGTCATCAAACAAATACATGTGCTTATTGATGACTGCATATATGCATTAATAATAGTCTTGTTCTTCAAGAATTTCAAACAATGAATTTTAGCCCCATTTCTCTATGTTCTCCAGACCACTGGAGAAAATTAAATCTTTACTTAGTAAAGATATTTGCCCATGTATCTGTTCTAGAGAAGATTAAAAGAATTTACATTTTAGCACCAGTGATTACTACTTGGTCTAACTTGAATCGGCCACGTGGGGATGTTTGGCCTATTAATTTTTCTTAATACCAAGTCTTAACTCCCAACGCTAGAGGCCTTTTTTCAGCAGTCCGGTGTGTGTTTGAATGTATACCTGCATGTTTGTAAACTTTTCACATTTTTATCTCCTTCTCCAGACTTACTGGAACATTTTGAAAGACGTTGCTGATAAGCGTCCTTTGGAAAGGAATTCGAATTTGTTTAAATGAAATATGGATATAAAGAACAGTAAACAAGCTCAAAAGTCCAGATAATTCAGTGTTTAAATAATGGCCTGACAACTTGTATGAAAAACGTCACTCAGCATTCGACTTAATGATAGATTGTATTTGGTATCGACCATATAATTTACAAAATGATGACTTTAAACGAGTCTGTTGATATCCTTGTTTGTTAATAGCTTGCCTCGTTTTAGAAACTGTTTGTACGTTGAGCATACTCTTGTGTATCGAATCAACTGGAAGACATAAACACCATATGCTGGTGATAAGGGTATATTGCTACGTATGTAAGCATAGGGAAGTTGATGATAGAAAAGTTTAATTCATCCCATTTATCATAAAGTCGCCCGCGTGACGCAGTAGTTAGAGCATCTGCTCTAGAGTCGCTGAGTAAGGAGTTGATCCTTATACGTCGCGGGTTCGAATCCCACTGTGGGACGCGGAGACCGGTCCTTCGGATGAGACCGTATAAACCGAGGTCCCGTGTAACAGTAGGTGCTGGCACGAAAAAGATCCCTCACTGCTCAATGGCCGGAAGTGCCGAGTATAGGACAAAATTTGCAGCTCTCCACCGGCAAGTGGTGGCGTCTCCATATGAGTAAAAATTCTCGAGAGGGACGTACAATACATACATACAAACAAACAAATATTTATCATAAAGTTTTTTGTTAGGTTACCATGAACGTCTCATCCAGTAAAATATCTAAATATGAAACAGATTTGTCAGACTCTGTGGTATCTTTTATTTCATGTTCACTGGAAAATGTCGAGTCTACATTTGTTGTAAGTTGATGATTTGTCATCGGTATATCTAAATATCGAGTATAAAGTCACAGCAAGTGTCTTCTTCGTCTCAGTTTTAAGTTTTTAATAAATTATGCTTCGTATAAATACAAAAATAGGTCTGCTACTAAGAGTGCGCAATTGGAACCCATGGGAATTCCGACAAATTGTTGGAATACCTGATCTCCAAAAACTACTGAGGTAGTGTCAATCAGAAACTCAGGCATCCTTTAAATATTTACTTCAGAATGTTTTAAGAATAAGATTTGCAAATAACCAATGACAAGTTAAGTCATTCCATTTTCATTGAAAAAGCAGCTGTCTATGATGTCAAAAAGCTTGGACTTTATTTTATCGCGGAGAATGGTTGAATAAAGTTTTGAAAAGTCGTACGTTTTGATTCTTTTGGTAAAATTTTGTGATTTCAAATTTTCTAAAAATTTATATCTAATTTACATCTCTTCTCAAATATATTATTGTACAGTATTCCTGAAATTTCTTCTTCGCTCCTGTTTTTTTTCACATTTATTTCCGAGACCTATAACATTAAAGATGATATATAGGGCAGCTTCCAGGGATGGTGCCCTGACTAAGCTCCCTCTTTAACTCTCCTGTTAGTATTTTAGTGAGAAGTAAAGAAAGAGGCTTGGTAGAATATTAACTGGAACCAGTTATGCATCTTTGTTCGTAAGAAGAGTCAACCCCGCAATAAAATGTGATGTCATTCAAAAATAAATATTTTCAAGAACCAGTTGGCCAGAAAAATTAAACTAATTAGAAAACTTCATAGATTTACGGACCGCAGTGGTTGGGCGTTTGCTCCGTGATTGAGAGGCCCTGGTTCGATTCTCGTTCGCCGCGCTACGTCAAACCTAAGACGTAAACATAGATAGTGAATGTTTCTTCACCAAGCGTCCGGCACTAGAAGTGAAAGTCACAGATAAGTCTTTCGGATGAGACCTTAAAAACCGAGGTCCCGTGTCACAGTAGGCTTTGGCAGGATAAAGAACCCTCACTGCTCAATGGCCCCGAGTGCCGAATAAAGGTCTAAATTTGAAGCCCTTCACCGGTATATGGTAACGTCTCTATATGAGTGAAAAATTCTCAAATGGGACCTAAAACAACAGCAATCAATCAACCAATCATAGATTTACGCCTTATTAAAATCATGGCTTCTGGAGCGTTTTGGAATTACCATACTGAGTTAAAGCCTTACGTAGAAAAATATAGGTAAAATCTTGAGAAATAGTCTTAAGACCAATATTTGTCAGTTTAATATGGAGATATCCCAATAAAATATAAATTATAATTGTTCAAATCACGGCTTCCGGGGTTGTGGAAAAGCTACATAACGGATCAATTGTTTTAGTTAGGATTGTGAAAAGCAATAAACTGGTACATTAATTCCAAGAACAGCAAGTCCTTAATTAGTTAAAGTAGCAAACCTGTGGTCGAGTAGATCAAAATACACACAATCATCCCTTTTCTGGACTAGGGTGGGTACACAAGAGATTTTAAAGTTTTAACGAAGGAAATCGTTAAGTCTTTAAATTTTTAAAAGAACAAAAGTTCAGAAAAAGTTTTATATTCAAGAATCCCCACGCATAGATTCTTTTTTTTTATTAATCATATAAACCCATCCTCTTTAAAACTTTGATACAAAAAATCTGGGCCATCTTTACAGAGGCCTAACGTAGGAAAAATGTTTCGCAAGAAATTTCTATGCAAGCATTTTCATGAAGTGTAGCGTGAAGTTATTTTAAATAATGATCCAAGGCTAAGATAGAGCAACAGTCTTCAAAATTTTACATGGGAATTGATAATATGATTTTCAAAATCACCAGGGTCATTATTAGTCAAATTGATAAGACTTACTGAGCATCTCCATGCAGTGTTTTAGTTAATACAAATGTTCATGGGGCTAAGCTTGGGACATAGTAGGGGCTTAGACATTCCATGCAAACATATATCTAAATATGATTCAAATAATGTAGTCAAGTACATGAAGATAATTTATCAAACTGATATGAGAGCATATCTGTTATACTATGTTATGGATATTGTACTTCGGGTGCTCTTATTCCAGTTACATCAAGGATAAAAGAAGCGAATATGCACATTTTACTGAAAAATTAATCAACGCTTTTTTTTTTAAATTAGCTTTTAACACCCTATGTACAGGAGTAGTACCTGATACAAAAGACTATTCAGAAAAAAAAAAATGAAACGTATTAAGCACATTTTTAACAGCTTTAACTATATTTAAACAATACCATATTCATTAATTGACATTTTCCCGTTACATGTAAGCAAGTTTATTCCGAAATACAAACTGTACTTCGAATTCGTTGTCATGATGCTCTCAGTGGCAAATGCACATTTTATTGATAAATTAATTAGCATAACCTGCTAAGAATCTTTCGATTTATAGATGTATTCCCAACTTATAGTGTTATCAATTGCTTTACCATTATTTCTATGTCCATTCACATGAAAGCCTTTTTCTTACAATTGCCTCTTTTTTCTTTTTAACATCGAGCTGGATGCCATGCGATGTTCTAGAAACTTCCGTCAAGACTAAGATCGAAGAATTACGAAAACGATTTGCACATTTTGCTTTTTAATCAGTAATCAGAAATTATTTCTTTTATATCATTTAAACGAAGTTTTGATTGAATAATTCAGTGATTACGTTTTATGAAATTAATAAACGATTGCTTGTTTTCAGTTTCATAGATTCGTCAACCGTAGCCACCACCGTACTCTCTTTATTGCTATTTTAGAGCTGTTTATCGGAAATGAAAGTAGACTTTTAATTAGATTTACAATAATTACTTTACGAGTGAAATCTAAATAAAGTTTACGAACATCACCTCATACCTAGTGTATTCTTAGAGGAGTAAGTATGAACTCTGATGCTAGCCTTTGGGAGTATATTTGCAAAATTGGTTTTACATGGGATTTAAAGCAAAGTGTCTTTCAGAGTCATCAATACTTTGTAATTAAAATTTGTTATTATCATTTTATCACGGTTTATGATTACAACAGGGAGTTTCCTTTATGTAAATAATCATTCGTGAGGAAGAGAAATGTGACTTTGTGAGCCACTTTTATTTTTAGAAGAAATATGAAGATGACGAACAATGATCAAGCTCAGAAGTCCATTAAAACAATATAAATTGGGAGCAGAACAAACACGGACCTCGAAAAACATCAAAGGTGGAATCAGTTGAAATATGGAGGAGTAAGTATCCCCTGTCGACCGCCTACACCCGCTGTGTGCTCCTTGTCATGATCGTGTAAGTAGGAAAATACGTAGACAATTCAGTGTGGAAATAATGGCCTAATAACTTGTATAAAAAACAACATTCAACATGATTAATGATAGATTTCCTAACAAGCTTTCCCCGTTTTAGAAATTGTTCTTTTGTAGAACATGATCTTGCATATAATCAAATGAGAGACATATACTCCACATGCAGGTAATAATGGTATATTGCTACGTAAATAAGGGAAGTTTGACGAGAGAAAAGGTGATGTCATCACATTTATCATAAAGTTTAGTCGTAAATAGTTTGCCAATAATATCTTTCTCTACTAAACTACTACTACTAAATGTAGAAATATACAATTTACTACTCTACTAAATGTAGAAATATACAAATATTAAAGTGTCAGACTCCGTAGTGTCTTTTATTTCGAGATCAGAGGGACATACCGCATCAACGTAGGACTGAAAAAGAATATTATTAATTAATAAAGGGTCATCGATATATCTAAATCGAACTGAAGGCCCAGCAAGAAATGTCTTCTTTTCATTTAGAAGGTATTCAATACTGTTTGTTATCTTTATATTTCATAAATTCTAATTGCGCCCCACAGTTAGCAGACCTGTTTATTTTATTTATTTTTTTTTTTAAATTGTTTTTGTATTCATATGAAGCAGAATGTATAAGTTGGGGATAAATGATTATCTTACCCCTAGAGTCTTGTCAGGATTTTTACAAAACAATGTGGAAGTAATTATAACCCTACGTTTTAAAATATGATTTCCTCTGCCCTAGAAAGCTCTGTAACTAGTGTACTTAATTTCTTATAATAATATAAATTAGAATTGTCTTATAATTCTTGAGAAAATCAAAGCTTGTTGATAATTCAAATTCGTCTAGTTCATTTTTTTCACCCAATCTAAAATATAGGCACATAGGGTACAAAATTAATAGCAAGTATACATTTGAATGTACAAACTCCTTACAGATACATAAACAATACCAAAAAAATGACAGAAAATGAATATGAATAACAAAAAGAGGAAAATCAAGGAGGACAGACAACATCAAAAATTCTACGAATACATTTAAGCAAGCCTCTTTTACTCACCTTAATATTTAAACACTATCAGTAGACAGAGATACGACCACTCTGATTGATCTGTTATACGCCACACAAACAACAACAGCGGCGAGGATACATTTAATACAAAGGTCTTATTAAATCGATCTTCATTTATCAATTTGTAATTTGGCATTTCTGGGTCATTAGTTCCGGCTAAGTGTAATGAAGATACATTTCATTCAATTAATCAGTTATTAAAATTACACACTGACTTAGCAGCTCTTTTCAATCGACCAAAAAACGTAAGCTTGAAAGGTTTGAATTCTGTCACGATAAGACTAACATTGTTTAAAAGTCCAAGGATAAGCCCATTGTTTTGATTAATTGTGTAAGATATGAATTGATTAAAACTTATTCAAAGAGATTCTTTAGATGTAACAAACAATTAATTTTATCATGAAAAATAATGCATATGCACATGCTTATTTAGGAAACTTAAAATTTTATTCGGGTAAAAGCTGTTAAAAAATTACCATTCCATGCAAATTTGATGCAGAACCTTCCAAACATCGAACTCCAATGCACAAGATTAAATACGTTATTAAGTAATTTTATATTGTCGCTGCAATGAAGCCATGTTTTCCACTGTTGAGTTACTCATATGTTGCTCTTACCACGTTTTCTGTTGTAACTGAAATGCATGAGCAATAGAAATTTGAGCTTTTTTGATTCAAACAGATATTTTTATATAAAATATCTGTTTTATCATTCAATGAATAGCAGATATTCAATGTTTTGCAGTTGGATATGGAATTTATTTCACGAGTAGGATAAGATTTATTTGCACTCATGATTATATAACAATAATCCTGTCCTGAGTGAAATAAATTCCATATTCATCTTTCAAATATATTGAATTTTCTGGTTTTTACTTCTTTTTTTTTTTTTTTTTTTTTTTTTTTTTTTTACATTTTCTTTGACTTTCCCTTTTCCTCATTCCTTAACGATTCTAAGATTGAAGTCAGTGTAAGGATTTCAACAACATATTTGGTGAAAGTTTGGCTTGTTTAGTGTTAGGATGGATTATTTACTCTCTCTATCATATACCAGGCCAGGGAGTATTTTTTTACAGCACTCTTGCTGAAGGGAAGGAAAATCGAGAGTTTTGCAGTACTTCTGATACTCTTTCACAATGTGACAAAATATCACTTTTAATCAATAAATAAATTACGATATTTCACTGTTGAAAATGTAATAAAATTATTTCTTTTCAACAGTTTACATGGCGTTTATCTGTTAATTATCTGTTACTAGTATCTTTAATTAGAAATCAATTTTTCGTTGTTTTTTTTTTTTTTTTTAAAAAAAACAAAACATTTTGTTACTAAAAATCATGCCGTAAATTTTGTTAAAATTTAAATTATTACTTTAAATTTTTTCCACATTGTCAAATAAGTGTAAAAGTCGAGATGACTATTTAAAGGATTTTCGTTTTAGGTACTCTTTTTCTGTTCTCAAACTCTTACGACCATCTGTATGACCTAGCAATTAAAAAAGAGTCCACGATTTGACGTGCGTAATATTTTCGCATTCCCAACTTCTTCTGCAGAACCACTTTGCTAGTTTCAACTAAACTTACTATTAAACACTCTTTGGTGATGGGTCCTCGTTTAAACGAAGAGTCATATCTCTTTCCAAAAGAAATTTCTCAATAAAGAAAATTAGTGTTAAATAGTTTAAAAATCTTCCTTGTAAGAACCATTGAGCTGGCAAAATGTGGACAAATATTGAGGCTGTGTATATTTCATCATAATAACAATTCATTTTTGTTTAAAGGGTAGTCGCAAATATACAAGTTTACAGAGAATCCAATCTTACCTGCAGGCATTCACACATAGTGTGGATTTTAGTTAGTGTTCTAACCATGGTCGCTTGGTCAGGAATGTAGCAACAAAAATGTCATGGTTTTTAATACTTAGAAAAAAATCTGAACAGGGCTAGTAAGCGTATAATTCATAAACAAGTAATCATAGGTTGTGTGGTCCCTAGTAAGATCCCTTGGAAAAGGGTTAGGACACAAAGGAGAGTCTTAAATTTTTCACAAATGTGAAAAGAAAACTTTTAACAGTCTAGAATTAAGACTGTTTAAAGCACAAATCCAGGGGGGGGGGGGGGGGGCATGGAGGCCGGCTAGGGGAGTCAGTTTTTTTTATAGTAATATTAAGGTAAGAAGAACCTTTGTATTTTTTTTTCAAAAACCACACGACGAAAGACTGAGACCTATACGCAACCATTTACATACATAAATGTAATAATGTATAGTGTATAATCAAATTTATTCACACCATTGTCACAGAGGACAGATATGGGGCCACATTTGTTCCCGAAAAATTATAAATCAACGATAGAAAAATTCTTAAAAGATCCTTACAGGTCAATATATCCCACTGATTTTCACCCTTTAAAAAACGGCTTCGAAATAAGACACCAAAGAGTTTGACACATCTGTTTCTTATTATATGTTTTACTAGAGAAAAATATTGATGGCAAACTAACAAATAATCTTATGATAAAGGTAATGACTTTAACTTCTGTATCGTCCCTATTTATGTAGCATGTAGCAGGGGATGCTTACTCCTACATGACATCCATGTAGCTCTGCTCACAATTTGTATAGTTTAAATGGACTTTTGAACATGATCAGTTTTCGTTCTTCACATTTTATTGGCATTCTAATGTAGAAAGATTGAGGTTTGTTCAGAAAATGGCTACCGGAGAATGGATAAGAGCACAAAGAGTTCGATATTTTACAAAGAAATATATTGGCAAATATTTTAAATAACTAAGGGGATTCAAAATTATTTCCAAGTATATCCAAGTTCTGTAGTTATAAGAACTCCTGAATGTTAGGCTTCAAAACGATCCAGATTTTCGCATGGACATATATAAGTAAAAATCTTTCAAAGATTTTTCAAAAATCCATTGCTGACCTACAGATTGATAAACATTTATCATCGTAGAATTGGGTTGTGTATGTTATAATACTTATCCTACTATAAAAGCAATTAAGCAAATTTAGGGAAAATGCTACAAATTGTTTAATTATATAAGGGTTATTGACAGATCAAAATTGTTTTTCGTCATTGTCTATTGGTTGTAGATAGTTATAGCGTCCAGTTTTACAACGCAAGGGAAAATTAAGGGGGAAAAAGAACACAAAATGAATCAGAACTAGGGGGACGAGGATTATCTTCAGATTTTTAAGAGATTTTTTTCCTCCTTATTCCAATGATAATTTTAACCCCTAATTGTAAGTGGCCTTAAGTAGCTTCAAAGGATAATGTTTAGCCTGACTTAAATCCATACTATTGGGGATGCACGACTTTGCTGTTCTGAAGATTTATTTATAATTTTCCTCCTGTACACATGCAATGCATACAATCTGATTTCTGATTATAGCCCCAGCTTAACCCTTTGGTCCAAAATTTGAGAGAAAAAAACTAGAATAATAATTGCATATTAATATGATTTAATAAGGCCCTACTATTTATACAGGGATTTCTTTCTACAAATTTCCTTGAAAAACAAGTAACCTAATCCTACCTCCTGGGCTATGATTAAGCAAACTTGTATCTATACCACCTGAGAATGCTTCCATATTAATAATACAAATCAGGACCTTGCTGTTTTTCGTCAGATTTTAAATGACCTTTTTCGTATATAGTTTTATTGTGGCCCTCTCTACCCCGAAAGGCCATATTTTGCACACTATATAGGATGCTTCCATAGTAATCTGGATAATCAAGGCTTTGCTGTTCCTCATCAGAAGATTTTCTCATCAGAGGATTTAAAAAAAATCATAATATATATTCCCATATGCGATCTTAAATGTTGATCTCCTAATTTTTGCCCCACCAAACCCTGTGGGGCCTCTGTTTGAAGGAATTTGAATCTCTCCTAGATATGAAGATAATTCCATTTCAATATAATTATCCATGCTTTGATCTTCTTTTTTGGCAGTTTTCCACCCAAAATATTTCCATGTTAATTTTTGGATCTCTTATTGTGGCCAAACCATACCCCCCGGAACCATGATTTGAACAGATTTAATTCTTCACTAGTGCGTTTCATTAAAAATATGCCTACGTACAAGTTTGTTTGATTTACACACCAATAATTCACACAAAACTCAAAAACATTTCTTATATTTACATTTTACATGTTTAAAAGCAGCAAAAAATATACTCAATTTTTTAGTTTCTCCCTGCCCCATATCGGTATATTTTTCTTAACGTCTCTGTAGCCTCATCGTGACGTCACTTTAACACGAGTTTCTCTGTGAATATTTCCACGTGTGAGTATACACGAAAATGGCATTCAAATCAATTTCCTAGTTGGTTAAGTAGAAAAACACAGCGAATGTAAATATTCACTAATATGTCTTATCATGACCTTTCTGTTCTAATAAAAAAGATTTCATATGATTTTCTTCCTATATACCCTTCAAGGGGTTCTTTAGCGGGTGAAAAATTTGACGCCTAGCTTACTCAAAGGTGCCAATAATTCTGTGGACAAGCAGTTTCATAATGTTGCAAACTAATACCACTTTACAGAAAAGTACTTAAGATATCTTAATTAGATATGTAAATAACACAAGACACAATACTTTAATATCAAAATATACCAGCCGTGAATTGTGATAAATGTTGAGTCAAATACTGGTTAGCTCAAAGAGAAATTAATCTTGTAGATTAATTAACAACAGACGGCTCAAGATAACTTTCTTGCTTCTAGAGTGCAAATTTAACGATTAAACGATTTGGCGAGCTAAAACAAACCGGAAAAAAGCCAAAGCCACCCCACTAAAATTTTCCGCTGTACGGTATTCCCATTTAAAATCTTTATCTCCTTCTGTTTTCTCATCCTATATCCCGGGCCAATGATTTGAACAAATTTGAATATACACTATCACAGGATGCTCGCAATGTCAGATAACTTATCACGGACCTGTTATTCTTGAGAAGATTTTGAAAGGGTTTTCTTGTATATTCTAATGTTACATTAATCTATTATGGCAACACCTACCCCAAGGGGGCATGGATTGAATGGGTGTGAATCTACATTAAGTAACGACACATACGAGGATTATCCATAAAGTTCGTAAACAATGCTTTAATTTTCTTAACAATGACCACACTGCCAAATGTGCATGATATTATTTTGATATAGACCGTAATTTAGTAAATGTCTGACGTTAACCTAGTTTCATAATAACGTCATAAATATGGATTTGAATTTTTATCACATTTTCGTGGACACAAGCTACTTTATCTTTATTATGCCACACTGCTAAGACCATAATATAGTCTTAACTTTATATAGAAGGTCTTTTGTCATATATCTGCGATTATTAAAAGCCCAATACATCGGTTTGTTTTCCTTTGTCAAAATATAATGAGGATTTTTGTTATCTAAATGTATTCTCAATTCGCACGTCGGTACAAATGACTGACGTTTTTATTCAAATTGTTAAATCATTATTTTCACACTGAATTGTCTACGGATTTTTCCATGTGCCCAATCATGACAAGGACCTCACGGCGGGAGTGACTGATCGACAGGAGATGCTTACTACTCCATGGCATATGATCCCATCTCTGATGTTTTTAGAGGTCCGTGTTTGCTCTGCTCCACATTTGTATTGTTTCAATGAACTTTTGAACTTGATTACTTTTCTTTATCTTCATATTTCAGGAGGAACCTTAATACACATCAAATACAGATGCATGCATAGATATGGAGTATAATTAAAGCAGCTTATGATCATTGTTTTCTCTACACGGTCTACAGAAAAGCTTCCATTACTTCCACAGTGTGTTAATTTGATTCGTATAGAGCTATCTGATCCCAGTATGAACCTGCATATAGAGAATAGACCACTAGGGATTGTGGATTACAAAAGTCAGAAAAAGGGGGCAATATGCATTTAATTTATGGTTTATTTGTATGGACAATACCCATTATGTCGGCAGAATGTTTTTCTTGATTGTGAGTGCATTTTGTTGTATTTCACTGATTGATGAAAGTCATTATCACTGACTACTATAGTACACATCCAATTTTATAAATAATTATGTTGTTTATTATCATTTCGATCCATTTTTAATAAAGAAAAGAACTTTTGTTTTGTTCGTTCCTGGCGTGATTCAAGGATATGACAAATGGCACAATAATGAAACAATGGAAACTTATTAGCAATAAATGCAAGGACAGAACTTATTTTTAGCAACTTAGGAAGAATGAATGGAAGTATATTAACCTAAGAATATAAACAGTATAAATCAATGTGCATAAATACAATAAAATCATGACACATTCTAAACGAAGGAACCTATGAAAAATAAAAATATTAATTGAACGATGAAAAAATGAAGAAAAATTATCAAAAATAAACGTAAGAAAAAAGACAATTGACCCTAAAAGAAACTCACCTAAAATAAAACAAGTAGACTAAGTTCAAAATATAATACAAGTTAAGAATGAATCGACAAACATTTATAATAAGTAAATAAATAAAAAAGAGAAATGAATGATATTTGTCAACTATGGATACAGACGCAAATTGATGCAAGTACTCGAACAACTCGAGAAAGAAATGGGAGATTGATAACAACAAATAAAGTACAAAAATGAAGAAAACTTGATAACAATAAATGATTTGTTCAATCAAAGAATCTACAGCCGACTCATTATGTAAACAGAGAGGCGATCATTTGTACGTCTGCAACTTTGCTTTTGAAGAATAAATGGTTATTAGAATTGCCATGTCTCTGACTAAAATAGTACAATTGATGGCCTATATTGTATAGAACATTAAGGAAAATGTGAATAATGTCATATTTTCCCGTTAAGAACAATAAATAATTATAATAAAACTTTTAGTAGAAATCCGAGTTTAGCAATATAGTTTTAGATTTAAAACTGAATAAATGACCGTTTTATATCTTTTCAAGATTGAAAATGCTTTGTTGTTAAACATGCATTAAGCTATAGATAAAGGAATATGTAAAAATACCAAGCCATCAATTCCGTGAAACATAAAATATAATAAAAGCAAAATAAAGTTTTTTAACATTGATCATTTTATATTTTAATCTGGTATGATTATTCCATTTTTATATGAAACATATGTCGAAGATTTAATATTATAGCGATATGATTCCTACTTCTGCATATTTTTGACCACTTGATTTAAGTTTTAAAAATGGTTGATGTTTGTTAAAATGAGTATGATAAAATATTGGCAATCATGCATTACACTAGTCAATTGTTAATCAGAGATTTCAAGAATATTCATTATCGAAAGGCCACGAATGCCTGCATGCATGTGTCACCCAAAGACATAAGGTAAAATTTGCAGAATTCCTCTTTTTTATAGCATGTAATTTGCTTTAAATTACAATGAAACCAGAATTCATCTTCTGTTAGAGTAATTCTATCAATACCCAAGTTTATCGATACAAAAGCTTGTTTGATTCTATATATAGGTAGGGCTCTCAACAAAGTGCATTTATTTAACAGTAACCTCTTTTTCTCCAATTCTCTAGTAGTGTTCTCTAACAAAATTCAAGCAGAGTGTACAGGTCATGTTACTTTAATTATTTCATAATCATATTCTAAAGTAAAATAATTATCTTTCCAAAGATCACCTATTCTATGTATTTAAATTTGATTAAATAGCATCATAATTTTTAATATGGTCTGAATTCTGTCACACAGAACCTTCAATAATGCAATGAAACTCGTGGACGTCGTCTGTCTGTTGGTTGACGGTGATGAAGGTAGGCCCTGCATCATGCCTATTACATCGACATGGTCTGGAAACATGGTAGATAATCTGACGACCAAGACCAACAAGCTCGTCTCGAAATCTATCTGACGTCATCACATACAGGAAGAATTTACACGCAAACGACAACTGAGATAGAAACGTTGCCACTGTCGCCACTATCGGCTGAACAATTTGGAAAATTCGACAAATATTATTAAGAAATCCTAGGACAATTGTTGCTATGGCAACCACAATGGCCAGAGGCATCGTTTTAAATTCCTGTTCTGTGGAAACACTGGGGGGTCTCCCTCGAACAGATCCATTAAATTGTCTAGTGTGTGACTTGTACGTAAACACTTTAAAAAGTATAAGGCACAGAAGTATAACAATGGTAAAATATGGAATAATGGCGACTAGTACATAATCTACTTTGTTGAGAGTACTCCAGGTTTCATACAAGCCTGGGGCTGCGTACGGAAGACAGATTGTTTTCCCAAACACTTCCTCTGGCCCCATGGTCCAAACAAGATGATGATAGAACACAACGGAGAAGATGGCCAGAGATACAGCCACACATTTTGCCCTGAACTCCGTGCAATATTCCGATCTTTTAACGGGCCAATACAATCCAATGAATTTATCAATCACAAGTGCTGTTACGTACCATATCGATAGGAAAGTACACATAAAATTAAAGTAGTTAACCATTTGACAAGCACCATGTTGCTTAAACACAGGGATATTGAAATAAGCGGATAAATGAGTTAAGAAATGTGTGAAAATAACCCCGTTGTCAACGAAAGCAATAGCAGCAATGTATCGCGAGGATGAAGTATCCTTTAGTTTAGATCTAGCAAAGATATGAAATGTGATCCAGTTTAATGGAAATCCAAGAGAAAAGATCACAGGAATGGCAATCTTGATAAATTCGTTAATTGCCATGAATAACTCAAATCCTTCTTGAAATGGTGGTGGTGGTGGTGGTGCATCCGGTCCTGCTCCGAACAGAATGTCCTGTGTCGCATTCATATCGTGTGTTTTACCCATGATGGTTAAATTTCGCCCATCGATCATTCTGGGACGTATTTAGATGTCCTTCTCTTCAGTCTAAATAATTGGAAAGAGTTTTGTTAAAACATTTACATCCGATGAAATGTAGAAAATAGTCATAAAGCTTGTCTTGGTGCAACCCTTTCTCAGAATCTGAAACAAACAAATAAATTATTCGTACAAAGTGTGATAGGAGTGTTTGATTTTCAACGTTGTGCGAAAAGAATTCCCTTGTCAAATTTTTAAATCCATTTTCTGCAGTTTATACCAGTGTCAAAATAAAATATCTTCACAGTTATACTTAACTCCAGAAAAATAAAGATTAATTGAATCTGTTATTTTTTATGCCAACGGCGAAAGCATGAGGAAACCGAGGTGCTACTGTTCACATACATGATCCATAGAAAGATGATTGTTATCTGTGGGAGATTATTGGTCTCAACACAATGTAATGCAGAGTAGAATGTCAATATTTGAACAAAATGCACGTAAAATCATATTTCTTTGATCAATTTCGGACGATAAACGAAAGCAAACATCACTAAAAAATGTGTAAAAGAATGCTTTTACGTTGTATTGGCATTTCCAAACGTAATCTCTTTGTCAAATAAGCAAAAAACTTCAGATTTTCGCGGAAGTTATGCAGTTATATCTGGAACATTTTCTGGTAATCTGAAAATTGAGTAATCGGAGGAGAAAAGTTGAACTCTACAAGCACTTTGCCGCTCTTCTCTAGAACTGAATTAAAGCGGGAATAGAATTAACAATATTATACTAATGTTATACGGCATTGTGTGACAGGATGCAATTTATCCGATGAAGAATGAACGGAAATTTATAAGATAGCTGCCTGTTATAATAACACAGTGTAATATGCATATTTTATCTTGGAGGAATCGTGCATCGATCTCGCAATTCCATTAAATCTCGTGCAGACTAAACAAAATAATTTCAAACAGAATAATTCAGAAGTTCTTTAATGGTTCTTATCTCAGGTGACATGACCGGTCAGCTGGTATATTTCCATACAACTGTACTCCATTTTATTTAAATTTAACGATGCGGCAGGACAGTTAAGCAAACGACGGCCCCATGATTGAAAATCTTAATTAAGCGAAGCACGTTATGATATGAACTATGCAGTTCGTATTTATTCTGCGTCTCAAATCAAACAAAATGCATAACTTTACCAGCATAATTACAAGCCGATCGTTTATTTCGAATTACTTTCTGATGAAAATCACCTACTAGGCACTTATCTTTATAAATGACATCAGGAAAAAATAAAATATGCATTAATTGTTATTAAAAAAAATTTGAGAACATGTTGATGGATTTCATTTATGATTTGGGTTATCAGTTAGATTTTTGATTAAGTCACATTCATTATCAGGTCGAGAGTAGATCATTAATAGTACGTAATAAATATATCAAATGATGAAATCATAATCAAGATAAAATATGACATGTTTTTAAAATATGAAGCGAAAAGTCGGTCAACATTTTGAAAATTTTATGTCTATATCAAACTTATATGAAATTTTATCGTTCTTACGAATTTTTCGAATGTATTTCTGAGCGCAGTGGCATGCTAAGATATCATATCTTGAGATAGAGCTGGTTTATCAAAGGCATTCCAAAACAATTTACACTTCTAGGATAAAATGTGAAAATGTATGGCAACTTTGATTAATATTTCGTAGTTCTTACAAATTCAAGTAATGTAAATTCGACATTACAAATTGCATAAGGAATCTGAGATTCATAATTAAGATTGATAGTAACATCACAGAACCGAACACTTAAAACAGTGTTAGACTTCTAGAACATGTTATGAATTTTAATTTACAATTTCATACTCAATGCAAATAAAACTTAATTTTATTTACCTATGAATAAGTACTTGATATTTCTTTTGATATCAATAATGAATGAAGTATTTCAAAACATATCACACATTTCGTAGACCAGATTTTTTATTAAGCCAAAACGAAAACTATTCATAATAGAAAAGTAGTGATCAATCCCCCCCCCCCATTTTTTTTTAATTCAAGAAGGCAAAAATATACATAACCGAAAAAACTATTGAAGAAGTGAGATGCTTATTCTTTCATCAAAAATTTTTGCAACTAGTATTATTTCAACAATATGTTGAAAAAAAATTATCAAAACAGATATTACTCTTTCATATAAATAATAAATATAATTTTCAACCCTTCTAAGTTTATGGGATTTATCAAGCTCCCTAACATATACCCATTCCAGATTTTATTGTAAATAATGTTATACTTTTTTAAAGTCCAGGGTGCGTGGTCTAATGTCTTTTTTCCTGTTTATGGGTTTTAGAAAGAATTCGTCTCAATAATTCTTCCTACAATTAGATATAGATGCTCTTTGGTAGCAGCTACAAGGCCGTGATGGACATTTTTATGACTAAAAGACATTAACAGAAGCATATTCTTTCTGTCATTAGTGTAGAATGAACATCATGGAGGCGAGAATTGGGAAAGTTATGACACCCCATATCGATCGTTCTTATTAACTTGTGTTAGACAGTCTTGATAACAGCGATTTTAAGCGTCAAATTCTACTCTATTTTTTTCCATTCTAAATACATGTCCCTATTCTCTAATCGGTTCGTGGCATATGATTTATTCCCTCGCATGATGAAATGTATTCTATTCATCTTTATAAATAGTTCAATATTTTTTACTCTTTTTTAAAATTGTTCTAAACAATACTACAAAAAAATTAATGAAAAAAGGAGGAGTAAGCTTTGTCACACTCGCGGTCGCAAAATACTAAATTTTGGTAAGGGTTCTACTATATTAACTCAAGATTTCATTAGAAGTACAGGGTGTTTCAGTAAACATGTCCCGACTTTGCGGTTTCAATATAAAGTTAGACTGTATTAATATAAGAAATTTTTTGCAAAAATGAAAACCACATAATCAAACAATTTTATCAATATGAAATTTGAAGTGATGCCGAATCATTTATTTTTTTTAAGACAGGCATTTTTAAAGTTTAAACTTCAGCAGCAGTTTTCAATTTAACGTCATTTTTTATGTGTTTGAAAAAGCTGAATTGTTTTTAAGTCAGCATCCTCATTTGTCTCTGAAGTCCTGTATGGCATATATTTTGACATCATTTGAAAAGTCTGTTTCGTAGAAAGGTGGTTTTCATATGAGTACTTCTCTTTTCAAAATCTTATGCACTAGTATTGGTGATTTTGGATATTTTCTGTTAGTGTTGATTAGTTCAAAACATCCATAGATCCATTTTTGGAGGAAAAAAACCTGACAATCTGATTTTTGAAGATGTAATCAAAACTTCAGTAGGAAAAATATAATGAAGTTATTTTATATTGTTTATATCACAATTATATTGCAAGAAAATGTGCTATAAAATGCAGTTATAGTTTTGTAAATATTTTATTATTGTGCGGAAATATAGACATCAAAAGTTGGGACATGTTTGTTGAAACACCCTGTATTAAAAATGATCTTTGGGAGTTATGTGCACTATAAGGTTCTCGTATAACTATCCCCTGAAGGAATATGCATTATCAAATTAAAAATAAACCAGTTCCAAGTCAGTCGGACCTTTATCTTCATAGTGTTTGAAATGATTGATTTTGTGCATCATGATATTGAAAATAATGCATTATAACCCATTTCTACCCCTGGATAAAACTCTGCAATAATAATTCCAAATCATATACAAAATTGTTTCTGCTGGGACCAGAAGAGAAGTAATTGAAATATTGATCCTCTTTGCATCCGAGTACCTCTAATGTACTGAATTTTGTTTGCATGCATTTGATTTGTTTAAGTTCTGCTATAAATATTTACCCCAGCCTTTGCTTGCTTTTTTCATATTTTAAAGCATTTATATGCTTTGTTGATATAATTTATTCCTGTACCTTGTTTACCTGATCAATGCAGACGGTTTCGGGTGAATGTGATCTGACCGACAGGGGATACCTACTTCTTTAAGGCACCTGATCATATCTCCGGTGTTTCCAGGGGTCCGTGTTTTTGCCCTGTTAACGATTCTTATTGTTAAGAGGGTTTCTGATTTTGATCGTTATCTTTACCTCTTTTATTTTGAATGTAAACTACAAGAGAAGGTCTTGTTTTTTAACAGTGTTTTTGAGGGTTTACTTTTCCCCCTAGAAGGGGAGTAACCATTTCTATTCCCTCTCCTGCTTTACGAAGATTTATTCCTTAAACGAGATGAGAATTACATGTTAATGTATGTGTAGATAGAGAGATTTTAAACTCCGTTTGTGTATGAACACCCCCCCCCTCCACAAAAAATCAAATGAAATCCTACTTTAACACGCTGACATTTCTACGAATTTTTCCGTTTACCCGATCAGGACAAAGAGCACACGGCGGGTGTGACTGGTCGACAGGGGGTGCTTAACTCCTCCATGACACCTGATCCCGCCTCTGATGTTTTTGGAGGTCCGTGTTTGCTCTGCTCCCGTTTCGTATTATTTTAATGGACTATGAGCTTGAATACTGTTTGTTATCTCTATATTTCAAGCAAAGAAAACTATCAAGGCATTTTCCTTTTAACGAACAGTAGAACTTTACAGATATTCAGAATAAGCACCAATATTGCAAATGAAGTTAGAGATAGAACATAAAAATAAAAAGCAATGAAAAGAGAATCTGAAAAGATATTTTAGGGAGTATATCCGTGAGCTGTCAAAGACAGACATGAAAAGAAGATCATAATTGTCACTTATATGTCACTCTGGGAGAAGATGGTGTAGATGGTGTAGATTCCTATCTTCCTTGGAAGTAATTGAAACAGAAAACAGCGGATAAGTGACCTATAAGTGACAGCGAGGTTATCTAGCTTAGGAATCAGGCACAGTAAATCCTTCTTGATGATAAACAACATTTACAGTTGTTTGCTGTTACGCAATCCTAGTATGTTCATTGACTTAAGAATATCTCAAATAATAAAAAGAAACATTGATTAAGAAGTATGAAAGAAATTTATAATTAATATTTGGTTACTTTGGTTTTCTGAAGTTTCATTCTGGTGTCATTGAAAACTACAATTTATTTTGTAAAAGCAGTTACTCAAACATTAAAATATTTTGTGAAAATAGTCTCTTTTTTAAAAAGAATGCATGAATGATAGGAACTAGAGGACATTTACTTGGACAGCACGATTTAATGGTTTATTAAACCAATAATTTAATTAGATAATGGTCATTGAACTGAAATCATTTAGTATACCAAAGCTTCATTATAGAAACAAATCCTTCACAAAATTAATTGATATAAAAATCAAACCAGTCTTGCATCGTACTTGATCGTGCTTTCGTGTTACATAATTGTACAACCTTCACAATCACTTACAAAAATGTCAAATTTTAGGTCATTTATTCCGAATCTGAAGGCCTTAGTAACTCTCCATGACGTAAAGCCATATCGTGGCTGATAAGTTAGTGATAACAAGAAAAAAAAATTTCATGATGTCTGAAGAAGTGAAGCTGAATCACACAAATCATTCTAGTAATAGAATTATCAGGAAACTGTCGCATTCCAATCTGTGTATGATTAAAAGTTGTGTTTGTTCTACTCTTGTTCAGTGTCATCGTATAATGGCGAGAAAATGAGACGAATTTCAACTACATTGTGTGAAGGAAATCTAGGATGAACAAAGATATTTTGATTAAGAATCTGAAAATCGAATTCGAAACCTCCACAAAAAGAAATACGAAACTAAAAACATCTCTCAGAATATTATATGGACATGAACTAAAGAGGGAAATAAATATGACACATTAAACAATATAAATTTAAAAATTAAATGCAATGACGCAATATAATCTTACATAAAAAAAATATTAAACTGTAAGTTTTTTTTAAAATTGTAAGAAAAAATATATATTAATTTTTTAAATTGAATTAATGATCATTTCTTTCTAAAGCAAAGAACGAAGGAAGATCTAGATCATTTTACTCTAAGGTTTCTTAAACTTTCTCTCTTGATGTTGTTTAGTATAACTTTGACAGCATATATATGAAATGTCAGATAGATGGTACGCGGTATTAGCAAAGAAATAACTCTACTTACTTTAGAATTAATTACCATTTCCAGAATCCGTTCAGAGCTTTCTATCGAATTAACGATCAGAATACTTTGTAGTATGAACTCTAAGGTACCTTTACATTTCGTTGGGCTAAAAGGATTTAGAGCTAATTTGTATGATTAGAAAAACATCAAAGTTAGAGATCAAATCTATTCGAGGAAAAGCGAATCACTAGGCCACAATAAAGTGTACCACAGTTTTGAGATAGTAAATATTTCTGAACACAGTCTGTTACAATTTCGTTAAGGGACACCCCGAAGATAAAGTCATATATAATCATCAAATTAATAAAACTGAATCTGTAGATAGACGTTTGTGTTAAAATAGAGATCATATGAAGCAATGATATTTATCAGCAATTCAAATTTAGTAGCATCAAATCACAGATATTCCTTCAATATCTTCCTTGATTAAAAGAAAATAAAACCAGTAAACATCGTCTCTTTTTAAAGAGAATTACCAAAATATTAATTGGATGTTATATAATTGGTATAGATATTTATGTCATTGACTTAATTGTGTTCAATTCAGTCTTAAGTATGATCGGCCACTTAAAGAAAGAAATACAAAACAACACAGTAATCCAAACATCATCTAACACTTGGCTATTTAACGCAACTAAGAGATTTACTAGACAAATAAAATATTTTTTATATGCTGTGGCATGGAAAGACTGAAAAAAAAAAGTGCACTAAAAATGTACTTAAATTAGGAGTCATTAATGGAAGACCATCTGGGTTGTTATGGAAAAGGGAGGAGGGAAACGAAATTTTATTGTTTGAAAATGCAAAATTTGACAGCACTCACTTTGACATTGTTTGAATATATATCACATGCCTACAACTGCAGCATGTATAACAGTTGAATAACTAAATGAACTTTAATGGTATTCATGCAATAGAAAAAGAACCTATAACCCTGAACTGAATTGATACGTGTTTTTTCTTATTCTTTGAAAAGAGAGTTTTTTTCATGTTTAGTTCTGTGTACCTAATTTGATGCCTATATTATTATACATTCAGCTAAATGAAAGCTCTCAAAAATTCGCTGACTATAGTAATTTTCATAAATAAGAGTACTTCTGGAGTATTCAAATATTCGAAGAATATGAGTGAACAAATATTCCATTCTTTATTGACAAGCTTCATCCACAGTCTATAACTATTTAAAAAAAAAAGACATCAAGATTCTGCTATACAAAAGAACTCGTTGTAACCTTGAAATCCCAGATGATGCAAAAGCACTCACTACCTTGCAAAGATAGCATAACTCATGCTCACATGATTAAAGTAATAATATACCTTAATCTAGCTCTGCACCTGTCCTTAATTTCCCTCGAGTCAAGATAAAAAGTGAACCATTCTTAATAAGATAGCTTTTGTATACATCGGCTTCAATTATTTCTGCCTTCTTCATACTCATTGTCTGTAAACAAGACGAGGTTTTGAGTGCATTTGCGTGCTTTTAAAGTATAATGAAATATCGGATGCCAAGAATAGAATATTTGGTCTCAATTTACTTCACTAAGCTGGCTGTTACGGATAATTAAAATACTGGAGAGTGTTCGATTGATTGAATGTTTTAGGTTTACGTCCAGGGAAGTTTTTCATTCATTTCTTTACAGAAGCACCAAATTTTATCTATGCTAGGGATTGAAATAAAAGAATTGAAAAAAGTTTTTATATGCCAGCGCCTGCTGCGACAAGGTACTTCTGATTTTATGTTCCAGTTCGACTCATATTTCACTTTTTATTATTATTGAGTGACTACTTATAACGCATTTAAGTCATAATACATTTATCAAAGCCTAAAGCGATATGCTCAGTAATTCTGTATATCTTTGACGATGGGATTAAAGCTAAAAATATAGCTGATATTTGTAAAAATGTATTTTGGAAGTACATGTACATTGCCCGAAAAAGGATTTCATTAATAAATCATTGCTGTAAATGTTTTATATTTAGCATGTACGATTTTTGGCGGAAATGATTTTTGGACAAGTTAGCGTAGATTTGATTTAGCACAGTTCTTAATATGTGCAACACAGTTAGCGTTGTACTTGAATTAGTGGAAGTTGCTTTCCGCCAAAGGCGCTAAAAAGAATACATAGCAAAATGTAATACGTTTACTGCATATTAATCATTGAAAACTCTTTTTTTTTTTTACTCTAATGTAGTAGATTCATTTGAAAATTTGACTCAATTCTATTCTAGGACATTGGAGTGGTTTTCAGTGCTTTTAAGACTTGAATTTATTTCTATAAATAATGCACTGCCCTTGCTTACACTTGTATATTGTTTTGATTTAGACGACATGGTCAAACTGCATTTTATTAAATTAATTTCCCTGTCCCCAGAGAGATTATTTGCTTAAAGAAAAAAAACAGTTTTTGAATAAAATAACTTAAAAGAACTCGCATATTATACCACTCAGTTGCTCATGTAGTTGCTGTTTCGATTTGTCACTTGTTTTATTTATCGTCTGTTAGAAATGACAAAATCCTTCGTACAATGTCAAGTGACCATGACAAAAACAAATCGCAAACCTCCAAAAGAAGATGTGCATCCCATTTCCTATTCAAAAGGTCGGATCTCCGAGGTACTAATAATTTGTTTGCACGAAGTCGCAAGGACCTGATTTTGATAACCTTGACAGAATTATCCTATAAGAAAGGAAGAACAGATTCCTTCTCTTACATTTATTACAGCAAATATTTAGATTTTACAATAACGTACATATAAAAAGACAAAGTGAATTCCATGTGAATGTCAAATTATCCCTACATTTAATTTCTTATGCATTATAAGTAACTCCTTCATATTACTAGTAGCAATACTATTATAAAATATTAACGTGATTCTCTACTGATTGACTTTAAAATTTTCCAGGAAAATCATCTGATGCTACATACAATAAACATGTACAAGGACGAAAACGTGAAGAAAACGATGAGTTATCAATCCCATAATTCATGAAAACAATGCAAATCGTTAAAATACGACCACACGATAGGTTGCAATTGCAAACAAGGTCATTATAAAGTCACTTTGGAATTTTCTGGCATCAGATCGTTATTAGGGAGAAAAAGATCGAAATGAATGACTACAGCTTCAACTTAAAAAAAAAACCAAAAAACAAATACGCCCAAATATTCATGCAAAAAAAGTTCAATGAACAAGCTACTTCGATATTTGTAATGCAGTGAGATATCATATCATTCACATTCCTTATCCATACGTTTGTCGAAGAGAAAAAAGAAACAAATTGCTTATTTGTACAAGTGTAAGAACATTTAAAGTGCATAAATACATTATAAACAGACTATTTGACATAAAAATATATTATATTTCTATTATTAAATGAATTTGATATGCAAAAGAAGCACAGAGTTAATAATAGTTTTCTTTTATCCAGGATTGCTGCTTATATTACATTTTATACAAATGAATGTAATTTTCTGATTGCTAGAGTATTCTATCAGATAGCCGAAAAAGAAGATTACAGTATTGAAAATCAATTGTCTCCCTTGCCTCATTAGTTAAATACGAAACTTAAATATCTTCTATTTGTACAGACAGCACGTTTCAACGCATCAGTTATCCATTATTTTCCCAAGCTTGACCTTTGCAGTCATGGCAAGGATACAGAAATGATAGAAATGTGAAATACAATCTGATAGGGCTAATAAATCGCATCAAAACGGCACCAAACATAAAGCCTGGATTGAACTCGGAAGGTAGGAAATGAAATAAAGCTTAATAACTACCGATACTATATCTTAGGTGTCTGGAGAGTATATGAAATAGATACAATTTACCAGAAAATTAGTTTTTCTCCGCCGAAATGCGTCGACAGAAAGATATTTTTAGATAAAGATTTAGTCAGAAAGATATTTGTGTTCTTTATGAAGATATAGTTCATATTCAGGTTAGGATTATCAAAGTTCTGATAAAAGTACATGTGTTTAAAAAAATATTTGAAATTTGGACATGAATACGTTGAAGACAATATTCAGGATAGGATAATCAAAGTTCTGATTAAAATAAATGTACGTTAGAAACATTTTAAAATTTTAAATTCAGACTTCAATAAGATAAAGACATTAAATTAGAATTATGTAGCCTTACAAAATTGGAAAAAGAAAATTAGGTATATGCCCTTTTAATATCTGCTTTTTTTCTTTAAAAAGAAACAATCCTGATTTTTCAATATATATATATATATATATATATATATATATATATATATATATATATATATATATATATATATATATATAGATAGATAGATAGATAGATATATATATATATATATATATATATATATATATATATATATATATATATATATATATATATATATATATATATATATATATATATATATATATATACTTATTTTGAAAAGCAAATTGTTCTGATTCCAAATTATCCTTGCTTACCTTATCATGTCTTAAACTGTCTCCAAAGACAGAAATGAAGGAATTGATATCAAGGCGTCTACAGTATTCAAACCTTCCGGAATCACCGAAATTGATAAACAGAAAATCTGGCGAAAATACAGTGTGCAAAACGTAGAGCTATTCATCTCAATGGAAATGTTCAAAAGATAAAGTGAGGCTTTTTATATTTTTTGTAGAAGTGGAAAACGGCTGTAAAAGATTTTCATCTACATGATAAACACTGACTCTTATTTAATTCCGAGCGAAGATTCATCAGACATTAAACTTAAGAAAATGGTCTTGTTTGTGACGTCACTGTAGAGATTGTCTATCATGTGTCAGTCAACTTTTTGCTGTTTTTTACCCACTGGTCAGTGCTTAACTTTCGTTAGATATTTCTCAAGAATCAATTCCGAGTTCCCAATTGAATTCTATTCAGCCTTTGTTTCAACATTTCAATACCCAATTGGAACTGGTTAATCATATACAGCATCGAATATGCTACAATTGCTCGATTAATTCAGTTCTTGGGTTAACAACCCCAACAAGATGTTTATCAAATGATAGTTTTTCAGAATGTTATACTAGTTACAGAAACTAAGCTCAAGATCGCTTAACGATATCAACTTAATTACGAAAACGTTTCAGGTGTTTTTTCTTCATTATAAACACAGCATCGCAGTCAAACACACTTGATTTAAGAAGAAAGGCAGAATATATTTCATTTCATCCTGAGTATTTGTGAGAGGGCATGCACCAGATATCTATAGTTCATTTCTAACCCGACTACTTGAATGTATGAAATAACTTTCTCATTTTACTGATTATTTTGATTTATTCAACTTCAAGGTCATTGTAAATCACACTCAATCAATGGACATTTAGAAAAGAAAAGCTGAATAAAACACTAACACTTCTTCATCAAAACAGTATAATATTATTATCTCGTTCTTTCTACTATGGATGACTTTATTCTCTCTTTGTATATAAAGTTCATTAAGAATTCATACTTGTTATCAGAATATCATCCTCCGGAAGTTTTTGGTCTTGTTGTATTCTTAAATAGCAAATCAATAATATTTAATTTTCTCCTGGTCTAAAAATCTCCTTGCTTTAAAACTGGATTTCCCGAAAGTGTAGCCTTTTTCCAATGCTAAATCGAAATTGACACTGTATAGGACAAAACAATAATAAGCTTATGTATTGTTTAAGATGGCTCCTGGTCCTTCGACTGTTTCAATAATTATCTCTTATACTTCTGTAGTTTAATCAAATGACTGAAATCTTACCCGAATTTCCTGCATTACAAGTGAGACTAGAGCCACATTTTAGACACTCAGAGTGTAAATATTTATTACTGCAGTTTTGCAGAATTTATTTGTCTAACACGAGAGTTTTCCCCTGGATATATATTACCATGATACCCATTTCATCATAGTGGGAAAAAATCTTTATAAAAGACGACTTTCACATTTACAAGTCATGCAGTCTTGCGGAGTCAAGAAAAAATTCTATATAAAAGACAACTTTCACATTTACAAGAGTCAGTCTTGCGGAGACAATCTTGGTGTAAGGTACTGTTTTCTCAACTTTATAGTGCAATATCTAACAAGTAAAGTCTTTTGTATTTTTTTTATTACGTTTTCATTGTTGTCATTATTGCCCTATACTATGCCAAAAAAGGAATGGTACAAAATTGTCCGAAAGCGTTTGAAGGTTTAGAATATTTACAGGTAAGCTAAGGAGGAAGTAGAAATCATAATGCTTGTTACACCAACCAAAGGGGGGGGGTGTCTTTTGCAAATGTGAAAGTCATTTATTATTAGTTTCCTTTGGTACTTTATAAATCACTAAAACATAAAGCTCATGTAAGTTACGTATTTTTTTTTCGATCTACCCTACCTGTATTGGATTCTTAATCTCCACAAAAATTCTTACAGAGAAAAATATATTGTCGGGTCAAGCAAATTATCTACCAAGCCCCTATCTTTACTCCTCACAAAACTGCTGTAAAGGAGAAACTTTAAGACATACTGTTCTACAGCATATTTTATTAGTTGTAGAAATCAAATTCTCAAAACCTCTGAAGAACTTTTAGAAAATTTAAAATAACCAAAGTTTTCAAAAGTAGGTAACATACGACTTTTCTACACTTTACTCAACCATTCCTCATGATAAATTGAGATGATGCTGGAGTTCCTAATTTACAACATTTATGTAGTCTTCGGAGACTAGATCTTCCAACAAACTGTTGTAAACTGTTGAAATAAGCACTAATTGTGCTCCTTTAGCCGATCTGTTTTTATATTCCAATGAAGTAGAATTTATTCAAGAACCTCTTAGAAGAAGAAAACACTTGTTGTGGCCTTCAACTCGACAATCAGATATATTGACGTCGATTTATCAATTAACATAGTCTTTTCCATTCATATGTTGACTCAATATATCACAGTGAACTCGAAATGAAAGACACCACAGAGTTACACATCGGTTTCATATTTGGATATTTTACTGACTGTAGACTATAAAGGCCAACTAACAACTGAATTGTATGACAAACAAGATGACTTTAGTTTTTCCATCGTCAACTTTCCTTATCTATGTAGCAATTTCCCACATCACATGTGTGCATATTGGGTTAACATCTCCCAACTTATTCAATACTCAAAATCATGCTCCGAGTACAATCAATTTTTAAACCGAGACAGACTATTAACAGATAAGTGGATGTTACAGGGATTTCAACCACCTCTTTTGAGGTAAGCTTTTCGTAAATTTTAAAGTTGTTTTAATGACTTAGTAAGCAATTATAACCTACCATTGAGTCATATTTGAGTCGTCTTTTGGCTGACGTTTTTCATACCAATTGTAAGGCCTTTGTTTTTATATTAAATTTGACTAAGGAATTATCCTCTATATGATCAACACTTGGGACTCACGGCGTATGTGACCAGTCGACAGGGGATGCTTGCTCCTCCTAGACACCTGGTCCCACCTCTGGAATTTCTTTGGGTCTTTTTTTTGTTTTGTGCCCTGTTGGCAGATTTGAATTATTTCTACATTTTTTTTTTTGAGATCGATCACTGTTCATTATCTTCATTTTATATATATATATATATATATATATATATATATATATATATATATATATATATATATATATATATATATATATATATATATATATATATATATATATATATATATATACTTTTTCTCGAAAGTCAAATCATATCTTTATTAATCCTAAGCCCAACAAACAATGCTTGTTCATCTGAATATGTATCTTAATTAGACATATTTAAGACGTTGTATTCCATAAATCTGCGAAAATTTCGATTTACATACATAGAAAACATATTTATTTTACGAGTGCCATTTTCGTTTAAGTCAATTTTTAGTGATTGTGAAAATTGTAAAGCAGAAATCATCATTAAAAAAAAAAAAAAAAAAAAAAAAAAAAAAAAAAGAACCAGAAAATGAGAACACGTATATTGTTCACAGAAATTCATTCAGGTATGCATAGAATTACAATACGTTTTTTACCTATTTTTCAAAAGAGTGGCACATAGTGCATTCCAGGTCTTTTGATAAACTTTTATACTATTTAAGTCTTTGACACAAAAAGTTTGTGTACTGGATGCCTCGAAATTAATAATATTTATCCAGTAAGAGTGATATATGTCAGAGCTTTAACCATAGTTTTACTAACATCACATCTTCACAAATTTGCAAAATTACGAATCAATCCTATTTGAAGAAGGAAATAATATGCCTAACCGTTGTTACTATGTTATCTTAAGCGACAATTTAAAAACATATTTAATTTTATCGGAATTAAACATCAAAATTCAAATAAACCAGGGCATGAATAATTTTCGATTTTAAGAGAAATAGGGGATTGTGTTGAATATAAAATGCAAAACCTTTCTTACCTGACCATCCATAAAAACATCCCAAGAATCAAGGAGTATGACTATGCCATATAGTTATTTCAGAATACAAGGTTGTAAAACATCATAGAGCTTTACTCCAACTTTACATACAATGGTTGTCTATTGATTCAGGACCTTTTATATACCCACGGCCGAACTTCGAATTCAATGCACTACCAGATGCATCATTACAGAGCCTGTGTATAACACGAGTCATAAAACAAGACTTATTCATTTATTTTCTCAGTCGAGTATTTGCTTTTTTCCTGTAGATGCTCGAACTGTGTTTGTTATAGCACTCATCGTAATTAAAACTATTAATGGTGAAAAAGGAATGCTTTCGAGACCATGATTATGAAATTAGGGAAACAGATGTCACTCTTTACGGGATTTCCTAGATTTATCAGATCTATTTCTGAAATGATATCGGAAATGACCCGGATGACCACCGTCATCATTGATTTTTTCGGGTTCTCTTCATTTTAATTTGATAACTGTTTTATCACAAAAACAGATAATGACATACAATATCAATTAGGTCTCTTAATCCTTTGGATAGGAACGTTGTACTTAATATTACTGCAGATCTTTTTTTTTTTTTGATTGGAAAAAGTATAAGAATTTCAAAATATATATGTACATCTAATCCGATTTTTGAAAGGAAGTTACTCGAGGGAAATATGGATTTCGGATTGCTTAAATGGATTTGTAATACAAGAAATAATTTAGGTGTTGTAAAATGAACAAGTATATATAATAGATAATTTTGGTACGCATCGAACAACAGATTTAGATATGTATCAAAATATATGATCGATACTTAACTAATGCAATGTCTTAATATTCAGGGGAAAAAATGAAACAAAATAGATACTGTTTATTGGTTCATGTTAGCTATTGTATAACTTCGCTAATTTTTATTCCCTGTGCTTCTCATGAATGCGTTTAAATTTGTTTAAATTTTCAGTTTTTCTTCAAAGTGTATGTAATGACCTTTTAAGATTTCATTCTATTCACAGTTTCTTGAATTTGCAACTTTAAAGGGAGCGCGAATATAGCAAACGTTTACAATGCAGATTATTTCTTCCCTATATAGTGACTTAATCTGAAATACCAACGTATCAACATATTACACTCAATAGTTAAAAAATGATTTAAAATATAGAATTCTTTCTTTTAATCAGAACTTTAAAATACATTTAAAGCAAGATGTGTGACACATACCCCGTTGTTACCACTGCTATACTTGAGACTGATTGATTGATCGATTGATTGATTTATTATTTATTTATTTATTATTGCGGAGAGCAAAAGATGACAAATCTTATTTTTTAAAAGGATGAATTTCTCCCCACAGAGAGAATCGTCTTTATTTGGGAAAAAAACACATCATTATATGTTCATGTGCATGCATCATCGCCATGTAGTCAAAATTCCAGCTTTTTATGCATTATGACATCATAAAAGTATAACATTGCCAAAGATAAGATTCGAATTCCATATTATTCCTCATCGTTGTCCATATAGTTTGTTCGTTTGCATTTTTGTTTTAACGTCTTTTTCAATATTTTTTAATCATATTAAAACATCACCAGTTGCCGGTGGAGGGCTGCAAATTTTCGGATTTTCCCGTTATTTCCCAATTATGACAAGGAGCACATGGCGGGTGTGACCGGTCGGCAGGGATGCACACTCCTCCGTGGTACCTGACCCAACCTCTGTTGTTTTAGAGGTCCGTGTTTGCTCTGCGCCTGATTTGTATTGTGAGCTTGAATACTGTTCGCTCCATATATTTCATGTTAAGAAGAACAAAGTCTGGATATACAATAATACAATACATTAACAAAACAGCTACGATCGTATATTACTCATTTAAATGGTCTGATTTTTCTCCATTCTTTACTTTTACTTTAAAAGAATGTCCATCATCTTTGTTTTTGCCCCATTTAACGATGTTGTGCCACGTTCTTTCTATGTTCAGAGTGTGTTTTCTCGAGTTGTCGATCTTTCATTGAAAGATTGTGTAGAGTGAACAATATGGCTGCATTTTATTTGGGAATAAACATTACTTTGATCATAAACACTAAGCACATACAACATCATTAGCATTTTATCTCTTGCTTTCTTTATTTATTCCACCCATTTTTCTATGACACAGTATTAACTAATTGCTACAGAAGTAAAAGTAGTATAAACCATCTCTCTTTTGCATTTGATGTAAAGATGTATCTATTTCAAAAAAGTAAATATGACATTTTGCTCTATTCAAAACCTATAAATCTGCTGTAAAATCACTAATTTTCTCGGGGGGGGGGGGGGGGTGTTGTTTTCGAGGTATGAAGAGATCGACCCACGAACTCACTAATATTTATGTTCTGTTTACAATTTTGATTTTATTTCTATTTTCAATTAAAAATAGCTTCAGCGTAAAGATTTGAATTCCTAGATTTTCAAATTTTCATATTTTATTATTGAGACATAAATCTCATAAATATGAATACTCTACATAAATACAATACTCGTACGCAGTGCAATTCATATGAACAATATATTTAGTAGAATAAGTTCATGTATGTACGAAAGCCCAGAAGGCTCATTCGAGATTCGAGTTTCGAAATACGAGATTCGAAATTCGAGATTCGAAATTCGAGTTTCGAGATTCAAGATCCAAACTAACCAATCAAAAGGCGGTTTAAAATTCAATTACTCCCCTTTACTAAGTTTTGACCTTCTAGAAATCGTTGAATATATTTAAACCGAAGAGGTCATTTGATTATATTACAATGCAAGAAAGAGTGTTATATATATCAAAACGAAATTAGAAAAAAATATTGGTTTTTTGGTCTGCAAAAAATGCTGAAATTTATTATAACTTCTTAAATATTATAATAGATTTATATCAAGAATATTTATAATGTATTATCTACTTTGTATACAGGTTAGATGTCAATATAATAAATATTGTTAATCGGATTCAAAGAGCAAGGGGGGGGGGGGGGATTGTAGTCGATGAGAATAAAAGAAGTGACTAGCGATTATTAAATAATAAATAGTAATACGGGTTTCAAAGTGGATATAGTTTGTGACAAGGTATTAGAAAGTGACCAGTGACTATAAGGGTTTCAAAGTTAAGTGTGCAATAAAACAACTGACTAGCGATTAATAATAATTAGTAATACGGGTTTCAAGGTGGATATAGTTTGTGACAAGGTATAAGAAAGTGACAAGTGACCAATATGGGTTTCAAAGTGGATATAGTTTGTGACAAGGTATTAGAAAGTGACCAGTGACCAAGTTTGTGAAACCAAGAGACAGCTCCTTAAGTACGGATGGCTGAATAATGCTTAATAAAAGTAATGATTTCTCTTTGTTTAGGCCCATAGGAAATAATCATTAAAAAAGCCGGCTATTGCTCTACGAGCAATGAGCCCGGCTAAAAATCACTGTAAAGCCCCCCCCCCCCCCCCCTCCAAATGCAACAGGGGGTTATCACGATTATTAGACGTTGTTTTTGAAAGGACACAAACATAAAGTTGCTATATTTTTTATAGTATATTATATCGGTGAAAAATATAAGGGGAATGTGTGTGTGTTTGTGGGGGAGGGAGGGGGGTAGAGACACGTGCCCAGGGTCCGATGGCTATGTTGTTTATCTTATTACAACGGTTGACAAATGTTCGGTTATAAAAATTCAGTGTCAATCTTGCGATGCATGGCTAAAATAATTATATACATGTATTCGATAATTATTTATAAGGAAACTGCTCGGGTCCCGCAAGATACATAATCAATCAATACACAAGTTTCAATACATGATGTAATGGCCATAGAGAAAAAAAGATATAAAAGTATTTGATAATGATCAAAAATTAATTATTTTAACAAAACAATAATCCCTCTATACACCTTTAGGACTTTGAAAAAATCGTATAGCCTAAAGCAGTACTTATTAAAATTACTTAGTTCATCATGTATGCCTTTTAGTGTACACAGGAAATCTTGAAGACATCGTAGTAGTGATAAAGAAAAATCGCGTTCGCTTTCCTAATGGTGTAGATTCCATATAGGCGAAAAGGCTGTAGCCTATACATCATTTTCTTGATGTAAAAAAAATATTTATTTATATATGTATTTGGTTGAAAAATTTGGGTAAAGTTGGTCATAAATCTTATTTATTTACCAGTTACTAGAATATTTTTTCATCAGATGCAATAAAAGTATTTTTAGCCATCCACACTTTTATGCCTATCCAATTTTTATATACAACTTTTGATTTTTATAGCTGGTTAAATCTAAAATTGAAATGTTACCTTGAAGTCGATATATATCAGCTATTAAATAATGATTGCAACATGAGTCTACGATTAGGACAGGGAATAGAAATTAATAGGAAATATGTTTGGGTTAGTAGGAAGTCAAACATAAAACATTTTAAAAATTATATTTAGATTATTCAATAGAGGTTTCCATAATTTCCAAGTACTGTGTAAGGATTTTAAAATTTCTCAATTTTATTATGAGTGGTCATGAAGATTTTAATTTCTTTATCATAAAAATATTTTGAACTGATTTATAATTATATTCACTTGAAAAATGACAATGATTCATGTCTCCAAGATCGCAGAAAGTGGTAATCCCCCCCCCCCTCTATTGGGAGGGGGCGACTCCCTCCTTGCCTATCCGCAACTCGGCAATGATGCGCTTTAGGTGAAATATGGGACTTCACATTAGCTTACACATTAGCAGAAGGGATTATACACCACTGTTTCCCAATAAGAGAAATACATAAAAAAAAAGTTTTCAATTACTTATCTTGGTCTAAGGCTTTGAATACTTGAATTAATTAAAAATTATATGTACAATACAGACTGGAATTTATTTTATTCCATATCAAATAGTAGATCAGTCTAACTGCACAAATGCACCCTTAAAAGTGCATGAATGAAATGAAATGAAATGTATCTTTAATTAAATTACTGTTCAGTGTAAAGACGATCCTTAGTATTTCATATCAATAATAATTTTCTCACTCATCCATGTGCTAATTAAATAATTTATCGACCTACTAATTTCGCAATTCAACTATAAGACTATATTAATTCTATAGATGTATTTATTGTTTTGTTTAATTAGGAAAATAAGATTTTATATATATATTTCAAAACGTTACCCAATATTCATTTTCATTTTGTTTTGATACATATAACATTTTTTCTTGCATTATTATTTAAGCAGATGACCCACTTGTTATAAATATATTCAGTGATTTCTTGATAGTAAAAACTTAATAAAGGGAAGTAATCAATTATTGAATCCGCCTTTTGATTGGTTAGTTTGGATCTTGAATCTCGAAACTCGAATTTCGAATATCGAATTTCGAATCTCGTATAGGATGGGTTCACAATTATGGGCAAGTAAAATTTTTATATTGGTACATGTATACACGAGAAAAAAAATCTCTAAAAGTCCCAAGAACATCAAGGCCATGAATATTCATATTTATGATTATTCATATTTATACGGATGCATCCTCTGGTATTTCAAAGATTCAAATTTGTTCAAATCATGACTCCAGGAAGTAGGGTGGGGTCAGCAAAGATCAAACTTTACATAGGAATATCGAGGAGGAGATCTGTTAAAATCTGTAAAGCCATGATAAATCATATAAAAAGACTACATATTCAGTTAGTTTAGATTTAGATGTGTTCAAATCATGAACCCCTCCCCTGCCTTTCTTGGATAGGACCACTTTTAAACTTTTCAATACTGAACTTATTTCTGCTTTTCTTTAACCAAGGCGCACAGGTGGGCAATGTGGCCCATAGGTTTGTTTGATTTGCTGATATTGCGTACATCACTGACCACAAACTGTCTACACTGGTTTCATACATTTCTTTTTTTAGACTTCTTGTTTATAGTTTTAACGTTGATTTTATTAATACACTTTAAATAGATTTCCTATAAATTCTAGTTCTTGAAAGTGCAAGGATGGATGACAATCAAACGCCCTCGAGAGTTTTAGTTTTGATAATTTTCAGATAAAATAAGTCTCAGAACTTTAAAAAAGTTTTTATGATATATAGGTCTGGGACCTCTTGCAACCTTTAAGTCATGAAATTCTTACAAAATGTTTATTATCCATGAGTCCCTTTTGTGGCCTACAATACTTAATACTCAAGAGCAGAGAAGATTTTGTTTCGTGTTTGATTTTTTTTTTGGGGGGGGGGGGGGCATATTTTCTCTAAGTATGCTATGGTACCTATTTATATTCAGAACGAATTCTTACTTATCACGTAAAGACCATGCATATAAACATTATTTCAATAAACCTACAGTCAGTTTTCCCCTTTTTCACAGCCATTTTTATCTCTAAATCACGTCAAAACGTGATGTTGAAAAATAAACGCACAATTCATATAATAGAGGGCTGAAAGTAACATAAAATCACATTTGAAAATGATTTCATCGTAGGTCGAAAAAAAAAATTATATCACATTTTTAAATGCCAAAAACGACCTTTTTGGAAAGTTATAAAATTCAAATTTTTGTCCATGGCTATTTATATCAAGGTGAACAGGGTCATTTAAAGAATTATTCAGAGACGTAAATACATGCTTATTTCCTATTATTTTAGCCTGTAGGTCGTTTTGCTTTATTTAATACATTCATTAAAAATTGTAAATTTGTCTTTAAACGAAACTTGCATACAAATAAACCCCACGCATTTCTATTTAATTTGTAAAATTGTATGCCAGTTTTTGTTAAACATTTGTAGAAGAAATTGTGAAGTTTTTGCTATAGTTATTAGAATAATGTCTTATGTTGTACGTTTTTGATTTACAGGATTTCAATAGATTAAAAATTTACATCATGACATGTATTTATTCAAAATTTACTCTCACTCTCGCTCAGGACATTCAAAATTTACAAAAAAAACAATAATTTTGGAATAGCCTTTTTCCTCATTTTCACAAAATGTTCATTTGTTTTATTATGGAATTATTTGAAACATGCGTCCGAAAACATGTAACTAGAGTGGTTGTCTTTTTTTTTTTTGTTTTTTTTTTTTTTGTAAAGATTGAAAGTTAATAATACAAAATGTTTATTCAAAGCACTTTTTTAAAGCTGTATAAAAAGGTTAGACCACAAATTTTATTTTTAGGACAACTGAAACAAATCACATTTATCAATTAAGAATATGAAATTTGCTGTTGATGTTCTTTTCTCCTTGCCAAAATGATGTTAACTGACAAAACAGCTGCAGGAAATAAGAAGATCGGCTACTCATAGCTTTCCTTTATTGATTAGATTTTAAAATAGATAGCAATTACAAAATTATTGTGCCGTAGAAAAGCATATTTTACAAATTTTAAACGACAATCATTTTATTTTGGGGGACTGCATGGTCAGGTTTCTTGTGAGCTCTTTCTGTGTTTATTGCTAATTTCCTCATGTTTAATTACGCATCTGATCAATACAAGAAAACTGCTAGGTACTACATGACAAAAATGGTGAATATATCCTTTTGTAATAGATACAGCGTATTAATAAAATACTTGAGTACGTGACATTGCTGGAAAACAAAGAACAAGGTACGGTTTCAATACAAATCTGGCCCTTCATATAACGCCATATTTCCAGAATGGTCCTCTTTCCTGTGGTATTCTTGATTTATTGCATTCATAAACTCAACTCATATTTAAGCCAATTTCATATCTTTTTTAAACATTAAATTTCTAGGACACAATAAAGCTTAAACAATACCTTTTTCTTTTAAAAAAAAAAAGTATTATTTGAAAGATCTTAAAATACCTAAAATGTTTTTGCATTTAAACAAGAAAATTCTTCTTTATCTTGATTCAAAAATGATTTAAAGTTATTTGTAGAATATTAAACAACTTAAATCATACTTTTATATATTTTTTTTTATAAAATGTCTTATTTGAAACGTCTTTAAATACGTTTTACGTGTAGCATTCTTTTTTCAGGTTATTTGTCGAATTGTAGACACATCCTTCGGATACATGACAGAAACAAAAATTTGATGCATGGATTGATATAATTATATATTGTGACTGCTTTTCAAAGGAAATGACAAAAATAAAAAAAAAATATCCTTCAGATAAAAAGAAATCGTTACTTTCTTTGTCGTTTAGATGTATGACTTTGTGTTGTTTTCTTTGCAATTCTATGCAAAATTTTGCACATATTTTTATCATTGTGACAAAATCTTACAAAATTCTCCCACTTTGCCTGGCAAATATTATTTTGGTTATCTACTAGTATTTGAATATAAATCTATGAGAAATATTGCTGAAAAAAGTTTTCATGTATCCTTTAATCATCAATTTAATTTGACGAAATAGTGACCGACATAGTAAAAATATATGAAAATAATGTACAGAACGGTGTTGCAAATGAAAAATATTATTTTCAGATATACAATTATGGAGAAAATTGCAATTCTTAAAGATTGAAGAAAATATAAATGCGGTAATATTCATGCTTTTTTTTTGGCAAAATGACGCAGGTAAAACTCATTAAATTTAAAATTCTGCACTATATATAACTTTCATATAAATATTGCAAGAATAAATTAATACAAATTCTTGTAATAGTCTGAAATAAGGATTCAGAGGTTTAAATAATTGAATTAAAAAAAGGGTAAGATGCCTTTTTATAGCGATATGTTTATATATATATATATATATATATATATATATATATATATATATATATATATATATATATATATATATATATATATATATATATATATATATATATATATATATATATATATATATATATATATATGTATATGTATGTATATATAGTATTGTAAATCAACACACATATAGAGGAAATTACAAATTAATAGAAATTTATAGTACACAAGTCTGTTAAATACAAACACAATGATAAAATAATATGTATGTACTCGTACTTTTCAGTAATGAGACAAAACATTTTAAGAAAAAAAATTTCTGGAACCCTCAAGTTAGATATACTCTTATATTGGAAAAAAGTAAGAAATCACTAATTGATCTACCTTAAAATAAAGCAATTTTTTTTTTTCAGAACACCCATTTCGGAGAAAATTTAAAAAAAAAATGTTTACAAGATTTGATGGTTATTTAAAACAAAGAATTGTCTTCGAAATCAAACCAATATGTTCTTTAGAGTAAGATCTCTTATTTGCTTTTTTTTTTAAAAAAAATTAATTTACAACTAAACATATCTTGTAGAAAGAAATTCAGGTAGAAAATAAAGAAGATGTTCACCGGCGACAACTCTGACCCATGGCAATTTTGCCATGCTGTTCTTAAAAAATTATCTCTTGATTTCCTTGAAAAATATAAACCCAGGTATGGTTCAATATAAATATGACAGGGTCTTGCTGTTCTGTAGGAGATTTCTTTCGTATACGAGTTAAGGTCCAAGATTGAAATTTGAAGAATTCTTGCCTTGCTGTTCTAAAGCAGCAGATTTTCTCCCTTATTGTGCCCCCTCTTTATATAGGGGTAAGAATTTAAACAAACTTAAATCTGCACTATCCGAGGATGCTTGCATATTAGTATAACCACAGGCCTTTGGATTGCTTAGATGCGACCTACGAAAAATTTGGGGTGTAAAAAGATTAAGGTATGGAACTCCTTACATAGGGTACCTACTTTTGCGATTAAAATACTTTTAAATTCAATGATCTTAAATATTTCTTTCTATTCATATCTTTTCACATATAAACAACCTACATTACTATCAAAGTTCATTCCGAAATTCCGTATGCTTCCCGCGATATTTTGAAATCAATTCAAAAATTGACATTATTTTTTTACTCAACATTAGCTTGGGCCCCTGGTCATTCTCATGTATACAGACGATGTTTGAACTGCAGCGAACAATTGCAAAATATTGGCACGATCTTTCAACATTTTAAAGTTGATTTTTTACTCCAGATCGTACGGTTAAGTCCGTAATAATTCCTTTCGCAAATAAATAATTAGAAAACGTCTGCTTCAATAACTGCATAGCCATTTTGTTTATAAAGGTGAAAAGAGTTATAATTGAATGAAAATGCATTATATACCTTTTTGATTTTTTAAAGAAGTGAGACAGCTAAAATGTTGTTCGGAACTTAGTAAGACCTTTTGATCAAATCATATAAAATTTTGTAGAGACTGAGTGCTAAAAAGCAAATATTTAGTGAGTATAGAACAAATTCCGTGAAAAATTCGTCCCGTCATTCCCATTTTATATAATATTATATTTTATATAATATTCAGAGGCCCAAGCTAATGTCGAGTAAAAAAAAATAATGTCAATTTTGAAATTGATTTCAGCATATCTCGGGAAGTATACGGAATTTCGGAATGAACTTTGGTAGTAATGTACGTTGTTTATACGTGAATAGATAGGACTTGAAAGTAAAATTTCAGATCATTTGATTTAAAAGTATTTTATCGGCGAAAGTGTATCCCTATGAAATGAGTTCCATACCTTTATTTTTTTTACACTCCAAATTTTTGTAAGTCTTATTAAAGCGATATAAATTAAGGCATGTGATTTATCTAACACTACCAGTAATATGTAGCATTTTGCAGTAATATTCAATTTTCACCTCCATATGATGTCAAGGATTTGGTAGTGTAATCTTTGATTTTCTAACTCTTAAATCAAATTTGTTCAAAGCAAATTTTATATCATGGAACAATCTTATCTTTTTTTTTTTAGGTTGGGTCGATACTAATTTCAGTCTTAATTGATTAATTATTTCACCAAGTATATTTTGATATGATGTCTTTTTCAGCATATGAGTTTCAATTGTGCCGGAGAACTGATATAATAAAAAATAATTTTTATATATAATTAGTGTTGTTCAGTTGTATCTAAAAGAAAAAAAAGTTTTTGATTTTATATTTGCTTTTATTCAGATTTTACTGATTTAACAGAAAGTACCGGTATATGCAATTAATTTTTTAAAAAATATTGTAGGAGTTTAATTGGTTGATTGAAGAACTTGATAATTTACGATTTTTGACATTGGACGAGAAACTGATATTAAATACCATTAGTATTTTTTCTCTTTACAAGGCCAAGGTTTTGAATACTGATAATGTTAAGTTTATGATATGTCACAAAGTACCTTTTGACATGTATATGTTTTAACTCCCATGACTTTCTGAAATAATTATATAACTATATATATATTGAAACAAGGTAGGAGAACAGTTGACTGGCTTTAAAGCGTTAGGTGTTGCATTTAAGTAACCTCCAATGTCAAGGCGTCAATGCACTAATGATACACTTTTTACCATTTCGTCATTATTGTGCTTTCGCATCAAACTTTACTCTGTCCCCTTGAAAGTTCTAATGGTCTATTTGAAAAGGTCAAGGAAAGTCCATATTTGGATTCTTCGACACCAGAATACAGACTTGGGTCTGTGTTCATGGATATTACAAATCATAGGCTTTTTAAACCGTCCCTTTTACAGAAGATAATACTGCTCAAACAACCCTTTGTTCCTTAAACTTCAATTTGCAAACGAAGGAATCGCCTCAGTTAATATTAGTAATATTCTTAATCAAAAACTTATAAATATGCATCGATTATTGCTTCCGAACGTTTTGAGTACAAACAATACAATGCCTAGATATCGAACATCTGATTCATAATCCTCCTACGTGTTCATATTCTTCTTAACCCTACAACTATAGTTCTGCTGGACATGTCATAACTGGTGATGTAAACATAGTTAATAAGAAGGACCTTACACTCTTATTAAAAAAGGGTCAAAAATTAGGGAACCCCGAAATTTTATAAATATTATAATTTTTTTGGCTATGGGCCAAACACGAAAAAAAAAAAGATATTGACTTTTTGTCAGAATGGAGTAAGAGCATCAGATGGATGTTGAAATCTCGCACTGGGCGACTGAGGGGCTGTATGAAAACTATTTATCCTTCTGTCTTTAATATTTCAGAAGTTAAAAAAGGAATTAGATAGATTAAACGATCAGCATGTAATGGTCCAAGCTGACAAAGCTGGTAACAACATATTCTTTGTTTGTAAGGCTCATTATTTGAATTGTATTTTAGAGAAACTAGGATTTAATTCTGCAGGTGGAAATACAACTTTCACTCATAGCTCCCATTCTAAGGAGGAAATTCTTCAAAATCATATGTCCGTTTTAGATATTTTTAATATTCCCAACAATCAAATGAATATGAATTACCTTTTCTTTACTGGATTCCTAAACTTCATAAAAATTCTTACAAATAAAGAAACATAGCGGGTTCCGGTATATGTTCTACCAAGCCTCTTTCTTTCCTCCTCATTAAAATATTTACTGTAATGAACTTCAAGGAAAAACTTCAGGAGTACTGTACAACAGTATATTGGAGAAGTGGTGTAAATCAGATGTGGATACTTAAAAACTCCAAGGAACTTTTGGAAAATTTGAAATAACATAATTTTACTAAAATCAAAAACACTTTATTCAACTATTCCCCAAGATAAGTTGAAGCCCAGGCTTTTTGACATCATAGATAGCTGCTCTTTTAATAAAAATGAAACTTGTCAATATACTTACTTTGTCATTGGTCATTTGCAAAATTATTTCGTTAAAAAGCGTTCTGATTGTACACACAAGTACTCTGAAGTTGATCTTAAAAAGATGCTTGAAATTTTGATTTACAATATCTATGTAGTTTTTGAAGATCAGGTCTCCCAACAATCTATTGGAATTCCCATGGGTACCAATTGCGCTCCGTTATTGGCAAAAAACCTATTTTTGTATTCATATGATTTATTCAAAAACTTCTACATGAGAAGAAGAAAACACTTTCTATGGCCTTAAACTCGACATTTCGATATATCGACGACGTATTATCAATTAATGATAGTTACTTCCATTCATATGCGACACGGTATATCCTAGTGAGCTTGAAATAAAAAATACCACAGTCTGACACATCTGTTTCATATTTAGATATTTTATTAGAAAAAGACGTTATTGTAACCTATTGTAACCTAACAACTGTTACAAACCTTTATGATAAACGCAATGACTTCAACTTTTCAATCGTCAACTTCCCTTACTTATATAGCAATATACCCTTATCACCTGCATATTTGGTTTATGTCTCTCAGTTGATTCGATACGCAAGAGCATGCTCTACGTATGAACAATTTCTGAAACGAGGCAAGCTATTGACAAACAAGTTGATGAAACACGGATATCAACAGTCTCGTTTGAAGTTTCGCAAGTTTTATGGTCGATACAATGACCTTATCGGCACGTACAGCCTATCATTGAGTCAAATTCTGACCGACGTTTCTCATACTAATTGTTAGGCCATTATTTATACACTGAACTGTCTACGGATTTTTCCGGATTTTTTTCCCGATCATGACAAGGAGCACTCGCCGGATGTGACCGGTCCGCAGGGGATGCTCACTTTTCCATGGCACCTGATCCCCCCTCTATTTTTTTTTAGGTCTTTGTTTGCTCTGCTCCAAATTTGTATCGTTTCATTGGACTTTCGAGATTGAATACTGTTCGTTATCTTCATATATCATGGTAAGATTATCTTTAATTTTGTCTTATATTTTCATTTGAATATATATTAAATTTATGCAGCATTATGTATTATTAAACATGTACACATAAAGCTCTTTATTAGAATTATCCATAGAAATAGAGACTTCACCGAAAATCATATCTACCAAGCACGATTTCCCAAATGAAAAAGCCACATTTCTTGAAGAAAGAATGACAAAATCTAAAAGTGATTGAAACATCAATTGCAAGTATTCTCGCCCTTTTCAACACAAGGAGATTAGAGATCAAAATTAAGTTAGTTGTATCAATTTCGGTGCGCTTCCTTCCTACTAATAAAATTATTTAGTTATTGTACTGAATTAAAAGGTTCCATTTGTTTACAATAAATTTCGAAAATATGTTTTACATATAAGAAAATATTCGCATTAAAGGCTTTTGATACGTCACATGCAATATACATCAAAATTACAAATAGGTGTTGGGGTATCTATAATATAATATGATATAATATAATATAAAAAATATAATATAATATAATATAATATAATATAATATAATATAATATAATATAATATAATATAATAAAGCCCTTTCATGAGGTCGATCCATCGATATATCGACTTCACAGAAATGCACGAAGTGCGAGGTTAATATAATTTCCTGTGAAGTCGATATATTGATGGATTGACCGAATTAAAGGGCTACATTTCTTATATTATTTTTTACAGAGATTGATAAAACGAAATTTGAAAATAATATGAACAATTCACAAGTGTTCTCTATTGTCTTTTTTAAACATTTAGAGTGAAGAGATCAAAATAAATTAAGCTGTTTTATGTAATTGATTTTTTTTATACTGATAGAGTAATTTCGGGAGTTTACTAATTTAAAAGGCTACATTTGTTTATTATGTTTGTATCGATTTTTAAAAAAAAAATACATCTGTTTTGTGTAAAGTATATCCTTATTCAAGGCATTGTTACGTCTACCCACAAATTATTACAGATCATCACAATTATAAATAGTAGTCTAATAGTAGGGTCTTCGCTTCGTGATCGGGAGACCCGGGTTCGATTCTCGTTCGCCGCGGCGCGTCAAACTTAAACATAGGTAGTGACTGTTCTTTTTGCCAAGCGCCCGGCACATGAAGTGAAGTTACGGGTCTTTCGGATGAGACCTTAAAAAACGAGGTCCCGTATCACGGTAGGCGTTGGCACGTTTAAGAACACTCACTGCCCAATGGCCCTAAGTGTCGAGTATAGGTCTAAATTTGAAGCTCTTCACCGGCATACGGTGACGTCTCTACATGAGTGAAAAATTCTCGAAAGGGACGTTAAACAAAATACAATCACAATTATAGATAAGAGCTGAAGTATGATTTTTTTCAGAAACTTCGTCATACACTGTAATAGCTATTGTTAAAACCGTACTATTGTTGTTTTACAGAATATAATTTCTATATTTAGAAAAATCAAGTCGATATGCATTTCAAAACCTTTAAAAGTAAGACAAGTCTACTTGATCATGTGATCAAGTTTGAGCAGATCAGAAAGCTTGGAATAAATGAGAAAAATAATGTAATATAATATAATATATTATAATATTATTGGCATTTTTTTGCCATATTTTTTTTAATCAAGCTCGATTTCATGTGCCTAGAAAAACCACCGCTAAATGTGATTGGAAGGCTTAAATTTTAGCACTATCTTTTCCCTGCTCTGTTGACACTTGGTTAAAATAAACAGTAAACGATCTCATTTACTTCACCATAGTATCCAAATAAAGTAGGTCCGCTACTGGATGAAGAAATGCAGGATATGGATTCCTGCATTAACAAAATTGTTTTCTTTTAAGTGTGTAAAATTTAAATTAGTGTTAAAACTCGTAATTAATTCCGCCCAAGTTTTATACAGTTTTTCTTCATGACAACAATTACAATTTAACATCTTGTGGAGTAAAAGAATGATTGATATACCAACTTTTTTTAAGTTTCAGAAATTTCACTTAATTCTGGGGCATTGATTCAAATATTGAACAAAGACGAATAAAGTGAGTGTAAATTTCTAATTTGAGTTGATAATTTATCGATAGTTTCCCATACGTACTCCAGCTTAAATGATACTAAATTTATAATTATTCATACTTCAATAAAATTGGTCACCAAATTCGATCTTAGAATAATTTTTTGTAAATGAGAATAAAATGCAAAGAATAAAATTTGTGTATGACCTAATGCTAATGTTCAATAATAGTCTGTAATCAGTATTTGGAAAATTCTAGCTAACAACAAATTAGCAGTAGCAATTAGTTAAATTAGTTACACGTAATGTAATATGCTTACTCCCATACTAGTACTGTACGATAATGAGATTCCAAGTCTTACTCCGTTCATAATTATGAAAGATTATCATTTTATGTCTGGCGGATGATGAATGGCTACATCTGTTGCACATGAGTGTCATTGAGGTTGCAGGATGTCCTGTCACACGGCGCAGTAAAGGTCAACTTTGTGACAGTCCCATCAACTTAAACCTTAAAAAAATAGTCTGAAAATGAAAAGTATTATGTGACACTAATTTTATTAACCGCATTCTGGATAAATTGCATTTAATGTAAATATCATAACTAAATTTTAACATTTTTTTTAAACTTGTCTTGGTTTTTGTGCTTCAAACAAAAATTAATTGGCTGCTTTCCTTGTTTTGCTTTTTAAATCCTCCTTAGAATGCGAGTATGAATCATTTTACTTTAAAAACATATAATAAAGAATTTTTAAATATGATTAAATTTAATCAGTACCGTAATTTATTTTTTGTCATGCACTTTATTTTCTTTTCCAAAGATCTATGTTAAGATTTAATAAGAGGCAAATTTACTTTAATTTTATTGGAAGATCCTTTCACTTTTTTTTTATTCGGAGCACGTATTTTTCCTATCGAAATATGATGATCGACGAATTGAAAATGAAAAATGCACTGGTTAAGTGGATGTGCCTATCATAGTCCATATTTATACAGTATAAAGTACAGGAAATAATTAAAAATTGCACTTACGAAACGTTGTATTCATTTTTGTAAAATTGTTTTGACAGCTTTGAAAAAGTGTTTAAAAATTCCCTTCAAGCCTTTCCAATATGATAGCATATATTGTACTTTGCTTTTAAATAAGTATATTAGAATCTTAAAATGTGATATTGTTCACAATGGCTTCTTAAATCAAAGAACTATTGTACATTCTTTGCAGTAATTTTTTACAGAGGAGTTCCATTTACTTTTACAAAACTATCCCATCATTTAACTTAACCTAGTAGGGTTTTATCGTATCAGTGTTTTGGATTCTTGGATGAAAAAAAGGTAAAGATAACGAAATGTAATCGATCTAAAAAACACAAACAATACACATCTGTGAACAGGGCATAAAACACGGAACTCCTGGAAATCTTAGAGGTGGGATCAGATGCCTAGGAGTAAGCATCCCCTGCCGACCGGTCACACCTGCCGTCAGACCTATGGATTGATCAGGTAGATGGAGAATTCTGTAGTCAAATTAAGTTAAAAAAAATAAAGGCCTAATAATTGGTATGAAATATGTCAGTCAAAATACGACCCAAAGATAGGTTATATTTACAAACAAGGTCATCACAACGACCATAGAAACTACGAAATGCTGACTTTTAACGTGGTTTTGAAATCCTTGTTACATCAACCTATCAGTCAGAAGCCTGCCTCGGTTTAAAAGTTTATCATCGCATGTGAGTTAAGGCTAGGTATAGGCGTTTCTATGCAATTGAGCTAATAAAAATGCATAAAGGGTATATTTATAATTCTGAGAAAGTTCTGATTTATTTTCTTACACATACTTAGTATCCACGATATGTTACATGTATAGTCAGTACACATTATGACGTCATATTATGGCGTCATTGTTCTTACCTGCTGGAGATAGTGAAACACATTAACAAAACAGCTTCGGCGCAAGGGATTATCCTATTTAATTTCATATAAAAATTGTTTGATACTAAGAAGAATATTATATAGATTGATAAAACTGCTGCACAAATCCTTGGCATTTTCTCATGTGATCAGAATTTGAGGAAACTTATACCGAACTGAACATTTTTACCCCGTTTCAACTTAAAACCTCACAAAAAGTAATTAAACAACTGAGCTGTTCATGTTTGTGCAGCAATGCCAGCAATCCTTGGAATATTTTGCTTTTAAATGTACCTTGTTTCAGTTAAATAAAATAGAGCTTGCCCTTGAGCCGAAGCTTTTTTGCCGATGTCCTTTAAAATCTTGTGTAGTAAAGAACAGTGACGTCATAATATAACGTCACAATATGTACTGGCTATATCATGTCCTGGGTACCAATTATGTATTAAACAAAAAGTTTTAACTTTCTCCGTATAATAGGTATATTCCTTTGGCATTTAAATTAGTTTATTTGCAAATAATTATTTATACCTAGCCTTAACTCACTCGGGGCATGCTCTTGAGCAGCGAATTAGTTGGGAAACATAAACACCATAAGCAGGTGATTGTTCGATTTTGTTGTTAATGGCCCTTATCGTCTATAAACAGTAAAACACCGAAATATGCAGATGTGACAGATTCTGATGTGTCTTTAATTTCGAGTTCACTGGAATATATCAAGTCTACATATGAATGGAAATAATTATTGCCAATTGATAAAACGTCGTCGATTTATCTGAATGTCGAGTTGAAGACCACAGCATTTTTTTTCTCCCCGGTAGAAATTTTTGAATACATATGGCTTGGTGGGCTTATAAAGGAGCACAATTTGTGTCCACCGTAGTTCTAACAGTTTACTGAAAGGCCTGGTCTCTAAAAACTACATACATGTTGTCAATGAGGAACTTCGACATCCTTTTAATATCAACTTAAGAGTGTAGAATCAGAGTGATTTTTATCAAAGTAATCTTGTTGATGACCAATCACAAGATCGGAAATTTTATTAAAGAAGCAGTTGTCTATGATATAAAAAAAGCTTTGTTTTTAATACATTGTGAGGAATGGTAGTAAAAAAGTGTTGATAAGTCATACATGTACCTTTCGACATTTTCGACTTTTGAAAAATAAATATAATTTTAAATTTTACTAAAGGTTCTTTGGAGTTTCTGAGGATCCGCGTTTAAAGAAATATAAATATTCTCAATTTTTAATTTTAATTTTTAATGTGTTCAATTTGAAAGCATGAATAGATTTCCATTAAAAAAAAATATGCGTCATGAGGTGAGTTCGACATAGTCAGCCCTCTGATAGGGTGGCAGCAATTGTCGAGCTTTTGGTAATAATTTTTAATGTCAAGTGTCGTTTGTAAGTTTCCTTAAAACCATGGGACCAGTCACTAAATTGGCACTGGCAAAAAACGATTCCCTACTGTATTGACGCATACTTACTGTATGTCCATAGAACACAATTAATTTCGCACTTCACCTACAGTTGATTAAATCTCGATTTCTTGATGGGGCATTAAGTCACATATAATCGATTAAATAATATTTTGAAAATAGTTAGCAAATCGTTTTTATTTATATTTTATAAAACAGGTTATGAATATTTAGATAAATTTTGAAAATGTAAATTTTCCAAAATAAAATTCAGATAGTAAAATCTTCAATTTGAGAAACCAAAAATGCAAATAAAAAAGATATCAAAAAAAATATACCTTGTATACTTAACAGAATAGACGATTTGTAGCAATTTTTGTATTATCAGATTCCTTCATTGATTAAGCAATTTGAATTTATAATTCAAATATCTAGTTTTGTAATAATTGAGTAATGTATGTTCGTCTAGTTAGGGAACCTCCTGTCTTCCATCTGAGGATGCATTGCCCCTTCTTCATTGGTTGAATTTTGAAATAAAGTATATAAACTGCCTAACATGGAACCTTCATGTCGTAAGAACACATACCATAAATGTCATTCATTTCCAATACCATACCTGTCATTCATTTCCAAAGAATGAACGTTTTTCTTTTGATTAGCCAGCTTTGATAACACATTTTTGAGGAAAGATGCAACTGTGCCTATCTATCTATACAGTAAACAAGATGTGTTTGTGAAACACTGATGCCCATGTATGGCCACTTATAGCAAAGGTTAAACTTTCTCAAATGCAAATCAAATATGTCGGTATCCAAATGTAAGGTCTTGTCTAGAGAAATATACCTGTGAAATATGAAAGCCCTAGCAGCAGCCATTGAATAGATATGGAAAAGGGTAAAGATTTTCAGAAGTAAGTCTAACATCAAGGTCAAATGGTCAAAATTAATGGTGCTCAAGTAAAGGTCTTCTAACAAGAAATACACATGTGAAATATGAAGGCCGTAGCACCAATCGTTAAAAAGTTATGGCCAAGGTTTTTCAAAAGTAGGTCAAATTCCTAGGTCAAGGTCAAAGGGTCAAAGTTGTTGGTATCCAAAGAAAGGTAATGTCACAAGGATTACACATGTGAAAAAAAAGCCCTAGCACTTATTGTTCAAAAGTTATGGCCAAGGATAACGTTAGGTAAAATTTTGTAAAACTGGGTCAAATTCCACGTTCAAGGTCAAATGGTCAAATATGATGGTACCCAAAGAAAGGAATACACTGTGAAATATGAAAGCCATAGCTCCAACCAATCAAAAGTTATGGGCAATGTTAAAGTTATTGGGGACTAACAATTAAACAGATAGACAAACAGACGGACGGACAGGGCGAAAACTATATAACCCCGAATGTTCGATTCGGGGGCATAAAAAGAAAGTAATTGCCAAATTAAGTTGTTACAAACAGTTGAATATTGTATTAGAGATAAGATGTACGTTTACATTGCTATACGTTATGCATCGTAAATGAATATATTCATAAATGATTTCGGAAACTGCAAAGGTAAATACAGACTTTGATTTATTAGAATCGGATATTGTAGTACAAATATTTCCACATGTAAAAAAGGTTACTAAGCATCAAAATCCAAAATACACATAAATAAACCCTATCAATTAAATATGTATGACATCAAAACCATTAAAATAACTATAATATCTATTTTGATGAATAAATATCTTTTTAAATTAACATGAAATCCATATCGTTCCATATATATTTAAAAAAAAAACGAACATACCTGAACAAAAAGGAGCTGTTTTCTTAGCTTTGATTTGTGTACTTTGATTGATAACACTTAGTAAACAATCATTTATGATGTAGTTACTAGTTAAACAGGCAATTAACATGAAACACAGGGACAGATAGATTAAAATGGAATGTTTGAATTCCGGAAATGTGACGTCAAGATAAAGAACAATAGCACGAACGGAACTAGAATTTGAAAATAGGAATAACAACATCCGATTTTCCAATTACTGGGGATTTCTTTGTTTTGAATTTCATTAAACATTTCATATATAAGGCAGTAATTCATATGATTAATCAGATACTCAAAACTACTCCAGAAGAAGAGAAAGAAAAAAGAAAAAAATATACTTACAGTAATGTATAGGTAAGTACCTTTATCATTTTTCTGATTTTTTTCCGGATTCACTGATTTTTTAAATTTTTTTTGAAAAGAGTATTGAATACTTTTATGTTAAAAATTATTTTTGCATATTTTTGCAGACAGAAATTAGGAACATCTTCTAAGACCATTATCTTCATCATCATTGCTGCATCCCATGTTTATGTACTGGCACAAGATAACACCTGCAATCAAATGTGTAAAGAAGAAAGAGAACAATGTACTAAAGACTGCGTTATGCTTAGACAAAGACATGAAATTAACCAGTGTGAAGACCAATGTAGTGAAGACATGTTCTTTTGTCTAGATCGCTGCAAAAATATGGTAGAACTTGCACATGCTATTCCTCAGAGAAATGTATCATTAGTTAAAAGTGATACACCTCATGAAAAACAACAGGAAGTTCGTACATTGGTTCCAAATGTATTTGATATAAATTTCGTGAAGTTGTCATCCGAGAAAATATTTGCTTCTCACCCTCCAACCACCAATATACCACCAAGCACAAGCGTAACTGCTGACAAAAATCAATTGGAAGTCAGTGAAAATTCTAAAGACTGTGTTGCAAAATGCACCTCAAAAGAATCTGAATGTGAGATTGAATGTTTCATCGCCTATCATGCAAATAATTTTCAAGATAGTGACTGTACCTCACGTTGCCAGATGGATAAAAGACTCTGTATCGAGAACTGTGAAAGTGTAAAGAATGAACCAATTACAACCGAGGAGGACATTGCAGTAGTAGTTCCGAGCCAGATTACAAACCTCAGAATACCGTCACAGCCTTTGGTAAGCGTATCCGGTACCAAGTCAAAATCATCTTCTTTGGAAAGAGAAATTAGTATCTTACGGAGAATATTAATTGGACTTCCATCATCAGGTACGCAGATGATAGGAAAATGGGTACGGTAAATGATTTTAATAGTGAAATCCACTCATCGTTGGTGTATTATCCTTCTTTCATAGATTGTTATTTCTTACATATATATATATATAGGACTTCGTACCATGTCCATTTTGTTATCCATTATTGTTTTATATATTTTCATTTACCTTGTTTATTTTATTATGTTTTATGCATACATGTATATATATTTTAAATAAAATTTGTGAAAAAATACTCCTTAAACTTAAACTTAACTTCAGTTCTCTGAATTCAGGAGTGAGCTTGATCATACGCATTATTTTCATTCAGGAATACAAAGTGGCATAATCCTGATCCCAATCCATTTCATTTTAATCCAGCTTACATGGAAAACGATTAGAGAAATAATCCTTCCATTCCCTCTCATGAATAACAAATCTCAAAAACATTATTGTAATATTTTTCTCTGAGCGATAGTCTTGTTTTTTCTCTTTCACTCTCCCTCCCCGTCTTTTTGTCATATTTTACTGACACTAAGGAACTGTGCGCTGCATTTAATTATTTCTTTACCCCCTTTGTTCCTTTTAAAGTTGACAAATATTTCATTTTTCCCGCGCACCTGTGAATTATAATCAAAGACGATTTTTTCAACATTACTTATCTCCTCATTTACCTCTCTAATAAATCAGTTTTTATTTACAAATAAAAGAATTAATTACGTGATCTGCGAAAGAAAGTCGTTTATTCAATTTACTCCGCATATGGTATTGAGAATATTAGTTTATTGAACGGATTGCTTATGCCCTGATAATGTGTATTGATCTTAAATTAAGGTCCTGTGGGCAAGTTTATTAGCAGAAAAGTAAGATTTGTTTCCGGTCTATAACTTTCAAATAGAAAAACAGTGGATGTTCATACTTTATATCCAGATTACCTTTGACGTTAAGATATTCCATTAACTTGACTAAAGATCATATAGGAATGTTCAAGGCAAGGTTTTGAAAAATGTTTTATTTTCTTTGCCATACCTTGTGAAGAAATACTGGAATCTCAGATGTGGCACATCATTTGTTTCAAATCTTTTAGTGTGTCATGACCTCGACACAGGACCAGGGTCACTGGCAGAATTGAAGAGTAATTTCTGTCATGTGCATTATTTCCTTATGGAGAAATATTGGAAGTTCAGAATTAATTTTATAGCAGAAGAAAGTTTGAGGTAACTCATATTCCTTAAGTTTGTAAAGATGAAAACATTCATCAATATCTTCAAAAATGATTGACCAAGAATTACGATCATTTCTAACAATTTGCCACAAAAACTTTTACAACTAAAACCAATCAGAGAAAATAAAATAAAAAAAATGAATAAATGAACTGATATGAAAAAAAAAACATTTAGAGTTCAAACTTCACACAAGGATTATATCAGATCCGACATGACCAGGTATCTTTGATGAAGATAAGTAATACAATACTGATTTTAAATTTAAAAAAAACCCCGGAAATTCATATGCCTGACATGAGTATGTAATTTTCATATTTTCACTATATATTCTACAAATGTGGGCTAGATTTAGAAATCATAACCTTTTATAAAGGACGTATATGTATTTTTAATGCATAAAATGATGATTTCAATTAAAGAAATTGTGAATATTCCGTCGGTCTTGTCTTTGACATTGCCTAGTTTGTTAATATATACATATGCTAACCAGTGCCAACCACTTTAAAATAACGGTGCCTTTGATAAGTTTAGTACTTAAATGATATAAAATAACATTATGCGACAGGACAAAATGCAAAGCAAAGTTCTTTTGTACAGTTTTCGAATTGTTGATATTTAACTGTTTGAATTTCGTAAAGTCGAATCCTTGGGTATGTTACATTGGGGTGGTATACATTCTTTCTGATATTCATGCGTTGATATTTTTTAAATAATAATGCTAGAGTTGGACTTTCTTTTTTTTTAAGCTGTCGACATTTAAATTGTTGATACAAGAATATCAGCAATTTCATTTAAAGCAAATTATATGGTTGATACAAGACCTTTTTAGCAAATACAATCTATCATTTAATCTATAATAATAACAGGGAGCACACATTTGGAGTGACCGGTCGACAGGGGATGCTCACTCCTCCACAGTACCTTATCCCACCTCTGATGTTTTAGAGGTCCGTGTATGCTCTTCTCATATTTTGTATTGTTTCCATGGACTTTTGAGCTTGATTACTCTTCGTTATCCTCATATGTAATTGAAATATATTCTCTATTCCATGTGTATTTCATTTATATCTTCTAAAATAGCCATATGAATACAAATTTCTTCGAAATGTTTATATATAATCTATCTTTGAAATGCAGACAATATATTTCTCTATTTCAATGCTGACAAGTAATTGAATTTCATAAAACCATTTTTAAATATTGTGACCATCACACATGTACTATTCTTAAAATATGCATTTATATCCTTGCAATAACAATTGAAAATAGGTTGGCAGATTTTTGCCGAATATCAATTAAATTAAACAGTTAATGGTAATGCCATCGGTTTCAAAAAATGCCATTGCACTTAATGTACTCATTATTCTTGAGCAAGTTTTTAAAATGTTTATTTTCTTGTTATGACATAATACTTTGCAAAATAAATGGGTAAAGATGGGTGGTTTTTATTATTTAACATTAGTTTTAAGGTCTTTGTTCCGTCTTCATCCGCAAATTTTTCGTAGAAGTTTCTTTATCTTGAAAGCAGAATTACATTAAAATGCGAGGATTAAATGCATAGTAATTAGTCATTCCAAACACTTCTTCCATTCGACCATAAAAGGACAATTAAAGTCGTATTAAAATTAAATTTATGTCTTTAGATTCAAGTAAAAGCCTCTGAAATCCAGTTTACACGACAGAAACATTAGCGTACAAATGATTCATCATTGGAATAAACGAGGAATTTTTCTCCTTAAAATTGTTTACAGTAAACAGTAGTTTTCAGGATTTTAATTTAAATGAAATGATACACGACATAATGTCGAAAACAGACGGTAACAGGTGACTTATGCAAAACTGAAAGTACCGAGACCTTCAGACGTTCTTTACCTGTGCAGCTAAGACAATCCTTCAAATTAAAAGCACTTAAAATGTATCAGAAAATACAACCATGTTCGTAAGAAAAGAAAATAATTTATTGTAAAAAGGGATTGTAAAGAGATTCTTCACTGAAGATACAAAATACAACACTCAAAAAATAAATATTAACAATTACACTCTTACACTGTTAGGAAACTGAGAACAAACAAAGAAACATAAAGAATAAGTCTAAGTCATCAATCAAAGCAGTATACAAGGGATTGAATTTAGGCTTAGATATCGTCGTTTTTGTCTGAGTCGTCAAGAGAACTCAGGTCTAGAGCACATCGGGGTGGGACGTTGTGTGACAGATCGAGTGAACTCTTTAGATGGGTATTCTTTCTTTTTAGATTTCCATATCCTCTTTAAATTCCTTCACCCCTCGTTTGAGTTTGATGATGTTCCATAGTCATAGTCTCCGCCATGGTTTAGATACATGTCATTATATAAGTAATTATAAACATCAGTATTTGATATCTGCTCTTTTTGCTTTTCGAGTCTTTCTATCTGCCGTTTTACTTCATCTTCATTGCATTCAGCCACACACTCTCTATGGTCAGTATAACATTCAGCCGAACACCCTACCTCTGGTGTACTAACCTTACAATCATCTACGCAGAAATTTCTTTTGGCATCACATGATCTCTGACATAGCATTTTTAGTAAGCTCATCGGTTTTGTGGAGCTTATCCTGACCGCTCCTTGTTTGAAATTTGTATACGGTGTTTCATGTACGCCGGTTTCAGATGCCCTCTCAAGTTGCTTTTCAAGTTTTTCTTTTTGGCGTTCCAGTTCATCTTCGTTGCATTCTTTCACACAGTCTCTATGATCATCATAGCACTCAGTCGAGCACCCGACCTCCGGTATACCTATCTTACAGTCATTTAAACAGGAGTTCTTTTGTGTCATACATGATGTCTGGCATATCAATTTAAGCGCACTCATTGGTTTAGTAGAACTAATTTTGACTGTGCCATGTACCTTATCGGCTTTGTTGTCAGGTATATTATAGATACCCGTTTCCGATGCCCTCTCAAGTTGCTTTTCAAGTTTTTCCTTCTGTCTTTCAATTTCTTCTTTGTTGCAGTCAGTTATACACTCCGTGTTATCTTCATAACATTCAGTCGAACACCCGACTTCCGGCGTGCCGATCTTACAGTCAGCTAAACAGGAATTTCTTGTTATCACACATGAAGACAAACACAATAATTTGAGCATACTCATTGGTTTTGAGGCGCTTGTTTTGATCTCTCCAGTGACGGTTTGGATTACAAGCTCTGCATTTGGTTTTGGGGTTGTAGCTGCACTAGCAGCGACTGTTCCTGCCTTTGGTGCTGATGATATACTAATAGATCCAGTTCTTTGTGCTATTCCAACTGCAGAATTACTTTTTCCTGATATCTGTCCCATTTTGTTTTGTCCATAATCTTGATTACATTCAGTAATACATTCATCGTATTCAAGTGTGCACTCAGTTCGACAAGAAGGATCTGTTGCAGCACATTCGCTTTGACAACCAGATTGTTCCGTAGCACATAGCTTTACACAAGTAGAATGGATTGAGTAGGGTTGAACTTGATTTGTATTAGATGGGTCAACCCAGTTGACATCTGTTGATTGCTGAGAGTTCCTTTTAGCTGCTGGAACTTGTTCAGTGTATACGTTATATTTTCCAGTCTGAGCTGCGTTTTCTTGCGTACCTTTCATAATCTCAACTTGTACTGTATCTACAGTATTTGTTGTACTCCCACCTGCAGCATTTGTTTCTGGATACTGGTCATTACACTCTTTTTGACATTCTGCTAGCTCTGCAGGACATTCAGTCAGACAAGATGTATCGGTAACGTCAGTTTGACAGCCCACCATACATTCTACATTTTCTATAGAGCATTGCACCAAACAGGTTCTCTTTTGTTGGTTCGTTGAATTGGTTGCAGTGGTTTGTATATTAGAAGACTCAACAGCACTTGTGCCACATTCCTGTACGCAATCATCATAATCAGTAGTGCATTCTGGGAGACATCCGGGTTCTGGATCTTGATTGCATTCATTCTGACAACCGGTTCTCACCACCGAACATGCTTTAAGACATACTGATGTTGGTGAAGTTTTGGCGGTTGATATATCAGGAATTGTTGCTTGAGTTGTCACTCCTGCTTCTACAATTGGAGTGTTCGAAAATCCCTTTGGAAGACAACCTTCTGAGCAAGCAGAATATGTAAATTTGCAGGTTTTAGAGCAGTCTAAAAATCCATTTCTGTTTCCCATATGCTGCTTTCGACAAGTTGAGCTACATCCCACATGGTCTAGATGACAAGTTTTCTCACAGTGCTCTGGTGTTTTATGCAAAGAGGCTTCTGTGCTGAAGACAACGAAGCCAAGTAAAGAACCAAGGATAAAAATCTGAAAAAGAAATGTATATTTGTTGAAATCATGAGATCTACTCTAACAAAAAGACGTAAGGAAGAAGAAAGTTACAGTTGAGAAATAATACACATAAATCAAATGATAATTCAAAAATCTACTGAAAAAAATAAATTTGGAAATTATTCCTCATAACATTCTTTCTTGTCTCTCGGTTTAGGTTATACATGAAGACACTTACCGATTTGTGCATGTTTTCTCTGCTTTTCTTACAAAGTGTGAGGATTCCTGAAAAATTCAGTGTTTATATGCTATAATTTTATGACGTCATATTTTCTCCCCACACAACAAAACATGCTGTAAGCTAATTGAAATAAATGAAAATTATCATGAACACATGACTTGTCATTTAAATTCATAACAACATCCATCACAACATAATCATTGGTCTAATTGCGTTAATGGTTTATTTTTTGATCAAGCCATTGCTAGCTGTCAAAATCTTTATTTACACGCGGACGATTTGACGTGAGAAATGAATTTTAAATTATAATAAGTTTACTTATGTGTAATATTTATTGCGCGCATTTAAGGACGGACACCTCCCTTTTTCTATACAACCTTGAGTAAAAAATATTTTAAAAATATATACGTAACACTCCTCCAGAATTTTCCTTATACGTATACACATTAGTTATGTAATATAATTTAGTTGATTTCTTCATTTGATTCCAAAAGAAAACATTTAAATATATGCTTGAAATCTCTCCCTAAATTTTTTCATGTACTTATGTTCTTTTAAAAAACCTTTTGTAATATTTAGTCTAAATACTCAATAATTAAAATATTCAATTCAAAAAGAAGTGAAGAATACAGGGAAGATCCCAAAAAATTAGTTCCCCATAAAAATATTAATTTTTTTGTCAACCTGAGCGAAAGTGACAGGTATCAACGCTTCTTCCGACAGGTATGTCCAAAATCAATAGAAAAAATTGACCGTAAATGTACAAAACTAGTGTTTAATTACTAATTATAGAATTTTGCCGAAGACAAACGATTACGGCTTGTTCTAGCAAATCACGTTTGCGGTTATGTAATCGAGCAAAAACAAGAAATGAATCTAAAAGAAGTTATTTTAAACAAATATATTAATTAAGTTTTTAACATTATACTGAGTCATCAAATTTTCTTCCCGCTTTTCTTACGGGGATTTTATGAATTTTTGCGGGGTTAATTAGTTCTAGTATAACTGTAGTAAGTATTAATAGGAAAACGAAGTATCTATTCGATGAATCAGTGTAATTCAGCTTCATTTGTTATTCCTCTCTACTTTTGTATCATTTGTGACAACCCGTACGAAAATAAAAATTCAAGAAAATTAAGCTCTGAAGCTCATGTTTTAATTTGTCTTCATATTTAACCTTACTGTCAAGGCCATGCGTTGATTCTTTCAGAAATATCAACGTTGTTAACGTAACGGTATGTATATAATTCATGCATTGTAAATGTTGCTTTTCAAATGTTACATTAAATAGGGCCATTTCTTGTCAAAAACACGGTAGTCAAAGAAAAACAAAACTTTCTGAGCAAAGGCTCTTTACGAAAAGAAAAAAGAAAGGAGGGAAGGAAAGAAGGAAAAATGAAAAATGCCGTTATTGTTTTCTTGCAGTCTGTGAAGATTTGTTGTCAAATAAATCTTATAAACCATGCAGAGAGTTGAATCATACATTGTAAGTCGCTTGTTCCTTTTAAAGAAGATACTTGCAAAACGTATATGAAGAAAGGCTTCTGAAACCATACATTCAAACGGAAATAATATTTGAATTTAAAACACATAATTTAACAGAATCATTAATTTAGCAGATTTATTTCATGTCATGAATCTCTTAAGTCATCTTTGCGTTTCTAAATGAGTGAGAAATTCTCGAATCGGACGTAAAACAACTATAAATCTTAAGTCATTTTCAATTTTAGTTTTTTTACGATTTAATTTAAAAAAAAAACTTCTGTGTACTTTGAATCAGTCTAGTCTAATTAAAATAAAATAAACTCAATATGTACTTTTAAAAATCGGACAAAAAAGCACAAGACAATGAATAACTTGGGAAGTGTAAAATTACAATACATTGTTTAACTCTACATTTATTTGGATTTGATGCTGATTTTTGTTTGTTCCATTTGGCATCCATTTAAAAATCACATGATCATTCATAGTGATGTAAATACAATGACCTTCATATTTGTTTACCTACCATATAGAATATATCTATTGTTTGTGTACTTTACAGAAGTACATGTCTATCCAATCATTCCCTACAACCATCAGTATCCTTATCATGTGAGGTTTTCATTTTAACCAAGATCTGAGGTTTGAAAAGTTTTTAATCGTTACAATTAAAGATGTCATAAATCTAATGTAAGCATAAATGAGAAAACGACTGCGGGGAGTGTCAGTGCCTATGTCCTTCAAATGTCCATGTACATAGACTTTTCGTTGATGGTTGTTCTCTCTGTCTGGTCGGTTTTGCTTGACAAAAAGAAGCATATGTGCATGTTTAATTCTTAAAATTTAATATTCGACTTCTTCATTAATTGCAAGTGTTCATCCTATTTACACATGTACACACTGAATTGTCTACGGATTTTTCCATTTTTCCCGATCATTACGAAGAGGCACGGCGGATATGACCGGTCGGCAGGGAATGCTCATTCCTCCATGGCACCTGATCCCATCTGATGTTTTTGGAGGTACGTGTTTGCTCTCATCCCGATTTGTATTCTTTAAATAGACTTTAAACTTGAATACTATTCATCATCTCCATATTTCATGTAAAAATTTAGTTTATAGTTTCATGAATTTAAATTAAATATATAACTGATTCAACTTTAGGCAATTTGAAATAAGTTATTTTCACTGAAATTTAGCACTTTTTATATAGCAAAAGTACTATCAAATAAAAAGTACCGGTTCAGATTAACACAAATTTAAATTTAGTAAATCTAAATATTATGTAATCTTTAGTGTACCTAAATTTAATTAACCCATTAAAAAGTCTTCCGTTTTGATGTATTGCTGATTGTTTATCCCTGCTGGTTACTTAATAAATTAGATAGAACTCTTAAGGCATAAGTATATCATTTGTTTGACAGTTTATTTTGCATCAGATGTCAGTAATTTTTGGGAGTTGTTTTAGATGAGTGACGGACAAAAATCGTCTGCTACCAGCATGAATTATTTTACATGTTTGTTGTTGTAGCTCATAGAATTCTATTTCCATGGAGTCCAAATTTTGCTTAATCATAGAGACACACCAAGAGGAAATGCATTTCAGAAACTGTTACAATTATTTTATTTAGGAATCAAGATTACTGGTATTTGTTTTATGTTCTTTTGACTCTTTGTTAAACATGTCATTCTTTCGCTGTGAGAAGACTGCTTTTTTCCTGACAAGTGCACCGATCCTTGAATTTCTCTTTCGTTACCATTTTGAAATGTCAAACCTTCCATAAAACTTTTACTATGCTCTGAATTCAATGCAAAAACAAATAAATATGTTAAATTAGGTAAAGAAGGAAAAAATACTAAACTATTAAGAATGTCTTATTTAAACTAGTACACGTATTGTTTATAGCTGTTCCACTTTCAATTAAATAAAATTTAGCTCACACATTGTTTAGTTTTGTGATCATATTTAGAGCTTATCATGTATCAATTTCATTTATAGAATGTATCTCTTCGATTTACCCGGCATGTTGGTTTTGTAAACACATAAACCAAAAAATAGGTTTTGAAGGTAACAAAGGAATATTATAGTTTGCCATTAGATCATTATATGCTGCTTCATCTTAGAAAAAATAAGAATAACATACATTTTGTTCCTTTTCTATATCCAGATATATTTATCAAAATGTAATAGAAGTTCGTGTAAATAAGGAGTCTACGTACCTCGGCTGGCCTTTCCTCTCTCATTAATAAAAAGGTAATGCAAAAGTATAAACCTTGCAGCACATTAATTTTTTTTAATTAATTACTCTAATTTTATCGTTGAATAAAATTGATATTTCAACATTTTACCTTGTGAAAAATATTGTTTTCACATTGCGAAAATTACAAGTTGATTTTCAGATTTTATTTCTAACATTGCTATATTAGTTTTAATACAATTATTCATTAATTGAGAAGAATTCAAGATCAGGTTTTTGAAATCACAACTTTTGCTTTTCCAATAAAAATGGAACTTATATAAAAATTCCACACATGTATTTTGTAATTGGGCATCTAAGACTTTGTTAAATTCCTTCTGATTATACTCACATGTACTCTAAAGCTTTTACCTCAATGACAACATTTAACGTAGTCTTTGGATACTACGTCTTCGAACTTGGATCTGCTGGAATTTCCATCGGTAATAATTTCGCCCTTTAATGGCATGCTTGTTTTGTATTACTAAGAAAATTTATTCAAAAATTTCTACAGGAAAAGGAGTTTCTAATTCAATATTTAGATTACGTTCGATATATTTTAATGACCTCTAATTAAATGATACCACGGAATCTGGTAAATGTTTCATATTTGGATGTTTTAAACGAGAAAGAAAATGTTGGAAAGATATTTACGTCCACTGAATATTTTCTTTTCTTTTTTTTTTTTTTTTTTTGAAAATCACTTCTTTTCATCAAATCATTGAGACTGTTAAAATAGTAGAACAGGTTTTTCAAGGCAACCCATATGAAAGTGGGCTAATTCAGTACTGAAACAAACATGTACAAGTCAATCATACAATATTTTTCGCATTTAAACCTATTTGTATGGTTCCTTATAATTATAGAGACATAAATGTAAGAATAAAATGCTTTCTTTGTTAAATTTATCACAAATGTAATGACTTCAAGTTTTCTGTCCTCAACTCCCCACATTTTGTAGCAATATACATGTACCATTACATCCTGAATTTGCCGTTCATGTTTTCCATTCGATTTGATAAACAAAAGCATGTTCTAAATATGAACAACTTCTGAACAAAGGCAAGCTATTGACAAATAATTTGATAAGACAAGGTATTAACAATCTCGTTTAAAGTCAATATTTCGCGAATTCTACGGTCGATACAAAGACTATGTTTGCAAACACAACCTGTTGCAGTCTTTGACTGATAGTTTTTTTTACCAATCGTTCGGCCAATTCACACTGAATTGTCTACGGATCACTCCGTTAACCCATATAAGACAAGGGGTTCACGGTGGGTGTGGTCGATCGACAGTGCTGCTTACTACTGGGAACCTGATCCCACCTCTGATGTTTGTTCGGCTCTTAATGTGTATTGTTTACATGGACTTTTTAAGCATGATTACTTTTTGTTACTTTTGTCTTTTATTCATATTTTAACTTAAAAATAAAATAAAGTTCTCTAATTGTTCATACCATTTCTTCTTACCTTTTTTTCAATTATTTGTAAGATAAGGACCTATATTCAAATTGTTTTGAATTGCAACGGAGACGGCTAAAAAGGGAACAAATAAAACAGAAGAATACATAATAAACCGAAAATCAATGTTTGTTAGTTGGATATACTGAATTTATTTCAGTCGTTAGATAGGATTTTTCGCTAGTTCGAAGCTGTTATGCACACTGAACAAAACCTAAGAAAAAAATTGAAATGAAACAAGACATAGTAATAAATAAGTGATCCGAAAAGAAAAAGAATCTTTCGTCTCAAATCACTAGAGAGACAGAGGGAAAAAATGTATAATCTGGATTGTCTTTCTTTTACTTATTTATTGCATGAATATAGCGTAATCTTTTGGGATTTAAATAATTTTAATAAATCACTTAGAAAAAAGTATTATAATCGCCAATTAAAGAAATATTATTTATTTTTGATTGAAACATTTTTAAAGGCAGCTAGAATAGTTTTTCATCCTTGGATAATGGATAACATATCGGCCAATCATAATAGTCTGAGATTTTCAAATCCATAAGTAAGCAGCAATTGTACAATATAAATGTTTAGTTTCTTTGGTTTTAAAGCAATTGTTCAGCATAAATAAATTTAGTTTCTTTGGTTTTAAAACGAATGGTTAGAGATGATAAAAAAAATTTATTAAAACATTTAAAATGTACTTCTTATGTGTAGTTGATTTGTGTGAAAAATTTCATTTAAGTAAAAACAATTCAACATGGGGGAAAAACTCAGAAAATAGACTGACTTGGGGAATCCAAGCTCAGCCTCTCCTAGATATGATAATATCAGTATTTATATATTGTTACTTTTACATAATCCTTGTTCAGCCATGTAGGAGGTTTTGATGATTTATACAGCCGTCTCATCAATGAATAACTCAGAAAATCTGACAACTGTCGATGTTTTTGATCCATATTTAGCCTCCATACGCCGGTTTGATCGTTGTTTGTCTCATCATAATTTTGACACGTAAACACTCCCCTATTTTTTTGTTTTTACTGATTTTCTAGGTTCGAATTCATTACTTGATTACCATTTATGGTCGTAATTTAAATATTTTAATGAGACATACTTCGCAACATTCATTGTTTGTCCTTGCTATTTTTTCACAGCAGTGACACCAAAAGATTTTTGACCGATATTAGCTCTATTATGTCAAGGAATATTACATCCGTTGAAAACAGTCATAAGAGAGGGATGTGAAATCTTTGTTTTAAATGCTAACGGGTATATAACGGGTATATTACTGTTTTAAGAAAATTTTTGAAGAAGTCAAAGGCAGTTTTTCTCGTCTCATTTAAAATCCTTTTGTGGAAAAAAGTTTTTTCTCACCATTTTACTAGATAATTATATAAATAAAAATAAAAACAAACAAAACCATTGATCCCTTGTTAGAAATTAATACTGATATTCTTATCCCGAATACTCTAGTGCATTCTAATTTGGCTATTTATGTATTACTTTCCTCACAAATTTCTTTACATTGTTCAAATTCAAAGTCACATTCCATAGTGCACTGAGTTCTATCCCAGTCATTTCCAAACGGATGCAGTCTACACAAGTCTTTACACCAAAATTGTTCTCGGGTACATTTAAAAACGCAGGAGAGATCTATAGCTTGCGTCACTTCCTCTACATCTTGAGGGAGCGGGGTCTCTGAACTGCATTCACTTAGACATGCATTATAAGCTTCTTTATTTTCTGCTGAGCAGTTAAAATAATAAGTCCTGTTGTCCATATATTCTATTCTACATTCGGTATCGGACTCTATTCTTTCTTTTAAACATTCTTCTTCACAAGTGACCGTACGTGATACTGGAGATGCTTCTAATGGATTTATTATGAATAGGGAAAACATCAAAATAAAGGCAATGGAGATCTAAAAAAGAAAAAAAAAGTTATATCGTCTATATATTTCAATAAGCATCAAGAAAGAAAGTAGCGCTACGATAAAATTATTCTTAGCTATTCCAAGACAACAAATCAAAAACCAACGTATATTCCTTTAAACAAAAAGGTTTCAAACAAACTAAAAAGTGAATACTTATACCATTGTATTGGAATCTTTCATCCTGACACAAAATAGATGTTAGGCAAAATAACTAATTTTTCTCTTTTATTTCATATTTATACTCATTCATGATTTGTAATATACCCTTTAATGAATCTAAAAAGTCTATTATAATTTCTGATTTTTGCATCTAAATGCCAAAGAGAATCCCACCATCTTGTTCCAGCATATGATAAAATGTCAATTGTTAATACTAATGAAAATTACCCATATTATCCTTTTCAATATTGCCGATGATGCGAATGTTTTACTTAGTCAATGTATGCATTAAGCATAATTAATTAATTAATTAAAAGAAAAGAATGCATATAACTCACACATTCAAACATAGAAAAAAGGTCAATATTTGTTTCCTGCTCGTCAAAAAAAAAAAAACACTAGACATGTTACTCTGCAACAGTGGCGGATTCAGAATTCTTGAAAAGGGGGCTCAACAGGCCGGGGTGTAACCAAAGCCTCGGAGAGGGCCAAGGAGCGGAGCTCCCAAGATTTAAGTCTTTAAAACAGTTGTAAGTTATTTCAGATATCTTTTATGCACATAATAGCAATATCTAACAACCAAAAGAAAAGGATTTATTCTTCTTTACTAAATTTCTGGTCACATAAAGGGGTGCAGCCCCTTGTGCTAATTATATCTTACATCATCAGAAACAGCTACTTGTTTCAAATAAAGAAAATTAAAGTCAATGCGCTTTTATCCAAAAAAAAATCAGTTTTAAAATTTACAGTGAAATTTAATGGACTTTAAAGTAGATGTCTGTATTCTGAGAAAAGACACTGATGATTAAATGCAGGACAGATGAAAAAATCATTTTAATTTGTCTGCACAATATTAAATCATCTGTATGAAATAAAAGGAAGCACAAATTAAACAAAAGCTTACAGGGTTTGTCATTTAAATTAAGGGCGAAACTCTACAATAAGGTAAAATAAAAATGAATAATTCGTGACATGGAAAGGGAAAAAATCAAATCGACATAGTGTGATAAGTTTATGCTTAATTGTACAATTTCTGTCTGAATGGATTTGCATTCTATGCTTAAAATTGAAGAGACCCCTCCCTCGACGTTAGGATTATCAGAACAATAAGTGTACTTCAAACATTAATATTGTAACAAGCCATGAGTATAGAATTAATAATTGACCTGAAGGACATTTAATCTAGATACATGTCAAATCTCATCTTTACAAATCCAGCAGAACAAATCAATAACTTTCCTTAGAGCCAGAATTCATAACCAAAAGAGTGAAACGTGTTTAATGAAATAGTTAACCTTTGTACAAAATATTTTACAACTAAAACAGCAATTTTCCAATCCTCCAAGAAGTATCTAAGATATTTAAAAAAATATTTGCATAGAATAAATCATTATTAAACCTATAGAAAAAATAACATATCTATTGAACAAAAGAAATCAGAATTGTCAACTTTTAATGTTATTCGTTAGATCTTTTGTGAAAAGGTTGTAGTCCTTACCGCGAGCCCTCACGTGTATTGAATAAATTAATGGAGTAAATCGTAGTCAAAATAAGTATAAAAACTATTCTCTTACAATTGATGTGAAACATTTTCAGTCAAAATACGACCTGGCGATAGGTTGTATTTGCTAACGAATTCATTATATAGGCCATAGAATTTGCAAAATGTTGATATAAAATGAGATTGTTGAAAGCCCTGTTACATCAACCTTTTTGTCAGAAACCATCTTCAGTTTTAAAAATGATCGTACTCAGAGAATGCTCTTGCGTACTGAATCAGCTGGGAGACATAAACACCAATTGCAGGCGAAAGAGGAATGTTCCTTCATAAATAATGGATAAGTGGAAATTTACGATGAAAATCTGAAGTCGTCGTGTTAGTCATATAGTTAAGTTGTCAAATTGACCATTAATCTCTATTGTTGGTAAAACAGTCAGCAATGAAACAGACGTGATAGACTCTGTGGTGTCTTTTATTTTGAGTTTATTTGGATATATTGAACCGACAAATGAAAATAAAAATTAATTATTGTTAAAACATCTTAAGTACATATAACTTTTGAATAAATTCTGCTTCACAGGAATGTAAAACAGGTCAGCTAATAAAGGGGCACAATGGAATATTTCAACAGACTGGAAGACGTGATCTCCAAAGACTATATAGATATTGCAATGAAACTGATTCTAATGGAGGCATTAAACATTTATTTCTTCGAGAAACGTGCATTGCAGCGAACAATGAATATTTATAGTGCTCAAATTGACTTACAGATCTGGTTATTTATGTATTATGTTTATTTTTATGATGAATGCAATATCAATGTATATACACAAGTCACTATATAGTAAAACAAGATGTGTTTGTGAAATACTGATTCCTCCGTATGGCAGCTTATAGCGAAGGTTAAACTTTCTCAAATGCAAATCAAATATGTTGGAACCCAAAGTAAGGTTTTGTCCCAAGGAATATACCTTTTAAATATGTAAGCCCAGCAGCAACCATTGAAAAGATATGGAAAAGGTTAAAGTTTTTCAAAAGTAAGTCAAACATCAAGGTCAAGGTCGAATGGTCAAAATTAATGGTGCCGTGCCAAAGGAAAGGTTTTCTCACAAGAAATACACATGTGAAATATGAAAGCCCTAGCACTAACCATTCAAAAATATGGCCAAGGTTAAAGTTTATCAAAAGTAGGTCACACTTCAAGATCAAGGTTAATGGGCTGCTATTGTTGGTATCTTAAGGAAGGTCTTTCACAAGAAATACACATGTGAAGAATGAAAACCCTAGCACCAACAGTTCAAAAGTTATGGCCAAGGTTAAAGTTTTCCAAAAGCAGATCAAACTCTAAGGTCAATGTCAAAGGGTCAATGTTGTTGGTATCCAAAGAAAGGTCTTGACACAAGAATTACATATGTGAAGTATAAAAGCCCTTGCACAAATTATTCAAAAGTCATGGCCATGGTTAAAGTTGGGTAAAATTTTGTAAAACTGGGTCGATCTCCAAGGTCAAGGTCAAAAGGTCAAATATGATGGTATCCAAAGAAAGGTCTTGTCACAAGGAATACACATGTGATATATGAAAGCCATAGCTCCAACCAATCAAAAGTTATGAGCAATGTTAAAGTTTTTGCGGACAAACAGACAGACAGACGGACGGACAGGGTAAAAACTATATACCCCCGAATCTTCCATACGGGGGCATAAAAAATTACTTATGTACTTGCATAAGAATTTCAACACAGACTGTAAATTTTATATCATATAACATCTTATGGCAATGCTATATATGTGTTTTGGTTGAATTTTTTAGGGACTTCCTTGAAGATGTGGAACTCCACTTATAACGATTGACAAGTAATTTCTTCAATTAGTCGACAGTTCCTCCACAATTCCCTGATAACTGTGTGTCATTAAATCATATAAGTATGTGTTCATGTGGCATTTTACTTTCTGTGATGTTTTTATGCCAATCAGCAGTAGTATGACCTGGGAAGTAATACATTTGAAATTATTAGATCTAAAACATTTAATAGATCGTAAATCCTATAGATATTCGTATTGAGGGATTATTAACAGCAAAAAGAATTCAATGAAACAAAATGAAGACCATTTTTTTAAATATACAAATGTAGTTGTAAAATCGAATCAATGAAGAAGGACGCTTCTTTTTTGTGCAGGTTGAACTTCAGGTTTAAGTCCATATCTACTTAATTTTGCAGAAAAGTGCATTTTTATCATTAAATCAAATCTTAAATTAAGTTACTCAAAAATATTTTCCCCCTTCACATGTGTTTAATCTTTAATGGAAAAATACAAAGACAAGTGAATCTTATCTAAATTAATTTATCTGAGTTCAGCAGGTGCTGGAATGTGAAAACTAGAGCAGAAAGAAGCTTGTTTAATATAAATATTAGCACCCAGTCTTTTTTTTTTGGGGGGGGGGGGCCTTAAATAGATATGTTAAATTGGAAAAAAAACATATGTTTGGATGATCTAGGGGAAAAATAATCGCACTTTTCCACTATTTTAACCTAAAAAAAAATACTATATAATACCAAATACTATGGAATCATTTTAACTCGTGGAGGTAAATGATCGTGAGCAACCAAAATTTATCTGGTTCGTGTAGATTCAATGAACCAGTAAGTTGACAGACTTATTATTCGTTGGGATTTTCATTCGTGGGTAAGGTTGACCCACAAAGTCCACGAACATTGGTCCTCCCTCCCCTCTTGAACAATGATGATTTTTTTCAGTAACTTGATGTAATAGAGACAAACAAAACTCTTCTTTATGCATATATAATGAATATATGAACTTTCCATTTGGAGAGTAAAGAACTTAGTAGATTACAGATCTTTTCTATCTATCTATCTATCCATCCATTTTGAAGAAGTTAAATAAATATTTACAGAGAGCGATATGCAGCAACCAATTAGATTCAAATACAGTTACACAAGTTAATAGTTGACAAAGTGTCGTTGGAGTTCATGTGTCATCTGTTGTCGTAATGTCACTGAATTTCTACAGTTCTATGAACTGCAGAGAGATGCAGAGGTCAATGTTAACATTCACAGAAAAGGAATGTTGTACAATGTGAAATATGTGTAATTAAAACAATTCGATTACAGACTGTCCAAAAAGAGAAGAAATATTTAAACTCAGCATGAATCAGATCATTATTTTTAATGTGACATTTCCTTCTGTCAGTCTTACAATAGTTTCCGCATAACCATTCGAAAGTTTAGCATTCTGTGTTATTATTACACGATGAGTATATTTTGTATTTAACCTTATATCTGACAAGATGTCAAAAAATGATGAAGAATCCCTCAAAATATTTGACTTTTGACATCATTGCAAGGAAGCAAGAATAGCACTTTTTACTTAATTATTCTGAAAGAAGCTTTTGTTTCCGAACAATTCGATAACTATCTCTAAATAGAATTTTGAATTATTTTACAGACGAAGCTCAATGCTATATTGAAGAAAAATATCAAATATGTATTTAAATTTAGCCTTTTTGAAAAACGTTCATTAAAAAGGAAGCAAAAAAAGTGTGCATCAATATTGCACCAGGAAATGATTTATAAAGATGCCTAGATTACTAGTATTGGCATATTTGATCTAATATGTCATTTGTATGGTCAATACATGTATATCACATTAAATATTTGCTTACGATTGTCATAGATATTGACAACTTGTATTTGTCTCGAAAGCAGGTGTAGTTGACAGAAGATGGCCGACAGGAATGTTACATAAAACATCCTCAGTGACATTGCTATGTTATAAACATTGTTTATATATTTAACGTACGTTCAATCAGCCTTCCAGGTCATACATTCTGGAAGTCAATACTTCTATACTTCCAACACAAATACAATTGTTTTGAGGCAGCATAGAACCACAGTGAAAAAATACTAATTTGAGATTATTTTATGATAAATAAATGGTGAATGTATTTCCAAATTAACTTGCCCATCTTTTATTCGCACTTTAAATGCATATCATTTATCAGTATTTTGAAATCTGTAATTTTGGAAGCTAATCTGATGTTACGAACACAATAAATTTCGCCGATTTCAAAATAATGAATCATTTAAGCTCTTAAGAAAGAATTTATCACTCAAAATGGTTAACGAAATCGTTGATATTAATTTTTGCTAAAAAGATAACAAAACAAGTCCGATTGCTTTAAGAAAATGGATGAATAAGAATATTGGAAATGACAATAATTATATGCATGCATTTGAAGAAATAATATGCGTGACCGCTAAATGTCACTTATTCAATGAAAGTTTATTTTTTCACAGAATACATATTAAAATAAATATTGTAAAAATAGTTACAGTAGCTTAATTTTTTTTTAAATCTCTTACATTACATTCAATTGGGAGGTAAAACAACATACAATCAATAAATCAATTATCTAGTGAATATCTACTATATTTTCCTTTTGTACAAATAATGTGCTAAAATAGACAATGTCACAAGAAATTTATATTTTGTCAATAGATATACATTACTTCGTATCGATGGCAATCTGTCTTCCAATGACAAACTGTTTGACTCAGCTTGTACGTTGCTGTTGCGTTAATTTTATGTAACTGCGTGCACTGCTTTGACACTAATATTGCAAAGTTTTTTTTTTTCTTCTTTTTTTAGTTAAGCTTAAAACACGAGTGAAATGGAATGGATTTCGACATGGATTCCTTGGATACTGTATGTTCGTCCTTCTTCAATGAAACCTTTCATAGAAATGAAAGTTCAAAAGTAAACGCATTTCCGTGAATGATATAAATGTTCACTAATATCGTTTGTGTCTTGGCCAGTTAAAGTGAACTTTCATCCCTCCTCTTGATTTCGTCATCATCAGCACATGTCCCTGCATTCCTTGTTGTCATAACTACACTCTTCCCGACACTCTTTTCTATCAAAGTTCCTGTTGAAAGGATGAAAATCACAACTTCTTCTACATCCAATCTTTTCCCTTGCACACGTTGAAGCGCAGGCGCATTTTCCTTCACATTCTTGAAAAGCTGCTATACATTTATTAAGACATTTGAGTACTCTTACTTTTCTTTTTTCACTTTTTAGCGTTATTCTGCGACATCTATTCGAGCACCTGTCCCTCTTACTGACACATTTCTTTTCACATTTTCCATACGCTTTCTCTGGAGAGGCATACAGTTCCAAAGATAAAATACCAACAACGATCATCAGTGCACATAATAGTTTGAATGACATTTCACTAAATGTATGCAATTCGTCCTACAGAAATAAAATGTCTTCTTATCGAACCTGTCTTATATATATACAAAGGAAGGGTGATTACTCATTTAAAATAGATTAACCTCTTGCATGTTTTATGCCATCTCAAGATTTCTTCAAGCCTTATAAATTAACTGTCATAAATCAATAAAGGAAGATTATATAACTTATGTGACTGTTAAGTGAAGTGTGAGTGAATCTAATTTTAGATAACACAATTTCAAGCTTAATGCACCTATCATGAAAACAACAATCATTAAGGAAAATGTCAGAAAAACTTTGCATTTTACCAATTATTTTGATTCACATCCCTGAAGTTTTCATAATATGAGGGAAACTCAGAAGATAAGCAAGAGTGTATGCATTTCTACATGTAATCAAATGTAAGTTATATTTGATATAATTATCAATCGAGTTAAGGACAGACGATACGTTCCTTAATAATATATTTTTTTTTAAGATTTCATCATTGAAGTATTGCTCCTTTAACATGTTTACTCACAAAAAATTGATGTACCTTGCCAGGCATTTGTGCAAGATACCAGATGATGTTGTTTCCTATAAAATCCTTTTGGAAAAAAGTTAATTTGTCAATATCACATTTTTTAGTGTTTCAAGTATTAAAAGACAATTGGAAACCAGTTTAGAAATCAGAAGGTAATTAAAATTTTGAATATTTTCCATACATTACGAAGATATACAAAACAGATATTTGAGGAACGTCTCGTCTGACCTCAATGTCTTCAAAAAACAAGAATTTTTATCTATGTAAGTATTATATGATGTACATTGGTGCAAATCATTCAGGTAAAATTCAAATCTGAATAAGCAGAAATTACATAATTAATCTATCATTTTTGAAATGAGATATTCAAATAAAATAATTTTAATCTCCATTTGCTATTCTTGAAGGGCACTTCAGACAATTCAATTTGTCACAAGTGGTGTTAATACAATGTAATTTCTGTACATCAAGTCATTTTACCAACGCAAGCAAACATGAAGTCTTTTAAGAAACAGTGAAACCTTAGAACAGTTGAAAGTTGATGCTGTAAGATATACTGGTTGTATAAAAAGCTGTTTTGTTAAATGAAAGGACTTTGGGATGGTACACTTTTACATATAATCAATATTCAAAACCGACATACCTGTATTATTTATTCTTTTATAAATCAATAAACAAATATGTAAATAACAATGCCGTAAATTATTTATATTATTCTTGAACGATTTCTTCCTAAAGAACAAATTCTTTCCAGTCCAAAGGAAAAAGGAATGTTTAATGGTGACGAAAATAAATCTTGGAGAGAAATTCGTAGAGACGTTTTATATCACACGGTAGCAATTTTTTTTCCATATCATTAACAAAAGAGACACTGAGATTGAGCCTTATTGTTTATTAATATATTGTTCTTTCGATACCCGAGGATGCATGAATAAAAAAGTGAACAAATGACAATAAATAAAACATGGGCCTCTGAAAACATCAGAGATGGGATTGGATGCCAAGGGGAGTTAGCATCCCCTGATCGACTAATGCAGTATCTTAAATTCTATAGTTCATTACTGTAGCAGCAGTTTGTATTCATAATCATTAATAATTTCTTGTTTTATTACAATAGATGTTTATTCTAATCGGATTCAGCTTGCATCCATCTGATGTGTCGAACAAATGTATAAAAAAATTGTATGCATCGTGTTAATCTACTTTGTTCACTTTGCTTTTAAATTTTAATTTATTTATATTGATATATTTTGAGATAAGTAACTTGTACATGAGACTTATTTACATCAAGAAGTAAATTAGAGATACGGTGAGCACTGAGATCACAAAATGATACCCCCGCCTTCCATATGATTATAACGGCAAAGTTCATGTTTTACTATGGGAGACCCGAAATAAGTGTCAGATTAAAAAGTAAAATAGGAGGTGCACAATGGCACTATGTAACAAATATTCTGTGAAAGTCTTATTAAATTTCATTAAGTGATATACGAGGAGTTGCGGATAAGAGATGGATACCTTAAAGCATAACGGACGGACAGACGGACGTACAAACAAACGTAGGGACGGACGGACAGACCGACACCTCCATCATTATACAACTTTTTTACCGCTTTTAAGCGGGCGGTATAATGAGAAGAAACTGGTGTGAATTATATTGTATAGACAAAGCTTAAATTCAAAACAATTTTCAGAAACATTTTAAATACATACAAATTTTTAAACAGCCAGATAAAGCAAAAGAATATAAACGGAAAGTAACAAATTGGAGCAATATAGTTCTACATATCCCTAATATCTTATATATATAATCAATCTCATAAGAGTATGAATACAAGTATTATAGGCATTTATGTATTTCCATTAGAATATAAAAGGAGCCAGATTTAAGCTTAATTCATTTTCTCCTTTTTATCTGCCTTAATAAAAATAACTCAGCCTAAAAAATCATCTAGAAATATTGTAATTAATAAAGGTGACATTTGAATAATACATATTTAAGAATTAATTTTTCCGATTAATTTGCTTTTAATTAAACAAGAGTATTTGGAGGACAATATATTCCTTTGTAGTCTCGAAGGAAATATTTTACCTATTAATTATTAACATTCTTTATCCTTAAAGTTTTAATTTGAATTTATTACATTTTGACTACATACTTATGCCTCTAATGGCATTTCATTTTTCCACTACTCCTAGGCTATAAAAACCTATAAAAGCCTACAAATAAAAGAGAAACATAGAAACATGTAGAATTGTATAGTTGGCCGTCTAATGAGACAATGGGAAACAACAGCTCTCAAATTCTTTTTTAACATTTATTTAAAAAAAAAAACCAACAGTTTTAAATTGGCTTGATTTACAGCTGTTATAAATGAAAAGAAAAGGTTCTTCAAGAAATTGTCTACATATGTTTGTGTAAGAGAGAGAGAGAGAGAACATTGTTCTGTTTGAATTCAGTTCACAAGATAAAAATAACATGACCATATGTTCTGTATGAATGAATACCATATCTGACCATGAAGTACAAATGAAACCATTTACTCACTTTCTCTTTTTAAAACAAAAAAGACTTTAACTTTTCCATTGTCAAATTCCTTATTTATGTAGCAATATACTATTATCACCTGCATACGGAGTTTGTGTCTCGTCTCCCATTTTATTGTATTGAAAAAGCATGTTTTACATAAATTGCAATAGCAATGCACGCTATTGATTAATAATTTGATGATACAAGGATTTTGACAATCGTTAAAAGTTTAAAGTCAACATTTCGCAAATTCTATGGTCGTTACAATGCCCTTGTATGCAAATATATGTCGTTAGTTCGAATCCCTCCTTACATCTTTCATACAAATTGTTATAATTAGGCCATTATTTTTACAATGAATTGTCTACGTATTTCCCGTTTACTCGATCATGACAAGGAGCACTAGATGGTTGTGAGCTGTCGACAGAGAATGCTTACTCCTACACGGCACATGATCCCTCCTCTGTTTTCAGGGGCCCTTGTTGGTTCTGCGCACAATTTGTATTGTGGGAGTAGACTCTCATCATGATCACTGTTCGTTATCATCATATTTCATTACATACATGTACGTTTGACAATCACCACCTACGTACGGTGATTGAGGAAGGAATTATTCTTAGACTGTCATATATATTGGCATGCTGTATTCGTTTCTGACACAGCTGTATTGGCAAATGATGCCCGTGAGGAGTTTACTAAATAGCCTGATGTACATGTGGGGCTTTGATTCAGTGTTCGATTTTTAACTGGAGTTAAGCTCAGTATAATATGCAACAGGCAAGTGAACATATTGGCAGGTTAAACACATATAATGTCTAAACACACACATACACACTTAACCTCATATGTAACCTCAAAGGTACTCACTTAAATACAATATCAAAAATCCTTATTTGTATTATCGATTTATTAATTAATCTTGTAATAGCTGAGTTTAGATACTGGTGTCATAATGAAAGCGAAATAATACAAACTAGCAATAGATACACTATATGTAAATAAAGACATTTATTTTCTTTGTGTTATTGTCAGTACCAATCTCATTCCAAGTCCTTAATATATATACTAGATGGATTTCAAAACAAGGAGTATTTCTGTATAAACATCTTTTCTTTTCTTATAATATAAAAATCAACAGACGATATCAAATTATAGGATAAGTAAACAAGGTACCCGTCCCTAGACTCTTTTGTTGGTAGGCCGACTGTGAGTTGTAGCTCATTTAAGTTTTTTATACGTACTCAACAGGTACAGTTTGATGTTACTCAACACTTATTATTGCAATTTTTGCTGTCAACCCGACATTTTCTTTTACACTGCTTTCTTTCCTTAGTATTGTCGGAAGGATGCGAATCACAACTTTCATAACAGTCATTTTTTTCCTTGGCACAAGTAGAAGCACAGTTGCATTCTCCTCTGCATTCGTCAAACTCCTTTTTACATTCTGTGAGACAGTTTATCACTCTCATTTTTCGTCTTTGATTTTTTAAGTTTATCATTCGACATTCTCTAATACATTTGTCCCTTTCTGTTGAACACTTTCCATGACATTTCTTGTTAACTTTCTCTGGAGAGGCATAAAGTTCCAAAAACATAATGCAAATAATGAACAGAAGTGTACATCCCGTTCTTTGATCCATTTCTCGTGCCAGTGTTGCTTCTAGCGGCAAAAAAATGGTTTTCGTCTGAAAACTTTCTTTGTGTATGACTAGAATGGTGTATGATCACTAACTTCAGTTTTCAGACTTTTGAGGTTTATATCTACGTTTTGAATAAACAAATCAATGTCACTGCCAAGTTGTAACATAATTAAAATATATCGTTGGTCAATTTATGTAAGTTTTTTTTTCGTAATAAACAATAATATATTCAAAGCCATACATCAACATAATTGAAATTTCAGGACGCAGTGTTTGTACACTATAAGAAAAGCTATTTGCAAATCTGTCTATTTTTAAAAGGTCCCGAACTTGTGACCACCAACCAATTAAGTAATAACAATTAAGGAAAAGATCAGAGCATTTATATTTTATATTTTACATGAATTCATACCAATGTCACTTTTATAAACAGAGGACATTTCAAACTTTATTTTATTGGCATTCATTATGTCGATGCCAAGAGCCATTCATCTCAGAATATCATGGAGTCACTATAAATGTCCGTTTAAGTACACATATTTACTTTATTTGTTGTTATTGTTGTATAATCATTTTCATTTGCTTAAAATTCAAACGCATTTCAGATGGTTTACATTTTATTATAAAGGAATCGTGAACTTTTTTCACGAAAAGTATCACATGACCACACATGTTTTATGTTTATTTGCACTTTAAAGAAATGTATCAGCGACTAGAAATGTGTCGCGTTAATGCTCAGACAGTTAGATGATTCTTTAAGTTATGGTTAAAGTGTTTCTTTTACGAAAAACAAAAATAATAATAATTTGAAAAATAATCCCAAATCCATTCATTTGAATACTTCATTTTACAACCTTCCTGATTTGCAGTAACAAAATCAACAAGAGATCAAAATTCATTTGTTTTATTGCAGTTTTAATCCATTTTAGATGATAATTTAGATAAATTACACTCTGGAAAGGCTTTTCAAGAATATTATTTCAAAAGAGAGTTTCACATTGAATATAATTCAAAGACCATCATTAGATAAAAGATACAAATAGAACTTAAAATATTCCAAGAAGACAAAACACAAAATTTGTTTCTTCACGCATAAAAAGCAAATGAAGGATCTTAAGAAAATATTTCATATTTAAGACTGGTTTTTTTGGTATTTAAGAAATACTAATATCAGTAAATCAAAACTTTTCAACGTTCAGAAATAACTAGCCTTACGCAATTTGCAATGAATGCAACATCAATCATATATATTCGAATATAAATCGGATTTTTGGAAGTAAAATTTAAATTTAGATCCAAAACGCTCTGTTCGACAAAAGTGAGTCCTAGAGTCATCGGTATTTTTTCATAAATGACGAAATGTATTATTTTCTCAACAACGCTGAAATTTATCATTTCCAAAAGTTAGACCATATTCTTTAGAATCTTTTATGCAGGAAAGGATCATAGCAGGTAATCATGTGCATAAAGTACAAGTTCTTACAGATTTTAATGATTTTATTTTTGTCAAAAATGATTTTTATTATGTGTACTGCTTTTATTTTTGTAAAAAAAGATCACATCGATGTTTAACTCCAAAGATACTTTGAGGGACAGGTAAATGTAAATCATATACGGTACCACTTTTAATGCACTAGAAAAATAGATAAATAAAATTAGATAAAAATTATGATTCGAAATACGCGATTGATTCACATAAAAATCTTATCAATGGTAAATTCCTCAAAATGAATTGAAAAAAAACTGAATTTAATCAACCGACTTATACACCTGGATATACTGATCGCCAGTTCTTTATTTATTTACTTTATTTCAGTTTGATAATCTGCAGCGAAAATGTAAATATTTCGTTCTCAGCAATCTTTAAAAGCTTAAATTGCAAATTATTATTGTGCTTTTGCACTAATATATGAGTTCACCTTGGTTTATTTGCATATTTTTGACCAAAACGTCAGATATGTCAATATTTATCCTATCAGTATGAGATTGTCATAATATTGACAGGCTGCCTTGTAACAGCTGTCTTGGCAGATGATAACTTAATTTACTGTACTCTTGTTACTTCAAAGTTTATATTAATGCTACCTTCGTTTTCTTTTTCTTTCACTTTTGGATAGAGAAAATTATTATATTGTTTCCAAAGTAACTTTACATATATCTTCTAGAGTATTCACACCCAAGTAATATATATATATATATAGATTGTGAATTCAAGAGTTCTCATTGCAAAGAAAAAGAAATGAATACGTTTGTTTTAAAACTTAAGAATACATATCTGCAAAACCCTTGTATAATGTTAGAAGTGTGTCTTTAATACTAATTTTCTTCTTTTCTCAATATTTTATTCATTACATTAGGCATGAACATGAGAACTTATTTAGCATGTGATATTGCAGATATGATTAAATACAGATAGATATATGAATTTTGAAATCTCTTTATTGACTTAAGTAGTTGAAAGAGTATCAATACTCTAAAATTTAGATATTAGATTTTTTCAAGCACCTTATAATCCTGTTTATTTATTCGCCGATGAAGTAGTGATTCTCTTGAGGTATTCCATAGCCAAATAAGAGTGCTGAAAATTAGCACCACATTAATTAATTATGTTTAACTATATACTGGTCGACAGAGATGCTTACTTCTCCTTGGTACCTGATCCCATCTCTTATGAATTCGGGGGTCCATGTTTTTGTCTTGTTCTTGATTTGTATATTTATAGGATTCATGAAATTTATTGCTCTTTGTTATCTTATTTTTATGTGTTTCATAACATCTATCTAAATGAAAGTTTCACGCAGCAATAAAAGTAGATACTGGTATTAGCATGTGGAGTTTTTATTATGACTTTGCAATATCATAATTATCATTGTTCAATCTTCCCGTTATTAAAGATTGATCATTGTTCGTGATTTTCACCTCTTTCATTTATATAACTAGTGACATTAATTTTGAACAACCCTTTCAGAGATCCTGTGTAAATTGTAAAAGAACATATTATGCACATTACAATATTTTTTGTCTTACTTTCAAATCAATATCTTATCATTGGCTGTAATTCATTACATCAAATTATAAGGTATATTTGAATGATTGAATGGATTTTATCTTAACATGCAGATGTGCTCTGTAACCAGTAGTAGTAAGCTAGTAGTAGGTCCGGGTTCGTTTCTGTTTCGCGGCGCTGCATCAAACGCATCGGTAGTGACTATTCCTTTGTCAAGCGCCTGTCATTAGAAAGTCACGAGTCTTTCATATATGACCTTAAAATATAAGTCCCGTTTCAAGGTAGGAATAGGCACGATAAAGAATTCTCAATGCCCATAGACCCTAAATGCCGAGTGGTGTTCAGTGGCGTCTCTATATGAGTGAAAAATTTTCACAAGGGGAGTTAAATCAATCAGTCAATCACATGTTCTTTCGGATTTCACGCTATGAAATAATCAAAACATATGAATGCATCTTTAATATACATTTTACAATGACCTCACCATAAAACAAATTTACACTTGTAACATAGTTCTAATGATAAGTTAGAAAATGCCCTAATTAGAAAATATTCTAAACGAGTGTTACATTAACAGGGCTAATTCATTATATTTGAAGAAATGTTTTTAATATCATTTTGAGGGGGAAAAAAGCACAGAAAATTTTATATAATATTAATTGCATTTCGTTTACTTTTTTAAATAAAACTTTATAAAGAAAATGCGATCATTTTTCCTCTTGATAATTTAATTGAATTTTAATTCATCCGACTTTGTAAATATTTTAAGCTGCTTTTTATCAGTTAGAGGTAGGCAGGAGAGAATGCAAGGTAAATTTCGCAAAGATGTCACGTCAATTTTCATGAATGATTCAGTAGTTTAATCTTCTTTGTAAAAGTAATACTAAATATTCTAACTTGAGTTTAAAAATCCTGAACTCTCTTTTTAATTTTTGACAAAAGGATAGCTTGTGGTTCTACAAAAACAAAGTTCTAATTTTGTTGATTGAATGATTAATCATTTATAGGGTGAATTGGTCTTATTTAAAGAGGTGAGCTCCTATCATATTCTGAGGGGCTTTGTTTATTGAATTATGAGGAGGTCAATGTCTTCAATTTAAATGTAGAAAATGAGATATATCTTAATATTTGAATACTTGTCATTATTTTTGTCACTTTCATAATAAATATTTCATGAATTACAGATATGAACAAATAACAAAATGATTTAATTAAATAAAAATCGTGCAAAATTAAGCACGCCACAAGTTAAATTTCAGTCCGATATTAGAAAATTAAATAATAATTCTATTTGAACAATTAGACATTTTTAGACACAATCTTTTGTATGAATTATGAAAGTTATAATGTTGACACTTCCTTTGTATCATATTCTCATAACATTTTTTCTTGAAAATCAAATTCTTTATTGATATCTTGATAAATAAGTCATATGTCAATGAAGCGTAAATATAGTGCAACAATGATGTCTTTGTAGTAAACATTGAGTGTTTCATTTTCACTTTGTGTGTTATTATGTAAACATCTATATACGCAAATGTTCATAATTTTCCCAACTATTTATAATATACGGCATTGTATTTTGTAGTTTATTTTTTAAACACCAATGATGTAAAATCCATATGATATAGTGTGTTCCCAGAAATTATTGAGAGTTTCTTCGTGAAATGTTTTTTTTTTTTTCAAAATAATATTTTTTAAAATATATTTATAGCTCGAAATCAGTTTTTTTTTTAATGCAAAAAATGCAGTTTTCATATATGACTTACCATTTTCTTTGTATACTTACGGTCCATTGCTAATGTTCTAATGAGTGCTTTTGAAAAAAAAAGTAGTGTTGTCAAATCGCATGATTTTTAGTTACCGGTTGCTCTCTTACTTTTCGATTGAGTACCCGGTTACTCGGATGGTTTTTACTGACACTTGAACATTTGAAAACATCCTTGCTCGCGATATACATTTTATATAGTAACTGTAATAAATGTAATGTCTCTACAGTTTAACTTTCCTTCATATACCAGTATATATTAAAGACAAACAACATCTGCACTGTATGTGAACCTTATTTACAATCATAAACAAAAGCTTCTAAACAGATTAATTTTATTCTTGAATGTCACTTGAACAAGAGCTTTTGCATTTGTGCAAGAAAATATTCCGTAACAGCTGGCTGTTTGCATGTTTTAAAATATTTCTTGATATTTTTCCTTTCCAAATATTTACACTTTATTGATTCAAAATCGGCCTTTCTTTGAAAAGTTCTCAATGATTTTGATGTTTTGGGTGCCATCTTGTTTAAACGCGGTAGTTAATAAGGTAATTTTGTACTCAGATCTTCGAAATTTGTATACCCCTTGACAATCAAAGCCAATATATCAAAGCCATTAATTAAACTGTGAAAACTAATCAAACAAATCTATCGTATTTGTAAAACGCGTGGAAACTAACGGTAAATAAAATTGGTGACATGTTGATATACATTTAAAAAAAAATATACATTTTACACTGCAAAATGTCTTTATATCCAAGTAACCGAGTAGAAGTTTCACTAACCGATACTCGCATCGTTCAACGATTAACCGGTTAACCGAGTACTCGTTGACAACACTAAAAAGAAGAAAGCCTATTGTAGACGTTTAATGTCAATGAATCCCCAAAATGGCGATGATTCTGAAACATTGAGTATTCCACTGTTTACTTTCGATTCATGTGGGACAAAATATTGCAAAATTGTAAATCGATAGAGGGAAGAACTAAGATTTGGAATGAAACCCCATTTTTCTACAGTTAGTGTTGATTTAGTGAGCAAATATCAAAGCCTTCTTTGATATGTGAATTCTAGTTCACTAGGCCTACAATCTCTTTTCCTTAGCTGAATTCCTCTTCTTTTTTTTTAAGATTTTATACCACCCAATATAAAGTAGACGGTGAGTTACTCGGTGTTTCAAAAATATTGATACTATATAATATCATAAGTGGAAATTTAAGCATTGAAGTCTTAATTCTGGATGTCGTTGGTCCTATAACAGCACCTGGCTATGCTGACATACCGAATCTCGTGCGTAGTATTGATAATTTGTTGGCACAAATAAGTTCTGTTATAGGACCGACGACATATAAAAATAATTTTTACATTTTTTTTATTTCTCTCTACATAATTTTTAATTTCGTTAATCTTTATTACTATGAATTTAGCGCCTTTCAACAATTGTGTGCTTAAGGACATTGGCAAGGTTCCTGGTTATTGTATAGAATTTTTCAAGAACTTTTGAGTAGGTTTAAATGCACTAAACATGCTATATTCTGGATCGTTTTACCTACCAATCCAACATTCTTTTTTAGATTTTGTCAAATTAGTGTTTTTACAATTCTTAATGCATTTCCTATGTAAAATGTTGATAAAAGGGACCTACAAAATTTTTCACCATAATATTTCTTCAAAACTCATTTATTTCATACAGTTTTTGTATTATATACATTATTGTATCTTCATTTCCTATGACTTCTAAATATTTTGGCTCAAAATGTATATATAGAAACAAGACATGGCTATACCGGCACCGATCATCATTTTTGAGTTGTGTCCCTTAACAGCTAAAATTGGTCAAGAGACTGGTTGATTGTTTTTATCATGTAATTGACTGAATTGATTGAAACACATTGTCATAAAAATATTGGCATGGATTTATTTTTAACTTTATTCGTAATTACTAAATGCTGATTCCTTCACACGACCTAAGAACTGTTCTCAGTCGGCATGGTCGACCTACCTTTTAGTATAGGCCTATGTGACATCCAGCATACTGAGCATAACAATGGTAAATGACGACCTGTTGGCTCTTTGTCCCTGAATACAATGTACAACAAAGCCATTACTACTTTTCTTTCTTGCTGTATAGATGATTCTACCCGTTGAAGGAAATGCACGTGCTTTTGTTTACCTCTGTAACATACGCTTTATTAGTTTTCACCGCTTAGAGAATTCTACACGGGAGATCACTCTCAATCACTATTTTATAAGGAAAAAAAACCATGTATCAAACCTTTTTTCTCCGGAAAACCCTGACTTGCCAATGTCCTTAATACACGTAAGAGCCGTTGTTACGTGGAAAGTTAAATAACTCAAATGTATATTGAGAGGGAAATAATGACAAATAAATTAAAAGTACAATTGTTATTTTTCAATAATAATTCAAATGGGTAATTGTTTTAATTAAATTGAGCCAAAACGATATACTTTTTGGTGTTCCTTGAGTATAGAAAATGTATATAGTTCCTACTGTATATTATACGGCGCAGTGACAAGGTTTCCCGTGTTTTAGGGTATTGAATATTATAAATTTCCAATGGCTTTCATAAAGAATATTACAGTGAATGTAAATTTTAATCAATAAATGTTCAACTCAACGCATAACTTGAATTGCCATCAAAACAAATCATAAGTTGGTAATCACTGTTATATTTTATGTTTTTAATATTTGGAAATATCACTCTTTGACAAATTAGGATTATTATCTGAGCCTTTTAAGAAATATGATGTTTTTGCCATCTTAGGTTAAATTACAATTCATTTGGAATTTCCAAACCAATTTAAACAATGTAAAATAAATGTAAACAGGACAGGGCTCACCGTTTGAAACGATTTATTGAAATGATTCTAAAAAAAAAAACAATAAACAAACACACTGATTATGTATAATAATTCTTGCTGCCATCTTTTTATACACATTTTCGGATTATAACAATCAGCATTTTTCTTTGCAATATTTGTTGTCATAACGACACTCTCGTTTACACTGTTTTCTGTCTTGTTTCCTTTCAAATGGATGAAATTCACAACTCTTTCTACAGCCGTGTATTTCCCTTAAACACATCGATTTGCATGCGCATCCTTCTTCACAATGTCTGAAATCCTTTGTGCAGTCTGTTAGGCATTTGATCACTCTTATTTTTCTTCTTTTAGTTTTTATTTTTACCATACGACACTCAGCAGAGCACCTGTCTCTTGTGATGGCGCACTTCTTTTCACATTTTTTGTATGCCGCGTCTGGGAATGCATACAGTTCCATGCAAAAAATACAAATTATCATTCCCACTGTAAAGAATATTCTGTGATCCATTTTTTTCCTCTAGATGCAATAATTCCCGGGGAATAATTTTTTTCTTATATCTTATCTTTTAATCTTATAAACGACATGGAAGACAGTATTTGAAATGAAGTTTATTTGAGCAAAACTCAAAATTTATTTATAAAATGTCTTATGCCATAAATTAGCATAATTGAAGATTTATTGGTCAATTTATTTACAGAAACCAAAAAAAAAATAATTATGACAGAGATTATTATTTTAAATTAGAATTTGAACTTGTGACCACTACCAATCAAGAGTAACAGTTAAAGACGGCATCAGAGACATTTGCATATAAATCACATTCGCATTCAATGAAACCCTCGTAAACTAAGAGCAATTTAAAAGTTTATATACTATATTCCGTATATATTTTTCTGTGTAACAATTGTGATAATAACAGAAACACTTATCTCAGAAGAAAGTGCATGAAGGAAACGTGCTCGTTATATACATTATCTTATTGGTAAACGTTTAATACATGTAATCAATTACTGATATAAATCCAAAGACATCAGTTTTTGTAAACATACACCGTCACACATATGCAGCATAACATTGAATGATTAAAACGTTTAATGAATTAAAAACAATATCAAAACACGTTCAGAATATTAAACATGCGAATTCACATAGATCGAACAGATATGTACACAAGCCTTAATTTTTCTAGCAACTGAAGCTATGAATATATTTTCAATGTCTAATCTATACTAGAACCACCGGGCCTTCAAAAGATTAGAACATTTGCTCTGTACGAACTTCTCAAACTGACCGGCTGAGAAATGTTAGATGACAGGAAATATTACCCTCGCATAATATCAAGAAACACGCATTAAAATTCTGGTGAACAAAACCCCTTTCAATTGTGTATGTATACTCCGTACTTCTGGACCACTTGTAGATCTTAAAGTAGGAAAGACTTTAATTCTTTGAAGTTAAGGTACACAATTTAACCTTAATGTTTGATTGGGGATTATCAATCTTTATTGGAAAAAATGTAGAGGCAATCTTTTTCGTACTTAAACGATGCAATTAAACAAATGAAATATATGGAGATAACGAACAGTATTCAAGCTCAAAAGTCCATTAAACAATACAAAATAGGAGCAGAGCAAACACGGACCTCCAAAACATCAGAGGTTGGATCAGGTGCCATGGAAGAGTGAGCATCCCCTGCCGACCGGTCACAATAATATATATATATTGGTTAAAACATAATTCAATTTGGCTAGCATTCTAATGTTATCAGCCAAAATCTCTCTTTCTCTCTCTCTCTCTCTCTCTCTCTCTCTCTCTCTCTCTCTATATATATATATATATATATATATATATACCATATTCGCTTTAGAAAATGAGATAACATAATAAACACTCACTATTTTTCAGCATATCTAAGGTTTTAAAAAACACAAAGAAATTTTACTTTATTTGACTGTCTTCATGGGTGATTAAAAAGATGAAATTTCAGAAAATATTTGATAAAACTTATCACTCCAACAACTGTTTTTATAATAAGTTTAAGTTAAATATTAGAAAATCTCAGATCAAATATGTTCAGAAGTCATTTAAAAAGTCATTTGAAAAAGATACATCACAGTCATACATGTATCTGAAGGCAATTGAAATTTATTTGAAGAACATTAGTCCCCTTCACAGGAATCTCTGCAATACTCATCCTCAAAGGAACACTCTTTATGGCATTCTTTTCTATCGTTCTCGTTCTGAAATGGATGATTCTTACAATTCTCATTACAGCCATTTAGTTCTCTATCACAAAGTTCAAGACATGCGCACCCGTTTTCACAGTCTTCTGTTTCTAACTTGCATTCGCGCAGGCATCCAAGAACTTCCGGTCTGTCAATGGCTTCTTCTTCAAGTCGACATTCATTAGAGCACTCTAAAGTTTCCTTTCTGCAGTCTCTTTTACACTGCACGTTTTCGTTAATGGTGGAGCCCATAGTTTCGATTGATAAAACGATAATCAGCGCTACAACTGACATCAAAAACCTCCGGAAGTCCATCTTTTTCTCTCTTTAATGGAAAATGAATGTAAAAAAAAAAAATCAAAGAGTCAAAGTTTCCTTTTGTAATCTGTTGCAGTGGTTAATATCTGAAACAGACCCTTTGGATCCTTTTATATATAAAATCTAAATTCGATTTTTCCAGGGATACAAATTTCATCAATCAATCTTATGTTGTGAGTATTAATCATGAATGTCACATAGCGAACGGAAAAATATATGGTTTTAGGATATACAAAAATGTGATAAATTATAAATTTTAGAACTTCGCAGTTGTTTAGTGACTGGGTCGTTAAAGTACAGAATTCAGGGATAAACATTAATAGTGAATCATAAGTAAGTGCTTGATAACGAGTTAATTATGAAAAGGAGCTTAATCTCCAGAACTAGTTGATAAAAAGAATTGCACATATTTTCTTCATTTTCTAAAAATCTAAAAATCGCAAAGCAGTACTTCGGAATATTATCATATTTACTAATCCATAAGTTCACGTTAAGATTATATGAAAAAAAGGTCATCTATACATTTAATAGTTGGTGAAAATAGAAAAGAGTTGGAATGGATGGTGAAAAAAAATAACAATGACAAATATATTTACTTATAGTAAAAGATGCAGTATGATCCTAGCAAAATAATAGAGCATAAATCATTAGATGTGTTCGTAAAATTTTGTTCGATATATAAATATAGTTAAAACACAGCAGTTGTTCAAACATAAAAAAATGCATGAAGCTGAATAATTTGTTTCATATCATCAGCTGAGATTTGATTTCTTTTACATATACTACAAATGTTATACACAAAAATCACTATGTATAGGTAGTGAATCCTAAAGAAATCAAAGTTAAATCTTTGAAATCAAGGGAATCAAGGTTTAAGTAACTAAATTGCAATTAGCTTTGCATTGTTGTACAGTTGCAAAAGATATTTTACGTATATGGATAAAGTAATAACATGTCCCTTGGTTTGGCAAAACCACTTTTTCAATCTTTCTTTATTAGTTTATATTCTTTGCATAATATTGTATTACATGTCCTGTCATTTCTACACAAAGCAAATGATTTTTTTTTTAAATTTAAAAACAAAAATCATGTATACTGTAAACCCATTTATCTATCCACGACGACTAATTTTTCCGATCAGGGAATTATTCTACACAAAAACACAATGAAATGAATAGTTCGCGGCCAAAAATATTAGCGAGCGAAAGGTTGTGGCACTCGAGTATATATCTCTCAGATAAAGTTAGTTTACTGTAGTGTAAAGATCCATTCTTTATCATTACTGATTAGAGAAATTCGACACGCACATGGACTTTCTTTAAAAGTCAAAATTAATGTGTTCAAAACTGAGGATAACAAACAATGAGCAATCCCATGAATTCAGTAAAGAGTATGAATCGTGAACAGGGCAAAAACACGCACGTCTGAAACACAAGAGGTGGAATCAGGTACCTTGGAGGAGCATGCGTATCCTGTCGACCGGTCATGCTAGCCGTAAGCCATAAAATTGATCAGTTGAACGGCGTGACCCGTAATAGACACAATGCCTTTACAATTTGTGTGCAACATGTTTGACAAAATAAGACACACGATAAGTCGTATTTGCAAAGAATATCATTATAATGACCATAAAATCTGTGAAATGCTGACTTTAAACGAAATGAAAAACCTGTCGCATCAATATTTTTGTCAGTACTCTGTCTCTGTTTAAAAATTGGTCGTACTCAGAACATCAGTACTCATCAGTATTGAATCAGATGGGCACCACATGCACGTACTTCTACATTAAGAGGGAAAGTAAACAATGAAAAAAACTGAAGTCATCCTTTTTGTCATATAGTTTAGTTGGTAGTTGGTCATTAACGACTATAGTCAGTACAAGTAATATCAGAATATGAAACAGGCGGCAGCTGATGCCTTTTTTCGAATGCACTGAATATTTCAAGTTGATATATAAAGGAAATTAGCTACCATCAATCGATAAATTGAAGCCACAGTAAGAGTTTTTTTTTTTTTTTTTCAAGTAGAGGTTTTTAAATATTATCTGTTTATAAAATATAAAAAACAGGTCTGCCCTGTTTGCGATTTGTAGAGATAAAAGGATTTATTTGATCGAAATTGTACATTGAAGCCATTCAGCAGTTACATCAGGTGTAAGCGCACGTTTTTCTAACCAAATGAATCTTAATTGTCCATTTTTATCTTAAACTGTTCTATTTAAAATATGTTTCATCATAAAATTTATATATATTACACTATTCAAACATAAATACATTGGCTTCTCTTTGAACATCAATTGCAGATCAATCTCATTATGATATGTATATCGAAAATACCATAAATTGCAATAAAAACGAAGTAATCAATAATCATTGTAAAAAAAAAAAAAAAAAGAATCAAATTATGTGCATAAAAATTTAAAATCTGATAAAGACCTGTTTTTACATTTCCGCCTCACATTGAATTCCTTCGATTTTTGTTAACTGTGATCATACAATTAAAGTCACCGTTTTTTTTTTAATTTTATTAAGACTTTATTTACCTATTCCAAGGAGCAAGTGAGAATTTCTTATTTGTTTATGTGTCGCAAGTCAATTTGTTCACTTTAATCTAGAATCACTAAAACAAAATTAATTAAACAAATGTATGAATTAAAGTAACAAATAAAAAAAAAGTAAAACAATTTTTAAACAATTTTCTTACAACTGGTTAGGAAAATTCATCTAAAAAGCAAAGTAATAGTTTTAAATTTGCAAAATATATACATGGACGTTAGAATGACAACTAAGGCATTTATCAGGAAATCAACCTTTCTTGGGTAGGGGATGCAGCAAAATATTATTTTTTTTTTTATGAAATCAAAACTTGAGACCCTTTCTATGGACATGGTTTTTCAATATAGCGCATGGGTACGGGAATAGATCTACATATCTACATAGATCTACACAGAGAGAGAGAGAGAGAGAGAGAGAGAGAGAGAGATTTGGAGAATCCCCTAAAGTAATAGGAGAGGTGAGTAATAGGAGAGTAATATGGGGAGGGTATTTATGGGCATTGCCTGTTGCCTAAGTCCATTCAGTTTATGAAAAATTCTCTGTTAAAGTAAAGTAACAGGAGAAATGGTACACGCTTCGTGTCGCTACTTGTGAACGTATTGGTCCAAAGACCTTTACTTTTTATTATAGTTCAGATTAATTAAACATTACTGTTTGATTATCAAATACATTTTGGAAAGTAAAATGTATACATCATGCACGAAGTACATTGCTAAACAAATGATAGTCATAATAAAAAAACACAATTAAATTACCATTGCAGAAAAAAATACAGAAGAAAAGTTGATTTGAAATTTCACTGTATTATTCAAAGCACGTATAAGATATTTTTAGTAAAAGATATTTTTATTCAAACGTATCAATAGGCTTTTAATAGCTAAAAATTTACAGAGATAGAAATGTTTGGTCTGAATCTTTCTTTTGTTTGCTGATTTTTTTTAAATACTGTAATTATCATGATAAATAAGCCACTTGTCAGACCTGTATCAGGAAGTTAACCTTCATAATTATAATACCACGAAACGGAGATTATTATTAATATTATTTACATTTGTAATTAAATTTCAAGCAATAAATGTCATTTCAGACACAAAGCTGTTTATACCTCAAATTCTTAGTGTTAAAGTGCAATAATCCATAGAAAATATGCTAAAGTAAGAAGTTTTTTTTAATGAAATACCACTTAGTAAAAACTGAGTAAAAAACTCAGACATTTATGTTAGTTGACGTTAAACACGTAATTAAGTAAATAATGTCTCTTTTTTTTAGTCTCTATTCAAGAATGATCAGTCCTCAGATTTCCAATTGAGGTAACCGTTCACGGTAGCTCAGTCGGTAGAGCGCTCGCTCCGTGATCGGGAGGACGTGAGTTCGAATCTCGACCGCGACTGACCTAAGTCGATAAAAAACGGATAGCAACTGTTCCTTCGCAATGCGCTCGGCACTTTGAAGTGAAAGTTGCGGGTCCTTCGGATGAGACCTTAAAAACCGATGCCCCGTGTCACGGCAGGTGTTGGCACCATAAAGATCCCTCATTGCTCAATGGCCCTGAGTGCCGAGTAAAGGTCAAAATTTGAAGCCCTTCACCTGTATATGGTGACGTCTCTATATGAGTGAAAAATTCTCGAATGGGACGTAAAACAACATACAATCAATCAATCCAATTGAGGTACATTGCAAATAACGTTTTTTTTTTAAATCCTCCATGTATAAGATAGAAATACTTTATATATATTGTGTTCTTGATTAACTTTATTTTGAATATTAGATGTATAATAACAGAGGAAAATTTTATTGCCCATAGAAAATAAAAACATGGATCTTTTTTCTTTTAGATTCGTTTGAAGACTTATGATAAGCATTTTCATACCTAGATGGATAACTACTACTTTTATCATTATAACATTCATAAGCATCATAAGCAATAAATGATAAATATATAACTTTGTTAATATGTTATTCTTTGTATTTTTCTTAATACATCATTGTTTGAAAAAGTGCACAAAGTAAAGTCTCCATTTTCTTTTTCCTGATAAACCACGGTTCGTTTAGTCACCTCTCTGGTTGTCATATTTCACATCAAAACTTTTTCTATCTGTATTTTTGCAATTTTGTTTGTATCACTGATTAGCATACATATAATCACTAGAATCCTGTTCCATATCCGGGTTGGTTTTAAATGAATATGACTCACAACTCTACCCACAGCCAATGTTTTCATTGTATAGAAACCTGCATACTCCTCTCCAGGTTCTTGTAGCACTGCTGTGCCTTAAACCGGCACTGTTCCAATCTAACGTTTTTTTGTAAGACTTTTCCCTGACATGTTACATTACAGAATAAAATACCATTGAAGTGGAATTTATAGGGAGACACAAATTTAAATAAATATTATTTTAGGGATAGGTAATTTTAACGATTACAAACTACCATGAAAGATAGATCTAACCTTCTACACAGAATGAATTATCAGTGATATTCAGTTTTAGGGAACTCAGCACACACCCTAATAGTGCCCAAACTCGCTAATAACTCTGCTTATACGGTGTTGCTTGTTATCCGCATAAGGTGATAAATGAATATTACTGCATAAATAAGGAAAGCTGAAGATGGAAAACTGAAGTCATCTCATAAGTCATACAGTTTAGTTGTTGGTTGGCCGTTAGCGTCTATAATCAGTAAAACATCAAAATGTGAATGTGGCAGATTCTGTGGTGCTTTTATTTCGAGCTCAATGGGATATATCGAGTCAACATATGAATGAAATTAGCTATCTTTAATTGATAACACGATGTCGATATATCTAAACGTCGATTTGAAGGCCACAGCAAGCGTTTTCTTCTTCTTGGGTAGATTTTTTTTCCAGAAAAATCTGCTTCATAGGAACATAAAACAGGTTGGTTAATAAAGGAGATTAATAAGTCCCATATAGATTTCCAACAGATTTCTGGACTTCAAATACTACATAGATATTGTCAATGAGTAACTCCATAAATATCAAGCTCAGAGTATTTTTGTGAAGGATAAGAATTATTTTTAACAAAGTAGTTTTGTAGATGACCAATCACAAGATATGAGAATTTCTTAGTTCTATTTTTATTGAAGAAACTATCACAAATATGATATCAAATATGATATTAAAAAGCGTTATCTTTAATTTATCATGAGGAATGGTTGTATAAAGTGTTTGAAGCTATGTTTTTTTTATTTTTTGATGTTGCTGACTTAGGAAAAATTTTATAATTTTAAATTTTCTAAGTGTTCTTTTTGAGATTTTGAAAATCTACACTTGATTTACACACTTCTTGAATACTTGAATCATTCTCCTTCACAGCAGTTAATGTTTTAGCGAGGAATAAAAAAAGGCTTGGTAGAACATTTGCTGGAACCTGCAATGTATCTTTGTTTGTAAGGGCTTTTATGGAGTTTAGGAATCCAGTATAGGTAGGGTAAATTGAATTCGCTTTCGTTGACTTCAGTGTGAAAAGTATTAAAGACTGAAACGTGGTTCTGAAGAATTCCATCCTTTGAAAATGAACTGGGAGTGATAGTTGGATTTCCGGAATTAGAATTAAATCCAAGGTCTTGTAAAATAAAGTTGTAATAATGAGCCTTCTAAACAAAGACAATATTTTTTATGCCTTGTCTGCTGGAACCAAAACATATTGTTCAAGCAGTTTTCCTTATTCTTTTGTCACTTCCGACTTAGTGAACCGACGGGTTAAATCGAAATTATTATCTTCAGATACACATGGCGGCTGAAAAAGCCGTGTTGGGCAACATTGAAAATCACAAACACTAGCTTGTATTCTGCAGTTGAAGAATCTAAGTATTGATTTGTCTTACCCTCTCCAGTGTTCATTCAAAAATTTCAAGGGAACCGAGTAATGTAATGTTTAGTGCGAACGTGAAGAAGACCTACTAGTTATTGTTTATCGACATAAGGTAAAAGTGAATCAAATGAGCCATTAGGTATATTTGGATTGTATGACAGATGTTCATGACTACGCCTACGTCTTCGAATATTGCTAAAAAGTCTCATCACATTCCTTCCGGCACATTATGGACTTGAGAGAGATTCCCTACATAATTTATGTGGTCATTGCAACCACTCTAAAATAGAAGGCTTTATTTTATCCATTAATTTCTCGTTGTCTACGGAGTGAAGTACTTAAAGTGAGACTATTAGATAGATAGAGTTTTTTTTTTCCAAAATTCTAACCCTCATAGAAAGAATAATGGGGTCGGGCTATTTGAAATGTTGATAAAGATACTGATGATCCTCATTACTTATTTCAAACCTAAGTGAACCCTTTGTTTCCAAAGTATACGTAAGTCCGCATAGAGTAAAGTATTCAATTCCATAGACAACGTTTGAAGATTTACAGTTTATTTGGAAATGGAAATGGAACAAATGAATAAAAGGAATTGTCAAAAAATATCTCTGATGGAGATGTAACAAGCTTTTATTTGAGTAAAATATGATTTATTTTATACCAAAAGTAGTCATTTCCTGAATGTATATATGATACATTGTTACAATGTATGTCCCGAAGGAGAATCCGAGGGGTACCAACCGTTCTGTCAGAGTCTGTTCCCCTTATTAGACTCTTCAGATAGATACATTTTTTTCTGAGCAGTACTCCTTCCTTTCACAATTCTTTCACTAGCAGTTACTAATAAAACTATGTACAAGAAATATGATCAACGGAGGATCACTGAGAATGCTGCCAAAAAAACTCTTTTCGTATTCGGTTTAGGTTCCTTAAACTCAGCAAACTCTTTTGTAACTCTATTTGTCCTGATTTTCATTAAAATGAGTTATCAATGGATTCAACAGCTTAAAAGGAAAATGAAAGAATGTGTGTGTAATTATGTATATCAGACATAAAGTCTCTTTAATATTTAAGTTACTGAATAATTTACATCCTAGTGATATCTCTGTTGTTTTGTTTATAGCTTGCAAATAATAAATGCAAAGTGTACACTTTCGTGGCCCGATTATATCAAATAAGGTATCAAATAGACTTTCAACTATTTATTCAGCTGTTGGTATACTTTTTAATTATCAATTGTTTCAACGAGGAAACGAATATTAAATTCTTAATACAAAATTTTCATTTGTGTTCTGTTTGAAGCTTGATATTAATAATTTATGTATAAATCATTGAACAATTTAAAACCAATTTATATTATTACACCTCTAATTTATTTCTTCTTTTGACCCTGCCAAATAAATCATGCAAAATGCACATGTTATTGCACATTCTCCAACTGTGAATTGTCTTGTATATAAAGAAAGAGAACCGTACTTTTATTCCGAAGAGAAATATTCAGTGTATGCTATACCAATCTCAAAAAAGAAAAGCATACTTGTTTAAGACACAGTAGTAGCTTTTTCGAGTAAGTAAGTACCTGCAATAAACATATAATATGTGCATTATTGAGTGTGGTTACTTTTTTGGAAGGTTGCTGAATGTAAACATCTTGTCTTCATTTCATAAAATGTAAAGGTAACGAATACCTTAAAAATTCAATTAACACAGGATGAAACTGCGCCATTCGTCATTTGAGTAGTCCTTGAAAGGTCTAAAAAAAAAATAAAGTGACAGAATGGCAGAGCTCTGTCATTCAGTCACCTTTCAGTAAACTTTCAGTCACCTTTCAGTTAATTGAATGAGCGCGTTTCGTCTTGTGTAAACATTAAAAACTTAGAGAAAACAAATGTGGATACTTGGAAACACCAAGGTCAGGAATTGAATCAGATGCAGGGTGAGGTGTCTAGGAGAAGTTAACACTCTCTGGTGACTGGTCACTCACGCCATGAGTCCATCGTTCTGATCAGGTAAAAGAAGGCATCTGTAGACAAATCAATATAGAAAACGACCTAACTATTTGTAAAACAAGCTCTTGTCAACACTCAACCCAACCACGGGTTGTATTTACAAATTAGGATAATGTAACTACCATGGACTTTGCAAAAAATGGTGACATAAAACGAGAGTATTGACTTCATGTTGAGTAATATTAGGATCTAGGAAAATGGGTTAAATATTCAAAGTACTATTTTTTTCTAAAAAAAAAAAATATGGTGCCAAAGTATATTGCCATAAATAGCGTCGTAAGTTTACGGTAAAAATCAATAAAAGTAGCGTTAACGGTCAAATAGCAACTTTTCCTTATTGTTGTATGCTCACAACCATAACGATGAACATATTAGTCAATCAAATAAACAGTCTGTAATCGGTAATATTTTAATCAATTTAAAGAATATCGTAGTGCCTAAAAATTAGAACAAGATCTTTGACTCAATGGAATCATATCGTAAAGCAAGTATGATGACTATTTTCTGATTCTTTTATTTATTTACAGTAAAATGATTATAGTATTTGTTAAAGGAATAAAACAAAGGAATAGCATGTCTTTAAGTATTTTGTTCTAGACCCTTGCCAGCATGGTAATTATAAGATTATGAGTGGATAATTCATTTTAGTGATGGTCGTAAGTGTATTAACCTCAGAACAAACGTGTTACAAATTTGTTCACTAACAATTACAAACCTGAACTTATCGATGAATGTTTATTTAGAATGAGGCAGAAGTCAATTTGATCCATATCCCAGAAAAGAAAAAAATGTGTAAATGACAACAAAAAATAAAATATCTAAAGAGACGCAGGTAGTAGGTCGAATGATGTCCTTCCAAATAACTGCAGCGTTTTCCTTTACATAGCCAACACTATGGGGATGTGGGCGTATACATGCCAACTAACAATTTAGTGTTGAATTATAAGAGTCATTAAAAATAACTAACTTTGGAGAGTGTATGTTATTTTTTAACCATATTACGTCAAAGACATAAAGATTGCCTTTGCATATATAACTGTCCATGAGTCTAGAAATGAAGAGAATTGACAATCCTTGAAGTTTGCCATGGCAACTTTGTGACTGGTTATATTTGACAATTTGTGGTTTCATATTTTTTTTTAATTGAGTGGTTATAAAATATGTGTAAATAATTTTAATTTTCTGAGAAACTTGAAATTTCCAGTTACTTTAAGGGTTGAATTATAAAGGAACTCATTGTATTTCATTTTTAATGTTACGTGGCAAAAACAAATTGCCTTTTTTTTCCTTTTCGTGAAAATCGTGTAAAATATGTTACTGAAACCACATTGACACGTTAAATTGATCACTGAACCGTAGCAGAAGAAAATTTCATGATCACAATTCTACTGACTTTGCTACAGTGCACATTGCTTTATAGTATATTCATTACACTATACTCAAAATGACTGGAAAAGAGCAAACAATGCACTTGAAATCAGGGTCTATATATAAGGCAGGTCTTTATTTGGCATTAAACCCGTAGATATTCATCATGAGGTCTGTGATATCTATGGGAATGGTCAAATGCCGCATAAGTCTGTTTGTAGGGGATTGCTAATTTAAAACAGGTTACGAACACCTCAAAAATGCTGCTCGCCAAGGTCGCCCTGCAACAGTTACAACCAATAATAACATCGTAAAAATCCACCAAATCTCACAGAAAGACGCAAGATATACCGTGAGGCAATTGGCTCGGATGATAAACTTTTCGTTAGCATGTGTTCATGGTATTTTGAAAAAAATCTAAAGCTTAAAAAGATACAAGGCGGATACTTCATTTGCTTCGCGATGAACAAAATAGAGTCTGTGTTGACAATGAAAAGAAATGATTAAAATTGTGTCCAAATTATACAAAAAAGACTTTTGATAATTCAGTTACTGGTGATGAGACCTGGGTATGCTATTTTGAGTCAAAACGTAAGAATTCTAACAGACTCTAGGCATCAAGAATGCAAAACGTCTTAGTATTGCTAAAAGATTACGAACCGTGAAGAAGGTTTTATATGGGGTTTTTTTACAGTAAGGGCCCTGTCATCCGAATTCCTGTGTCAAAGGGCAGAACAGTCACAAGTAACTTCTATAAAAATGTTGTTACTAAAACAATGAAGAAATATTACGAAAGTCGTCGCCTTTAAACGGGTATGAAGTATCTCCGACTTTTGCACGATAATGCACCTGCACACAAAGCACACATTGTGACCGAGTATTTGGAGGCGGAAAAGGTTACTGTCCTACCATCCCCCTAGCTTCCCCAACCCAGATTTAGCTCCTTGCGACTTCTTTCTGTTCCCCAAACTTCAATTCCACCTATCTGGAAAAAGATACAAAGCACGAAATGCCTTGGATCTGCAATTTATCAGTATATGGAGGATGTCCCTTTTGAGGAGTATGAAAAATATTTCCAGAAGTGAATTGATTGTCTAAAAAGTGCATCCAGGCCAAGGGTAAGTACTTTGAAGGACAGGGACAAATAAAAGGATCAAAGATTAATAAATGTGGGTGAAAACAGTCAGGTGTTATTACTTTTGGAAAATCCCTCGTAATTCATGACACAAGATTTTCTTCCTATTACATTGTTGTTATCAGTATGTGCTTAAATTGATTTTTGTCGCTAGTTGAATTTTTAATGACGTCACAATGATATTTACAATATGGTGCATCACAAATGTGAAATTAAGGCTTCCTTAACGTAACTGAGGAGTAACAGTGCTACTCATTAGACTTCAATGAAGTAATATTCACTAGACTTCATCAGAAATAGTACTCACTAGACTTCATCAATAATACTACTCAATAGACTCCATCAGTAATAGTACTCACTAGACTTCATCAGTAATAGTACTCACTAGACTTCATCAGTATCAGTACTCAATAGACCTCAGAAGGATTTAAAGATAATAAAAATGACGAACTAAGGATATTTTAAAGAAGTCATAGTGAAAGAAAATTCTCTCACTGACGCATTGTAAGTTTCCGTTAATGTAATAAAATTCCTGTATTATAATGAAGAAAATGTAGTTTGAAACTCAACAATATTTTTCATTATTTAATCATTCTACATCTATCAATCAATCAAATGTAACAAAAAAGAAACAACAATAAAGAACAAATTCGAATATTATGATGAAGTTCTCTCAATTTACTCAACATGAAAATCGGTCTTAAAATGTTAAGACAAGCTTCCAACTATTTCAAAAGAAACTCATCAATGGATTTCTTAGCTCTGGAATATCATATCAAACTGTCGACAAGAGTCTGTTTTCTTGTCACTCTATCATCATTTGATATGATTTTAGCACAAATCTAGACATACTTCCGCCTCATGCCGACAATCATATACACATTGCCATTTATCCCATCTTGTTTGGAACGGATGATTATTACATTGTCTAACACATCCTTTTGATTCATATGAACAGCTATAAACACAGGTACACTCAGCTACACATTCAGTGAATTCAGCTTTGGTTTCCAGCAGGCATGACAATACTTCCGGCCTGTTGGAAGGATCTTCTCTCAAACGACAGTCATTTGAAGCATCAATTTTTTCTAATGTACATTCCCGGTGACATTTTACAAAAGCTGGATCATAAAACTTAAAAGTAGCTTGTGTTCCTATGTAGAGTACGGACAAAAGAATGAGAATTGTTGGTGATAAGCACAAGAAGGTCATCCTGTCTTTGTATGGAGACAAGTCTCCTAAAGAGCTACGACTATTGATGCAGACCAGCCAAAAATCTCATGGTGGGAAAGTTAAGAGTTCCTTTTATACTAAATTGGGATTCGACGGCTGTCACTTAATTATTTTGTGTTAATTAATCATAATCAAGGAATTTTAATTAGATCAATTTTATGTTTTGAATGATAAGGATGGACCGCGGTTGGTTCTGGCAATTAATTTATGATCTGATGCGTGTCTCCTTCCTTTAGTCTTCACTCCCTGAATGTTCGACCTAAAACATGAAATGAAATAAAACATTGAATTTTAGAATTATTAATTAAGACATTATTATGCTACAATCATCATTAAAGTCATCAGAAGTCAGCAACCTAATCAGAATGTGATATTTTCCCTTCAATAAAGTGAAAGTAAAAACAAGATATAATGAAAACAATTGTACTGATTTATTGTGTTGATGTCGATTTTTTTGATTAACATAATTTTATTGTCACGAATGAAATGACAGTGTCCACTATTGTGTTGTAACGATTTCTACACGCTACTTTTTTTATTCACTACTTTGTGATGTAGTCTGGAAACTTATTTAAATAATCCTTCTCATTTGGTCTGTTAAATCCAAATTTAAACAAAGCAATAAATATATAGTTAAACAAGTCGTGACTGCGTATTATTGACTACCTGCTGGTCTATTTTTTAGTATAATAAATTGCACGCCTTTTGATTTGTATCAATCAAATCCGCGCTTAAAAAGTCTCCTTGATTAAAAAAAATCAATCAAAATTATAACAACCTCCTTATTCCAGTATTAATATTATTACTCTATAATCGTAGAATTACAATAAAACACAAATTTTAAAAACAATGATATATTGTAAAGATGTCACGCTTAAACATAAAAAATAAAAGAATTTGAGAAAAAAAAAATTTCAGTTGATGCATCGGGAATGCACGAAAATAACTTTAATGTGCTTCTTGCCGCGTTAAAATATATTAAACCTATCTATCAAAGAATCATGATCAAATAAAGTGATAGTGAATTATTTAATATCTTTCATAAGTGCCCCTTTCGCACTGAAACATTTTTTTAAATTTATTTCTAATGGTGTGGCCTTCAACTCGACATTTATATATATATATATATATATATATATATATATATATATATATATATATATATATATATATATATATATATATATATATATATATATATATATATATATATATATATCTCACCACATATACGAGCTCTTGTCTCGGATATGTGAGTTTATGGAAGTGACCCTATCATTTTGACCATTCCGGATAAATTAAGTCCATTTAGGTTCATTAATGTCATTCTATCCGGATAATTGTAGTCCGTTGGGGTAAAGTCTAATATTAAGTATTTCAACTTCCTTTCTAGAAGATTCGAGAAATTGGTAAAGTCACGAAATTTGCAGGAGAAAAATTGCTTTTAATTTTATTTGAATTTGTTAGTCGTAAGAAGTTGAAAGATTTTTAAATTAAGTTTAAGGATTATTTAACTGCGTTTTAAAGCAAACTGAGGCATCGATTGCCAATTTCTGCATCGATTTTTGATCGATTTAAAAGTTTCACGTGTAGGGAAATTTTTTGTGAAATAATTCGGATAGTCTTTGTCAAATAATTATATTTATGTTTTTCGAGCAAAATGCCTAAAGCAAAATTCAAGTCAATCATATCCACACGGAGGAGGGCTAAGAAAGCACGGATGGAGACAACGGAGCCTACGGTTCAACCCGGTCAAGTCCTAGCCTCTGTCTCGGAGCCTCAAGCAACCCCAGCGACCAACGTGCCCGGAACTTCAGCTCATGTAGAGCTTCCCTCACTGGTGTTGTCCACAGCCTCTCAAACAGCCCCATCTACCAACGTAACTGTAGCACAACCACAGACAGCAATGGTCTCGGGCTCTGCAAATCAAGTTCAACCGGAAATGAACGCTATTGCTCCAATAGATGTAGCTACCAGTTCTAAAGGTACAGTTGGTAATAATACTTGCATGCAACCAGATATGTTTTTGCCAAATTCTAGTTTACCTTCTATGGCAAATTCAACACAATTGTCATTAGGCTATCATGTCGACAACTCGACCAAACAAAAGATTGCTAATGGGGAGTATATTAATTTGGCCCTTCTCTTGGTAAGGGATCAAGTAAATTACAGGTTTCAACTTTATCAATGGATGCACAGGGTCAGATTATTGCACAACCAAAGAACACAAACAAAATAACATCAATTGACAAATGGACAGACGCATTTCTGATTTTCGCTAGCATTTATCTAACAGCACACCCCAATAAAACGCAGCAATTGCTCAAGTACTTGCACGACGTGAGATTAGGGGCTGTGAAATCGCAGGGTTGGGTCACGTATGATGAGCAGTACAGGTTACGCATGGCAATAAACCCAAATGGTAATTGGGGGGTAATTGACAATGAGTTGTGGCTTGTTTATATGTCACCTTCTGTAGCATACAATAATCAAAGGGCATCTACATATTACAAGTGCTTTGATTACAACTACAAAGGCAAGTGCACCAGGCTTCAATGCACATATACACATCGCTGTCTTAAGTGCAATGATATGCACCCTGCATTGCTCTGTTTAAGTTCCCAAGCAGCATCTGCTCAGACTTCCCTTAACTTAAATCGTGCCTTTCGTGCAAATGGACCAGCTGGTCAGCAACCGCAGTTCCAAACCCCATACCAGTTCTATGCCAAAAGGCAACCTGGGCTACAAGCAAGACCTTTGGGACCTGGGCGTTTCCCCTATAAGAACTAATGCAGTGATGGAATACTTGGATAAATACCCTGACGAGTCCACGGCCATCTTTTTAAGGGAGGGTCTAATTAATGGGTTTAAGTTAGAATATTCAGGCCCATGTCTTCCTGTGTTTAGCAAGAACTTGGTATCTGCAGTGCAACATGCAGATGTTTTACAGGAAAAAATAGATAATGAAGTTAAGGAGGGGCGGGTAGCAGGCCCTTATCAAAGACAACCAATACACAATTTGCACATATCCCCAGTAGGAGTTGTTCCTAAAGCTGATGGCGGTTGGCGAATGATAATGCATCTTTCATACCCACCGTCAATCAGTATAAATCATAATATTGATCCAGCTTACACTGCTGTTAAGTATACATCCTTCGACACAGTTATACAAACAATAAGTAATCTGCGAAAGGGGGCAGTCATTGCAAAATGTGATATTAAAAGTGCATTTCGGCTACTTAGGGTTTATCCAGGTGATTTCGAGTTACTGGGAATGTACGTAAATGGAAACTACTTTTTCGACAAATGTTTACCCTTTGGATGTGCCATTTCATGTAAGATATTTGAAACATTTTCAACATTTTTAGAATGGGTGGTTAGGGATAAAACTGGCATGGACACAATTCACCATTATTTGGATGATTTTATTTTCATTGGTGGGGCACACACTAAAGATTGTAAAATCCTTATGCAAACCTTTCAGAAGGTTTGTGTTGATATTGGAGTTCCCCTTAATCTAGAAAAAACAGTAGCACCTACTACTTGTTTAGTCTTCCTGGGCCTGCTTATTGACACAATCAAAATGCAAATTAGAATTTTCCAGAATAAAGTTAATGAACTTGCTCAACTGCTGCAATTTTGGTTGGGCAAAGAAAAAATTAAATTGTTCGAACTACAAACTTTAGTGGGCAAGTTGATTTTTTTTAGTAAAGCAATACCTTGGGAGTAGAGCATTTAATAGACGTTTCTACAATGCGATGAGAGGACTAGACAAACCATGTTTACACATTAGAATAACAAGACCAATGCGTAAGGACTTGAGAACATGGCTTGAATTTGTAAAAAATTTTAATGGGGTGATGTATTTTCCAGATAGTGAATGGAGTACTTCAGATACACTTGAACTTTTCACAGACAGTGCAGGGTCAGCAGAGTTAGGCTGTGGGTGCTATTTTAAGGGTGAATGGATCTATTTTCAATGGCCTGCAGATTGGGCTAATACAACAATTTTAAGGGATATTACTTTTTTGGAGTTGATACCTATTGTGTTATCTGTGTGGGTATGGGGAAAAGATTGCAAAATAAAAAAATCATTTTCTTCATAGACAATATAGCCTTAGTTCACATTTTAAATAAACAATCATCGCAGTCTGAAAGAATTATGTCATTAGTTAGGCCACTAATGCTAGCATTGTTAAGATATAATATACAATTTAAAGCCAATCACATACCAGGTAAAAGTAATTGTATTGCTGATTCTATATCCCGCAAAAAGTGGGAGGTTTTCAGGCGCCTTGCACCAGCAGCGGACCCAGAGCCGCAGACCATCCCGGAGCCATTCCAGATATTACTCTCTCAGTTGAAGTAGAGCGCTTGTTCAACGCATCTATGTCCTTAAATACTGCACAAGCATACACAGTTGGGATTCAAAACTTTGACCATTTTCGCGAGATACAAGGATGGTCGCTCACTTGGCCGCCACCAGATACGCACATAAATATGTTCATTGCCCAACTGTCATTAAGGGGTTACAAACATTCGACAGCCAAGTCATATATTACAGCAATTAGCTTTTATTGTAAAAGTAATGGCATTAATGACCCAACAAAGACCTTTGTGGTGCAAAAACTTTTACAGGGCATGAAAAGATCAAATCCGGGTGGGGATAGTCGTTTACCAATTACATTGGATATCTTGTTTGTCATAATACCTAAACTTCAGGTAATCTGTAGCAGCTCCTACGAAGCCGCTTTATATAAGGCAGCTTTCTTGCTTGCGTTTCATGCATTCCTAAGAATAGGTGAAATTGCCTTATCAAAGGGCAATACAGTTAAAACCATATTACAAGTGGAAGATGTTTCATTATTTGCCAGTAAATTGACAATTAGTATTAAACATTCGAAAACAGATCAGATGGGTAAAGGGGTGACATTAAGCGTTCAGGCATCGCATGGGGAAATGTGTCCAGTTAGAGCTATGCAAGCATACTTACTCGGGCGTCCAACAGTTACGGGCCCACTTTTCTGTCATTTTTCAGGAAAACCCATGACTCGTTATCAATTTAGTTCAGTGTTAAGTAAAGCTTTAAATATGTTCACCATTGATAGTAGAAATTATAAATCACATTCGTTCCGCATTGGAGCGGCAACAACGCTTGCTCAACAAGGGGCATCAAGGGAAGTTATTCAAAATTCTGGGAGATGGCGATCTAATGCATATTGTTCATACATTCGCTAATCATGTCAAATGCTAACATGCATCTAGTTTTTAATTTAGGCTATTATAAAGTTTGGATCGTGGGATCATCCATTGTCAAGAGAGCTTTTTTAGCATCAAGATCAAGAACAGGGGGTCACAATCTTAATGTACCAAATACATGCATATGGTGGCAGGGCTATGGGGGTATGATCTTGAGTCAGCTGATCCCTAAACTGAAGCTTCTGCAGAGATTAGAAGATGAACCCAATCTTGTTATTATTCACTGTGGGGCAAACAATCGTGGCCTATTAAAGTTGAAAGACTTGTTGCAACAGCTGAAAGAAACGCTATTAAAGGTATCAAAACTATTCCCCAATTCAAAATAGTCTGGTCAGGTATGCTCCCTAGGTTTGTATGGCGTTATTCTAACAATGTAAAAGCCATAGAAAATGCAAGAACTAGAATGAACAGGGAAGCTATTAGGGTGGTTACAGCACAGGGTGGGGCATACATTAAGCATTTACAGTTTGAGAGTAAGCATAGGAGTTTGTTTCATGACGATGGGGTTCATTTCTCACAATTGGGGAACGACTTATTGTTGAACAATTATCAGGGAGCAATTGAGCATATTATGTCTGGTCAGGGTAATGCATTCCCGGCTAAATGAGCGGGCCCTGGTCGTGGTGACCAATTGCGTTGGGGTACTGCCGCCGCCACTATGGTTCTTGGCACCCCATTTGTGGCGGTTGCAGTGCCATAACCTTTTGTGATAGGCTTAGGCCAGCACACAAATGGTTATGGCCCTTGCAAGTGGCGTATTCCGTCGCACCTCAACGCAATTGGAGGAGTGCAACACATTAAGCTCATTACATTTGATTATTTTGATATTGAAGTTTGAACTGTTGAATTTGTACATTGAATTGAAATTGATTATTCAATATTGATTGCTAATTGACTATTGGGCATTTAATTATAATTTGACTTGGGCATTTAAGAGTAATTGACTATGGATTATTATTGTATTGGTGACGTCCATGCACTTGTGACCTACCCAGAGCAGGATTCGCCCAATTTGGGGCCGTCACATATTTTGTATTGATTGTTTATTGTTATTGAGGGGTAGCCCTGTGGTAACCCCTGAAATGAATCACCGCGGCCAGAAGCGCCACAATAAACAAGTATAAATATATATCTTGTTGTTTATAGGGAATCTGAGATATATATATATATATATATATATATATATATATATATATATATATATATATATATATATATATATATATATATATATATATATATATATATATATACCCTAAAACCTTGAAAATTAGCCGGATTTAATAATAAGCCGGTTTTGAAAATAAGCCACCTATTCCTTGCAGTGAAACTTACTCAAAAATAAGCCGGTTTTGAAAATACGCCGGTCATGACAATGCCATATAGGAAAAAAGTTAAACTAAAAAGCGTTTTTTTTTTCTACATGAAAGATATTGAACACAGTGTTATTTTAATTATTTTATTATAAACATGTCATGACATTTATGGTTTTATTCAACAAAGCACCAGGTATTATTGCATTATTTTTTTCTTTTTAGCTAACAGAAATCTTGACATTCAATACATGTCGTCTTTATCCTCGCAGAAGTAATTTTATTTCAACAAAGCACGAGAAACTGTTGAATTTCAGTTTGAACAGATCGACTTAAATCTTTATTTAGCAACGATATTCATGACTTTGTACAGCGCGGTAATCTTCGCAGATATATCTTATTTTCAAACGAGCTCGAGTTATTTTAACAATTAAGTTTTAACAGACTTGATATTTCCTTTTTCAAATTACTATAATGTACGAAGATTATAAATCGACCCCTCAATTATATCAATGAAAATAATCAAAGCCGTTGATAATAGGCGTGATAGGGGTGTTGAGATAATCATATACACTCGTTTACAACGATGGCTTTAGCAGTTTAATTGGGACGTATACAGGGGTGTTCACATTGAAAATTGAAATGAATTTTCACAGAGTTATTCAAAATCAAAATAAATTTAGTTTCATTATATAATATTATAAAATTGCTTTTTTTAACCGAGTGTCTGACTGATTTGATACTGTACACAATGATTACACAAGCGCGATGGCAAAAGAATGTGTCAACGTCTTAATTAAATTTAACTTTTTCAACAAGTTTACGTTCTTACAATTATTTACAAAGGATTTTGATAATAGTTTTTTTAATATACAATGTAGCGGTCAACAACAAGAAATTGGCTATGTCCGTTGGTAATACTATACAGTATGTCCGAATGATAGCCCTGCGTATTATACTCAGCCAAATGTGGTAGTTCACAATCGATCAATTATAATTTAATTATTGTTTTGATAATAAGCCGTGATTATGTTCTCGTCGGTTACCGCTTTTTTGTTTTGATAACAAGCCGCGATTTGAAAATAAGACGGTTTTGAAAATAAGCCCCCACTTTCGTACCAAAACTTAAAATAAGCCGCGGCTTATTTTCAAGGTTTTAGGGTATATATATATATATATATATATATATATATATATATATATATATATATATATATATATATATATATATATATATATATATATTGAAGACGTATTGTTAATCAACATCCATATGTGGACTCGATATATCCCGGTGAACTTAAAATAAAGATACCACATAGTCTGATACATCTGTTTCATATCTGGTTATTTTACTAGAAAAATATGTTTATGGTAACCTAACAACAAAACTTTATGATAAACGTGATGACTTGAACTTTTCTATCGTCAACTTCCCTTACTTAAGTAGCAATATACCCTTATCACCTGTATACTGGATTTATGTCTACAATATGAAAACTGTTCCAAGAAAAAAAAATAAATTTCAAACTTTATTTTGGGACTTATTCAATTGAATGACATTTTAATTTTAAGAGTTTAAGAGTTATTGTTCCTGGATGAGGAGCAGACATCCATAATGTAATCAAATATGGAGATAACGAACAGTAATCAAGCTCAAAAGTCCATAGAAAAACACAGATCAGGAGCGGAGCAAACAGAGATCTTCTAAACATCAGATATGAGATCAAATGTCATGAAGGAGTAAGCATCCCCTACCGACCTGTCACACCGTGCGTGTACTCCTTGTCATGATAGGGAAAACTGAAAATCCGTGGATAGATTGAATTTGCTGACAAGGTAATTGTATCGATCATAATATCGTCACGGTAGCTCAGTCGGTAGAGCGTTCACTCCATGTTCGGAAGGTCGCGTGGTCGCGTGTTCGAATTGAGGCCGCGACTGACCTAAGTCGATAAGAAATAGGTAGCAACTGTTCCTTCGCCAAGAGCTCGACACTTGTAAGTGAAAGTTGGGGGTACTTCGGATGAGACCTTAAAAACCGAGGCCCTGTATCACGATTAGCGTTGGTACGATAAAGAACCCTCACTGCTCAATGGCCCTGAGTGCCAAGTAAAGGTCTAAATTTGAAGCCCTTCACCAGTACATGATGACGTCTCTATATTAGTGAAAAATTCTCGAACCTCAGTCAGCATATGAGTTAATGATAGATTGTATTTACTGACAAGGTTATTGTATCGACCATAGAGCTTACGAAATGACGACTTTAATCGAGAATGAAACATTTCATGTTTCTTTAGAACTCTACCTAAAACAATCTATACGCTCTTTGCCCCTCCCCCCCCCCTTTTTTTTTACAGTTCTTCAAAGTTTTGTTTTTTTTTTCTAATTTAAATATTTCGGATTACCAGGGTTTCGGCATGAGCATCACTGAAGAGACATAATCTGTCGAAATGCGCATCTGTTGCGTCAAAATTGGTATCGTATATGATATACATACATTAAATTGTGTTTGAATGATAAAGAATACCTTTCACGAGAAAATGATTTTTTTTTAATTCTAAGAAAAAAAAACACAAATATCTGTATAAGATATAATTAGTGAATTATCAATATCATTGTCACTTTAAGATCCATTACTCAAATGGTGCATGGCTAGGCACAAAACGAGAACGAAAGATTATTGGATATATGAATATTTAGTGCACATGAAAATCTTTCTATTCTAAAACAGTCAAATGGACACCATTTACTCTCACATACCAAGTTGAACAGATAATTAAGGAGGGGTTCAAAACCTGAATCTTAAGCAAAACAAATTCCTTTTTCCTGTAAATTTCTAAAATCAAACTTCATTGACCCGTTCTCGTCCTTCATCGGATTATATTGAAAAGGATAAAGAGAAATAGTCCAGAGATCCCGGTCGTTTTTCACATGTTACCTTAAAAATTTGTCATTTTTCACATACAAGTAATAATTCAAAGTATTTAAATGTACTGTACATCACACCGACACCCTCTGTTTTTTTTTAATTACTTAGATGTTTAACGGGTAAAAGAAAGTTAAAATGACATCAATGCCAGATAGATTTAATGATATACGTAGTATATTACACTTTTCAATATGAAATATGAAAAAGACCAAAGGTCAAAAAATCTTCCCAGAAGCTGACAAAAAATGATTAAATTGCAACTATTTCAAAACTATTTTTAAGGGTTTTTTCCCCCAAAATATCATTTTTGTCGCACATTGATAAGATAACATAGGTGTCAGTACAGAAAATTTTGTATTTGTGAAAGATTCTTTCAGACAAATCTATAAATAATGATGCAGCACTTTATCGATTTTCAGCTCTCCAATAATTTATGTTAAACATTCATAAATTTACTTTTGTTTTCATTGGTATCCTGATTTTGTCAAACGTTTTATCTTTCGTTTGATTTATTTAGCATTTTATTTCTCCAAAATATTCTTATTATACATGATTGTTTGAAAATGAACTTGTTAATTAATGCTAGTAAAAGTTGATTGAATTGCGCTCCTTACATAGATAAAAAGCTATGCCTGTGTCCTTGTGCTATCTTGTGATATTTTCTTTAAATTAAGTATCAGGACAATTATTCTTCAAAGAAAGAAACTAAATAGATCATGTGTTTTTGAATAATAAAAAATGTGAATTATTGAACAAAAAACTACGTAATTGGCCTAATGGCCTCCTCTATGTTGTAAAACACCACTGAACGCAGGTTAATATGCAAATATCTTTCCTAGTTTTTATGTCCAACTTTAAAAAACAATATTTCTACATCAATCAAATTAATGATCATGTTTATGTATGCGTATTTTTTAAAATCATAAATATCCATGAAATCTATATCTTAACTTACTTCTTTTTATTGAAAGGTCTATGTTCAATTTAAAGATAAAGGCACACTTAAAGAAAACTGTATAAATGTATCAATACAAAATTTGTCATATCACTATGATTCCTACTCTTTTTTTTCAATCTAATTGCATTTATGCCTTAATAAACATTACTATGATTAACCGTCTCAATTAGATAGCTGAGAATTTTTTTTTAAATGTCTTAAAAGTTAGAAAACATTTTTGAGGAGTTGCCTTTTAACAATCTAATTATTGGTAAACTTGAATTAGCTACATTCTAAAATCTACTTTAATTTTAATTGATTGATTTTGATTTTATTTCTAAAACACTATCTACCAATTTCCAGTAGACATCTTATTTTGTTTAAAACATAAAATCACATTCTCATCTTCGAACGACATCGTATTTAGAGATCATAATCTGAATGATTGGATAGAACAATAAAACCATAATGAGTATATTTCAGGGCCATATCTGTCAGTATTATGTGTATTATGAATCCATTTAAACTAATTATGCCCTTGGGGTTAATTTGTTTTCTTCAAGGTTAACATAAGCCTCATTATGAAAACAAAACATGTTTCAAATTCAAGATAAGTTAATTCTATTCGAATCACAGACGATTGAATTGATAAATGATAAAAGGAGGCATGTTTATGCATTGTGTGTTAACCATAATTTTGTGAACACTATTATATTCCTTTTAGTCACATGTAAGTAAATACATGTGTCTAGATACTTCAACAACTAACAAAACTCGTTGAAGCTTGCATAAGATAATGGTGATATGTGAAGGTCGTTCTGCTTTAACAATCATTTTCACTACCTCAATCTACATAAACTGCAAAGTTATTAAATTGCTTTTTTCCACACTCAAAGTATCTAAACGTATGACTTTTCAATATATTACACAACCACTCCCCACAATATACTAAAATTTAGACTTTCAAATTTCATAAACAAGAGCTTCTTTGATAAAGGTGGATTTTTTTCGGTTTTGTTTTCACTGTTCATCTATACATTTATATGGTAAAAATCATTCGGATTCTACATATTAGTATTCTGAAGCGGACGTAACGGGTCAACAGGGAAGGCTTACTCCGCTAACGCACTTGAACCCTTCCTGAATAGTTAATTCGCTCTATTGTGGATTTGTAGTATTTATAGGACTTATGATTGATCATTATTTGTTAAAGAAACATTTTCAATTCTTTTGTTAGATTTTAATTACACACACCATAAAACACACAAAAACAAATAGGAAAATCTTTTTATTTTTGTAGAAGAAAACAGAAAACAATGTACCTTCATATTTGAGGCCCTCGATGAAAAAAAGAGTCTTAAAACATATGATTTATAACATTTCAGTGTAACCTGCAACTATTTTAATGCGTCATTTATGATTTAGAAGCACCGGAGATGATTAATCAACAAATGATGCTTACCCTGGGCAAGAAGATTTCTGGTATATTAGGGACCTAAAAACTTTCAACTTGAACCGCATCAGCTTAAAGAGAGCTATTAAAACTGTTATTTCCCATTGATTCAAAGAGGAAAGTCGAGGAGATGTACTATCTAAAGCTTACTTTTTCAGTAGCAGCAATGCTACTGACTTTGTCAACCTTAACTGAAGGATCATCGGTCTTTGTCACTGTGAAATGTAACCGAGAATGCACAAAGGAAAAGTTAGACTGCTCAAACGAGTGCCGCATGGGAGACGAAGATTTTGAGAGACTGGAATCATTACAATGCCTGAAAGAATGTAAGGTGAAAACAGAAGCCTGCGAGAAGGTGTGTGCTTGTGGGGATCAGTGTGCACAAAAGCTGTCTGCCTGTAAGACTAGCTGTAAGAACCACACCTTTCAGACAAAGCACGACAAGAGGGAGTGTTTGGCAGAATGTTATTTTGATGCTGAGCAGTGTGGTGAGATGTGTTAGGAACACTCGACTAAATTTATGTACATCTAATTAAAGTAATTTTGAAAAATCTTTTCTACTTTCTTTTTCATTTTATTACATTTTTAACAGTGGTATACTGTGCATTATTTATTGAATGAAAGTGATATTCTCTCAAAGTATTAAAGGATACCAAAGTGATATTCTGTCACAGTGTGAAAGGATATCAAAGTAAGTAAAAATATTTTCTGGCCTGTGATAAGATAGAGATAGTAACTAAATCGTCTTTATGGAGACTAAAACTGCCAATTTCTTCCCAAATATGTTGCTAAAATCTATATTACAATGTTTTCAATCTCACAACTACTAAGCTATGACGTCTCAAATGCTGAACGATGACGTCACAGCCTATGACACTTTGATAAGAGAGAGGAAAAGGGAAAATCAAAGGAAATGTAATAAACAGAAAATTCAATGTTTTGTAGATGGATATGGAATTTATTTCGTTCGTGAGACAGGATTTTTTCATATTTTCACTCGTGAAAATATCGAAAAATCCTGCCCCACTCGTGAAATAAATTCCATATCCAACTACAAAACATTGAATATCCTCTATTTACTTCTAAGGTGATATTTAATCTATATGATCTCAATTTAATCTATCTGTCTCAAAATTAAGAGCACATTGATTTTTGTCAATCAAAAGCTAATATTTTAATTTTTCCGGAAGAATACATTTTCTTAACATTTTTACCATTTACAGCTTTGGACTTAATAGTCTAGACCTTTCAGCTTTATTTTTCAACCTTTCTGCTAGGGTTCGGTGTTAAAAAAGATAACTTAATACCGGAAATTGTTTTCAGCATGTCAATTTCTAGCGTTCTAAATTACTCCTTCATTGTCAGCGGTGACTTGTGTTTCAATAGTTCAGCGAAAATGGTAAATTAATTTTTCACGTAGCTACCATTGTTATACAATACTCTGTAAGTAAAATTTTGAATAAATTCTGAAGTGAAATCTGTCCCCTTTTTAAGCTTATCCAGGTTAAATTTTTATACTTGTTTGTTCTTCTTCGTGCTCAATATAAAGAATTTCATAATTATTTACTGCGTTTGGCTATAGAAATCTAACAATATATATATATTTTTATTCAATTGAGTAAATGTATTGAATAAATTGTATTTTGATAATTTCACGTACCTTTAAATTATAATCTATCAAATATTTTTACTTACCATAGGTGCAACTTGAAAAACTAGTTGAAAGACCCACAGTTTATATAGCAAGGCATGAGAAACACTCAGATGTGAATAGTTTTTACTTTGAAATTTTAAAATAAAGTACACGGTCTTAGTACGACACAATTTTCATTTTAAACCTTCGTTGCCTTTCAGCTAATTCGGAAAGTGACCCTCATCTATCACATCTCCAAGATGCTTTGATAGGGTCCCATTCTTAAAATACGACGCATACCTACTTTGAATCTAATGGACACAAATCTTTAACTCATTCATTCGTCATTTAATTTGAACAATAATTATGCTATGAAACTGTAATTTTACCTTATTGGATAGTTTGAATCATTCAACTGTTATCGTAAATTCTACATAACTTGATTCAAAAACTAGGGTTAACATATATCAAAGCTCCCTTTCTAAGGAGGAAATTCTTCAAAATCATATGTCAAATTTAAACATTTTTAATATTTCCAACAATCAAAGTAAATTTGAATTAATATACCTATCATACCTATACTGAATTACTTAACTTTATAAAAATCCTTAAAAACAAAGATACATAGCATTTTTTCCAGTAACTGTTTTATCAAGCCTTTTTCTTTTCTTTTCACTAAAATATTAACAGCTGTGAAGGGGAAACTTCAGGAGCACTGTACAACAATATATTCAAAACGTGGTGTAAATCTGATGTGGATACTTAAAAATCCCAAAAACTTTCAGAAAATTTGAAATTAAAAAAAAATATCAAATTCAATAATATAAAAACGTACAACCTTACAACATTTTATCCAACCATTTTCCACGATAAATTAAAGTCTAGGATTTTTGATATCATTGACATGTCAGCAAATATAATCTATGATTTTGTCAAATGCTAATGGACGTTTTTCATACTAATTGATAGGCTATTATTACACATTTAATTGTATACGAATTCCTCCTTTTTCCCGATCATGACAAGGAGCGCACGGCGGGTGTGACCGGTCTTCAGGAGATTGTTACTCCTCCTGATCCCATCTCTGATGTTTAAAAGATCCATGCTTGCTCTGATCCTGATTTGTATTGCTTCAATTGACTTTTGAAGTTGAATACTGTTCGTTATCTCCATATTTCATTGGAAAAATTTTGCAAAGACCCTCGAAATGTTTGAACAGGTCTGAGAGAGACAAAATATGTTCAGATTACCTGTTTAATAGTACACAAAGATTCAGAGAGAGATGTTAGACATATACAATCCAATTTTGTGGTCCAGATGTTCGAAGTACATAACGTCCAAAGTAAACTTGATAGTGTCCGATACAATTTGAGCCCCAGTAAGCAGAGAAAGAGGACCAAATCACGTAAGGATTTTTTTTCTATATTGCATAACATTGTCTTTTGAAATTAAGTGTTCATTGAGTTTCAAAGTCTATAAACAAGTCGGGATTCAGTCTTTGTAAAGGGGTTTATGGGGAGTAGGAATTAAAATGCAAAGTTAATGACATCAAAAGTTATGAAGTTCAACAGCAACAGCGCCTGTTCAACACTACATATCTATTTTATAAGATTTTTAGCGTCAAATAATCGGCGTATCAAGCTAAAATATTCAAAACTTATGTATCTTTCGTTGTTTTATGTTTATGTTAATTTTTTATCAGCTCAACCAACATAGTTTTAATTTTATCGCAGCAGTCCACGAACTTTCTGATAACCAATCGTATGTGTACATTTACATATCTTGCAACAAAATACATTGGAACTCCTTAACATTCCTACACCTAATTTGGAAACAACCAGGATATTCTACATGTATAATGAGAAAGGCTGGAACAAACACTTGTCTTTTATGGTTAATAAAAATCGGTAAACACAGATAAGAAATAGTATAAACATGTTTTTTCGAGTATGGAACGAACCTGAAAATAATAATTTGTATGAAACGAATCCCAACGCTGGTTTAAAAATAAAAATTGTACACTTTTGGACACCTCCTTGTTAAGCAAGCTATGATTAACATTTATGATGTAATCTCGAAATCTTTGTGTAGCCCTTAGATGGGAAAACATAGCAAAAAAAAATTAAGAAATGAATTTTCATCACTTACATGCTTTTACTACCTATATTGCAGCTACTGGCAGTTCCTTTTATTTATTTTGCTTTGTGAAGGGTGTGTATTTGTGATTTACATTTTTTAAAATAATTGAACTATTTATTTATTATACCTTTTTATTTCCTAATTTTTTTTCTATTGTTATAAAACGCCTTTCACATGAAAGCCGTCTTCATGTACGTTACAATTAAATATACCACGGAAAAAATAGAAATCATATTTTTCCCGTGCTGATTTTTCTTTTTTTTTTTTTCTTTTTTTTTTTCATTTTCATATCCAGATTCGTTTCTTATTCAGAAACATCTCTCATAATGGCAAATATTTATTGTCTTTTGGATCTGTAATTTGTATTTGACGCATACAAGCAAATTTTTGAGACTGGGGTTAAAACTGATTGCAAATATCACAATGAAACTGAATCAACAGATGGGCAAAATCATTGACGTAAAATCATTATGTTGCAGGTAAATATGCGTTTTTAAGGTATAATTCCTATAGACAAAATCTCATGGTGTCAGGTGGTTATTAAGTACTAAGACGCGCAGAATTTATTTAACGAACACCACACCAAAAAAACAGACATAAAGTATGTGAAAATAATCTTATGGTGCTAGATGGCAATTAAAAAGAGCATGCAAAATTTACTTTAACAAAGAACAGATGACAGTTTATCTCCAATCCGATTCTCATTTTACATATGTTCTCCTCTGTTATCTCCACAGGTTGTGTTTCAAATAAATTTTGACATTAGATTTATTTAAAAATTTGTGTTACAACCCCTGTTTCTTTTGTCTTTGGGCCAAAGTAAAAAATGTCTTTCTTTCCTGAACGCACCCGATCCTATTAAAATCGCACCGATTTATTTTTCTTTTACCTGGTGTATTTATTTTTTTATTATTGTAAAATTAAATTTCATCCAAATCAATTTCTATCAGAACAATTGTTTTCGTTCTATTGATTTTATAGCGTTTGTTGGAATCAAAATGACGGACACAACATGATCACATTGGGTTTTCAGAGAAAGAAAGTTCGAATTGTAAAACAACGACATCCCATGATTATCTCATAAGAATACTCTTTTAATGAAACATTTGATACATTAAATTACCACAAGTTATTCAAAGTGTTTCAACGGTATTTATAAGTCAATAGTTAATTTCTTTCTTTTTTTTTTTCTTTTTTTTAAGTGTATGTACATACTTAGAGTCTAAATTTGAAGCTTATCTAAAATCGAGCAATCGTAATGAATTAGTTCAGTGTTAAATTTTGATTTTTTAATTTCATAGTATATCAGAGGAGGTTATGCATGAAAAGTGCCGTGTGCAAAAATTAAAATATCACGTGACCGGAAAGCCCACCTACCATGAAATATGTGTAGATTGTATTATATATATGCGTATATGCTTATTCTGTTTTAAATTGATCTCTTTTGTGATTTATAAAGAAATAATCAAAAAATTTTAGAACGAATTTTCAAAGCATCTGTCAGAAAAAAAATAATTTAATCACCTATCCATCTTAAAAATCTAGGTTCGGGTTATCATTAGGGGAAACAGAGATACTTTTAGTGATTGCCTTGACAAAAGTGTACTCATATTCTACTACATATTCTCATGGGTGTATCATTTTAGTCATTTAATTTTCCGAACTTTATTCACATAGTTCAACTTGTTATTTGTCGGCTCATATCGGAAATTGTTTTGTAAATAAAATTGTTTATCGATTGAAAGTCAATTTCATAAATTTTCACTTTTTGACTGTTTACATCCATTTATTTGTATAATGATGACTTCGGATGTCATTGAAATTAGATTTCATACATGTCGTTCTCGTTTATTTATGAAGACGAATATTGAATAAATGTCATACACAAGTACATTTTGTAATTTTCTGTATAAAAATCGTTGTGAAAACCAGGCAGATCACTGCTATTTGATCATTCTTATTTCACATTTACATATTTGTAAGGGGAAAATTGGCAAAAAGAAGGACGGACACGGAATATATATCTATACATCTGGACATTGAAAGGGGGGTATTTTACTCTTTTTTTCTAGGTTTTATGATAAAATTAAAACATTATACTACAAAGAATAACCTCAATTCCAAAAATACTTACTCTTTCATAGAGTGTTGAAAAATCTTTTTGAGGTCGCAATATTTTAATCAAAAAAGTCAAATCCTATATCTAATACTCGTTTCTTACCCTAAGTATCAAGAATATCTATTTTTGTAAATAGATTAGAGAAATGACGAACATTTTCTTAGAAACGACACTTTTTCAGATTGATAGTTCACCCCACCCCTAACAAGGAACATAATGAATAGAATCTTTTTTTTTACTTCGACGAACTTTCATTCTGCGCATGTCATGCATCAGAAGAGGATAAAGTTTATAAATAATATTTAAATGACTCAAATCTCTCAATATCATTATACAGGTACGCATTCTGAATTTCAAGATGTGGCAAAGACTGGTATTTTTATTGTTATATTTTCTCATACAAACATATGGATATTCCGAGCTCACGGATAAAAGCAACAATAGTTCAACACCACTGGACATCAGCGATCACGACTCCAAAAATAATGACGTCTTCCGGCAATTACTGAACCAGGAAACAATCATTCGAATGTCATTAGTGAAGAACGTACATACTCTATCGAAGGACATGCTCGATCTTAAGAAAAGTATGGAAACATTGGAATCCTTTAAACGGAAAACAGATTCAGAGATGGCCACCTTAAAAAAGGAAGTGGATAATTTAAAAAGAGAAAACCAAAGACTTGAACTAGAAAACAGGCGTTATGAGGAAACGTTCAATGCTACTACGGAAAACTTCACCAAAATCGATGAAAATTTTCAACAGGTTGTGGACCAATTGGAGGAGAAAAGAGAGAGTTTCGAGACAAACACTAGTGAAGTACTGGCGAATCTTAAAGTAGAAGTTCGATACCTGTCAGTTACTCTTCTGGACTTGAATAAACACACTTTGGAAATTGACAAGCGTATTTCTGATAAGATTCAGGAAAAATATAAACAGTTATCTTTGAGACTGAACACATCTGTAGAGAACCTGAACAATGATATAATGACAACAAATAAATCCATGTCTGACCTCAAAGACTCGCAAAATAGCATTGAAAATTTTATAACTAGTAAGTAATCTTAAAGAAAAAAAATTAATCGATGGCTTACTTAAATGATTTTTTTTCGTGAGATAGTCCCTGGGTAACATGGATGAGGAAACTATTCAAAATGTTCTTCCTTATATGAGAAAATGAGTCTATTCATAACCACAGAGATCAATTGCTTAAAAAAGAGATAGATCTGAAATCATTTTCTGTCAGTTAATTTATGGTCCCTGAGTCCTTTCTCTTTGTTCCAAACGTGCTACATTTTTTTCATATTGTTATTAAACTGTTATAATTATAATCACAGACATGAACAATATCTATAAAATCTGCATTTATTTTAATTTAAGCATTGAATCATTATTTTTGGAAAGGTATAGTCTTGTAACTGCAGTGGTGTGTGCAAACAAACTGAGTAAAGCACATTAGATAAATTGATAGCTTTGCGATGTCCTGTGAAATAAATGAGGGGGAAATATTTTTTTAAAATCTGAACTTTTTTGAAACCTGGATAATTCCAGCGTAGGCACACTTTAAAAGCCTAGACCTTTAAAACGAAAAAAGAATTAAAAAAAATAATATTAAGTTTCATTAGTTTCTGATGATTTTATCAGCTGGATAAATAAAGTGCAAAATTGTTCGTTTTGAAATCGACTGACTAAAATAATGCTTGAAGAAGTGTTTTTAGTAATTCAACATTTGCTGTTAAAAACGTTTCATTGTGTGTCTTTTTCATAGACGTTCAATACTTGAATAATATAAAAAAAATATAAACATATTTCAGTGAGACTATTTAAGAAGTCTGAAAATATGATAATTTTTTTTGAAATTTATTTATTCTAATATTTCTTCTGTTGATTTTTGCAGTGAACATCAATAAAACATTGGAGGACATGAGGGCTGAAGTGAAACAATCTAAGTATGATCAACTGCAGCTGTCCTCTACAGTGTCCTCTCTCGAGGTGTTCCGAATGAATTTGACAAATAACCTACATGGTAAAAAAATCAACTTTATCTCAATAAGATATATATCAATTTGGCAAATGAAGTCACAATATAATATGTTCGATATTTAGCTTAATTTATATGACTTGAAAGGATGATGGTCACTCCAAATACAGATGTCAATCCAAACGCTGTTGTTCGGAAAATGTAACAATTAAGTGAAGCCCTTCACCGGTATATGGTGACGTCTCTAAATGAATGAAAAATTCTCGAACGGGACGTAAAACAACACACAATCAATCAATCAAGCTTCCTAGAGAAAGATATTAATGGCAACCTAACAACATATCATGAAAACGAATGTGATGACTTTAACTCTTCTATCGTCAACTTTCCTTATTTATGTAGCAACAGACTGTTATTACTTGTATATGGAGTAATGTCTCCCAATAAAATCAATATGCAAGAACATGCTCTACATGTAAGAACAATTTCTAAAATAAGGCAACCTATTGACATTTTAGTTGATGATAGAAGAATATCAACGGTCTCGTCTATAGCCATTGTTTCAAAAAACCTATGGCCAAACAATGACTTTGTTAGAAAATACAATCTATCGTTAAGTCAAATGTTGCTTGATTTTTTTTCATAAAAATATTTTAGGCCATTAATTTCACACTGAATTGTCTACGACTCTGAATTGTGCATACGACTGTTTTGTCTGGTCCACAGGGGATGCTTACTCCTCCATGGACCATGGAATCTGATCCCACTTTTGTTATTTTTAGAGTCCCTGTTTGTACTGCTTGCAATTTGGATTGCTCTAATGGACTTAGTATTTGCATCTTCCTATCTATTAACGTAATGGGAGTATCTTACCGCAATAATTTTAGAAATACAGCATATATTTTGAACGATTTTCTAATTTTGAACGTCCAATCTGTGAAAATATATCGCTGGATTTTAGGTCATCAAGTTTTGATCAAAATCAACTTACATGTAAGAACTTCAAAAAATAAATGATCTACCCACTTTAGAGAATAAATAATATTTGATTTTATGCCTACTCCTTCCTTTACCTCCACACAACATAAACACTATTTATCTTGAAAATGTATTTTATTGATCAAATTAATCTAGATCAACAATCTGAACATGTAAGGGAACAAATATAAGTATCTACCAAAAATATTCCTAAGACTATATGCAATTATCCAGTTCACATGAATAAAGCAAATACAAAAGAACTAACAAAATGTAATCAAGTACTTCAAAACATAAACATTCAAAAGTTTACTTCTTCATACAATGGTCATACTTAAGTTAAGAAAGTACTCTGAAAGTTAAGAAAGTACTCTGAAAAAAACAAAACAGACAGACATGCAAATTTACACATATATAGTACATATCTATTACCAGTATTCCATGCCAATCAAGAAAAAAGTGAAGGTAAATTTTCAAGATAACATACTTGGCTGTGGGTGAAACAAAACAAACCAAGTTTTATGTCATTTTTACTTGTAAAACTGCAATTTCATTAAACGATGCAGCAGGTTTTAAAAAGTAATAAATCGGCTAAAACTAAACTTTCGCATAAAATTTTCTCTGTGATGTTAGGCTTCTATCAGGGTAATGTTTCACAAAAAGGGACGCTATCTTTTAGCCAACTAAAATTAAGTATTGCTAAGGAGTAACATACAGGCATTGGTTTGGAAAAAATAATTGAGGCTCCCCATGGGTAACAAAATACAATACGCACAGTTGTCAGCATGCGATCACTTATTACATAAATTGTATTAACGGGCATACCCAGTACAACACAATCCTTTGGCACATCTTTAATCTTGAATTTAATAAAACATTAATAATATTTTTATTTGTAGGCAGGCCAAAGAATGTAGGCTTTTCCGCCTCAGTGACTTCCCCTAACTCTTCATGGAACAGTGGAACGCTGGTTTTTTCTTCTGTTATCACAAATGAAGGAAAGGGATACAACCCAAGTAATGGAATATTTACGGCTCCTACTGGCGGGGTATATGTCTTCTTTGTCAATGTTCAGAGTTATTACAGAAAAACTATTTATGCGGATATTGTGTTGAATGGATCAACAAAAGTTAAGACTATGGCCCATAGTAATTATAATGACGCAGGTCCCAATATGGTAGTGCTGACCATTGAGAAAGGAGACGCAGTTTGGGTCAGATACAGCTCTGGTCAAGGTTATTACAGTAGTGGTTCAATAACCACATTCTCCGGTTTTCTCATATAATTATATCTGTAACGTTCGTTGTACATACGATCCACTTAACATTGAGTATATATACTGTGCATCAAAATGTATAATCTTTTTATATTTGCTTGAAAATAGGTTAAACTTGAACACTGGCTTCAAAACGCGTGAGAACTTACAGGATACGTTAGTCAATCGATTGTTTTTCGTTTATTTTTGTAGCGTCATATGACCTTTGATATTATGAATTGTTGTAAAGACAGATGAAATTAGGGCAATTATCGAATATATATATATATATATTTTTATTTGGAAAAAAGAGTCCAGGGGCGTTTACAAAAGAACTTACGACTAAGACCAAAAACTTCAGTTGATTGTAAAATTTTGCAAAATTAATAATTCTGTTAAAAATTGCTAGCTTAAAAGTATCTTTCTACATACATTTTAAAATATTAAAACCATTTTCTATTTAATTTAAATTAGAAAGTTATTAGCAGAATTAAAATTTTGGTGTTAGTCACATCAGTTCGCATACCTATCAATTTAAACGAAATTTTCAGTAAATAAAGAAAATACGTAATACCTATAATAGGTATTACGTTTTTTTTTATTTACTAAAAATTTCGGTAAAATTGATAGGTATGCGAACTCCTGTGGTGTTAGTCGTAAGTTCTTTTGTAAAACGGCCCCCTGTGTTTTAAACATGCAATTTTTCATCAAATTTTTATCCCAAAATATCCCGTCGGTCATCATATTCCTTGAGAGAAATATTTAAAACTGAAAAAGCAAATTTGTAAAATATCTGCAAATTGCAACATATTGTAAACACACTACAGAGCTAATTGGTAAGAAAGTAGTAAATTTATTTTATGATTCAAAGGTTGAACATACGAACACAGTGGTTTAAATATGTTTCTTTTTAAAATAATGTATCAAACCTTTTAACTTATCTGAATTAACGACATATTTATTATTTACTATATAACCAATTTATACACTAACTCGTATGTCCAGTAGCGTTTTATTCTATGCAAAACCATAGATATTTGTTATAAACTCTTTACTAGCATGGATGCAAACTCCGTATGTTGATGCCTAGTAATTACTTTAGGACTGCTTTTTCTTTTAATATGGAGAATGTTTCTTCAGTTGCAAAAATTAATACTCGCTAGATGGATTTAAAACAGACAAATCACAAAAAACCTGGTTTACAGTAATGACTGGGCAACAACATACTTCGGGTCATTTTTCAACGTTGGGTGTAAAGGTTATGCTATTGAAGAAGGAACCATATCAATTAACCAGGAGTGACTAATATACGTATTTATAATATCCCTTTGTTTAAATCATTCCAATTTGTGTTGTCAGATGTATATATGTCTTAAAACCTGCTTAACTCGACAGATATAATGAACATATACTTTTACATCTGATTTGATATTAAGTTTCTGAAAGTCTTCATTAGCAAATGAACCAGTTACAAATGCCTCTATGCATTTTACTGATATTAACTTCAAAGTTTTTACTTCATCTAAGTCACTCGGGCGATCTTTTGTCCGTCGTCGTGTGTTGTGCGTTGTCGTTTATTATTTTCAGCTTCTTCTCAGGGATGGCTGAACAAATTCCAATTTATTTCGGTATAAAGCATATATGGATAAATTAAACAAAAAAATGTATCGTCTCTTCCTCCCTAAGACCTAATGTATGTTGTTAAAACCATAAAGATTAATGCGATAAAATATGGAGATATTCAGTATTCAAGATCAAAGTCCATTAAAACAATACAAATCGGGAGCAGAGCAAACATGGACCGCCAAAAAAATCAGAGGTGGGATTAGGTGCCATGGAGGAGTGAGCATCACCTGCCGACCGCTCACACCCGCCGTATTCTCCTTGTCATGATCGGAAAATAATGGAAAAATCTGTCCACAATCCAGTGAATAAATAATGGCTGAACAATTAGTATGAAAAACGTCAGTTAGTATATGACTTAATGATAGATTGTTGACAAGATCATTGCATCGACTATATAGAACTTATAAAATGATGACTTTAAACGAGACTGTTGATATTCTTGTTTTATCAACTTGTTCGTCAATAACTTGCCTCGTTTTAGAAATTGTTCACACGTAGAGCATGCTCTTGCGTATCGAATCAACTGAGAGATACATGTACATGTATACATCCCACATGCAGATGATAAGGTATATTGCTGCATAGGAAAGGGAAGTGGACGATTGAAAAGTTAAAGTCATCACATTTATCATAAAATTTTGATTCAATCCTTACAAAGAAAGATACATAGCGGGTTCCAGCAAATGTTCAATCAAGACTCTTTCTTTACTCCTCACTAAGATATTAACAGTAGTGAAGGAGAAACCTCAAGAGTACTGTGCAACAATATATTCGAGAAGTGGTGTAAATCAGATGTGGATACCTAAAAAATTCCAAGGAACTTTTAGAAAATTTGAAAGCACAAGATTTTACCAAAATCAACAGCTAAAAAACTTACGACTTTTCAACTTTATACACAACCATTCCCCACGATAAATTAAAGTCCAGGCTTTTTTATATCATTGACAGCAGCTTTTTCAATAAAAATGGAACTCGTAAATTTACTTACCTTTTCATTGGTCATTTGCAAAATTCTTTTGTTAAGAAACATTCTGATTGTACACACAAGTACTCTGAAGTTGACATTAAAAAGATGCTTGAGTTTCTGATTGACAATATCTATGTGGTTTTTGGAGACCAGGTCTTCCAACAATCTATTGGAATTCCCATGGGTACCAATTGCGCCCCGTTATAAGCAGATCTTTTTTTGTATTCATATAAAGCAGAATTTGTCCAAAATCTTATACGTGAAAAGAAGAAAACACTTGTTGTGTCCTTCAACTCGACATTTAGATATATCGACGACGTATTATCAATTAACAATAGTTATTTCCATTCTTATGTCGATACGATATATCCTGGTGAGCTTGAGATAAAAGATACCACAGAGTCCGACACATCTGTTTCATACTTGGATATTTTACTTGAAAAAAACGTTAATGGTAGTCTAACAACCAAGCTTTATGATAAACGTGATGACTAACTTTTCAATCGTCAACTTCCCTTACATATATGCAGCAATATACCTTCATCACCTGCATATGGGGTTTATATCTCTCAGTTGATTCGATACGCAAGCGCATGCTCTAAGTATGTACAATTTCTAAAATGAGGTTAATTATTGACAAACAAGTTGATGAAACAAGAATATCAGCAGTCTCGTTTAAAGTCATCATTTCGTAAGTTCTATGTTCGATGCAATGACCTTGTCAGCAAATACAATTAATCATCGAGTCAAATGCAGATTGACGTTTTTCATACTGATTGTTAGCACATTATTTACACACTGAATTGTCGATGGATTTTTCCGTTATTTCCCGATCATGACAAGGAGCACACGGCGGGTGTGACCGGTCAGCAGGGGATGCTCACACCTCTATGGCACCTGATCCCACCTCTGATGTTTGGAGGTCCGTGTTTGCTCTGCTCCTATTTTGTATTGTTTAATGGACTTTTGAGCTTGAATTCTGTTCCTTATCTCCATATATTTCATTTAGATTACCATTAATGTATTTTTCTGGTAAAATATTCAAATAAGAAACAGATGTGCCAGCGATCTTTAAAAATCTGTACTAAAGGACATCCAGCACGCAAAATGCTGGAATGATTACAATAAGCAATGAGCCCTTTTCCAAATTTTAAAATCTATGCCCCTGGGTTAAATGTGCAGACTCTAGGGTGGGGCAAAGTTCGTCATGTACTTGAATACATTATATTTTAATTTTCACTTATTTTATATCTTTAACTCATGAACCTCTTTTAACTTATTACATATTTTCAACTTAAGAACCTCCAGGAAGAAAATTGTTTGCATTATTTTAACTAGAAATAAATACACCTTTTGCCAAAATTGTGAAATTAATTTCCCATGGGTTCTAGTCTTAGGCTCCAGGGTGGATCTAAGTTTTATATTGGAAATGTTATGCATCTTCTGTACTCATGGACATCTAGCCTATAAAGCGTTTCCATATGTATGACAAATACTTAATTTTCAAAATTGTATAATTCATGACCCATGGTCCTTAGCCCAGGTCTCTGTGTGTGTGTGGGAGGGGGGGGGGGCTTGGTTGATCAAAAATTAAGGATATGCAAGGTATTTTCTATCTTTAAGAGAGAGGAAGTAATTGATTAGACTTTATAAATTGGCATTTTCAAATAAAATGAACATTTTGAAACATAGCAAAAAGTTTATTAAAGATACATCACTTAATTTGGAGTGCATGTTGCATTTTTTCTTTCATATTAAAAGTTTTGTTCAGGCTAATTTTTAGAATAAATAGGTAAAGTGTTGTCTATAAACTCTTAATGTATCTATTTTTCATTTAATTTAGTGTTAAGATATTAAATGAAAAATCATTTTTCATACTAAAGCATAGTGTAAAGGAAATATATATTTTTCCTTCCTAAACTCTGTATTCAATAATCATTATATCTAAACATTTCCGAATTGAGAAACAATCTTAAAGTCAAATAAAAATATACATTCAATATTGAATTTATAAACTTAAAATACCGATCTATTAAATAAAGCAGATAATGCAATTCGGAAAAATAAGCAATTTTCTTCTAAAAATTTCTCGAACAAAATTGAAAGGATTTCCAGGGTTATGCCTCTTTTCTATAGTAATTTCCTCAGGAAATTCAACGATCCCAAAATTAATCCCTCATCTGATATTTGTAGCTATTTTTACTTCATATATTTCAAATATACCCAGACTCTTAATAGATTCATTTCTGTTGCAATTAGTTTTAGGTTAATTTTTTTTGCTAGTTTGACTAGACTAGAGAAAAGCTACATAAATATATGATCATAATTATACAGTTCTCACCAAACTGTAACATGTTTATTACATAAGATCAGAGTTCTGATCAAGGAAAACAATACATTGTCAAGTATGAGTATCAAAGTAGAAATCATGGCACTGCAGATAAAGAGTTATTTGGTTCAGTTTGGGCTGCAGTATGTTTTTCATTTCATTTTTACACTACTACAGTGAAAAATGTAAATCATCAATTTTTTATGTTGAATTTATTATTTTTTTAATGAATACATGAAATATGAAAATGAAGGCAGTTTTCAGTTTTTATGATATAAAAGAAGGTGAAGATAACGAACGGTGATCTTTAAAAAAACCTAGAGGCAATACAAATCCGTGAACAGGGCAAAAACAGGGGGCCCTTGAAATTCCAGAGGAGGGATCAGGTGCCTAGGAGGAATAAGCATTTCCTGTCATCATAAAGTAGGTTGGTATTTTGTTACGTGATAGCCAATTCGTTGAAAATTTCAACTTTTGCTGATTTTTTCTATGACTTAAATACACGGTGTTAATTGTACAGGTAGTTTAGTCTGCTTACTTAAAAAATTAATGTACACTTATTCATTACACTATATATATATACATGTATATCATATTTAAAAAAAATCAAGTTTAAAAATGTAAAACAAGGTCTTTGACTACTTTCTTGATCAAGATGAAGAACAAGTTTTGTACACCTGTATTTTGACCCTAAACAATATCCTGGTACAGGAAGTGTCGACATTTTCCTAAACCAATGAAATCTTTGCATAAGTATTTCCTTACAAATCTTACTCCTTACATATCTACACAATATTCAAACTATATATTCTGGTTTTGGGGGGAACACCGACGCGTATGGCCTTTGTACACAATTTGTGTGATGAATAACACACATAAAAAGTCTGAGTTCTTAATGTACGCATCCATGCCAATTTTCTTTTCAAACTTCCTCTTAACTATCCAATACCAATGCAAGTATACATAAACTAAACACGACTAAAGCAATACTCATAAACAAGATGAAATAGAACCTTTCAACTGTATTTTCCTTAGAGTTTTAAAATTTACAGTCTGAGAACTCTTTATTTTGCCGATATTTCATTGATATTTGAATTCTATCGCCTAAGATATCTTTTGGAGAGACAGACAGACAGTCAGATAATTGTTTAAACATAGTGTCCATGTGGACAGACAAACTAAGTGCTGTAAACATGACGTCCATCTGTACAAACAGACAAAAAGACAGACAAACAATACTATAAATGTAGCGTCAATCTTTACAGCCAGACAGAAAAGGAATGGTGTAATCGTGATGTCCTTCAACATTGTAACATATATAAGGATATATTGGTTGAGGCTCATTGAAAAATTTAATAATAGCGAGATGTGTGCTGGAAAGGACCCTTTATAACCTTTTTCCATTACAATTTGATGAAACAGGAATATTTATTAATTTCCACCTGAATTATATAGTGTTGTATTTCATACATGCATTAAAACTAAATAGAAATACATGTACTTCTCTTATTCATGCCTGTACTTCATCATATTTTTTAATCATTTTCACTCTGCTTGATAACTTAAATGTATTCAATAAATATTTCATGTACATTTTTTTTTATATTTCTTATTGTTTTACGTGTAAATTTATTTTTGAGCAAAAAAAAAAAATAATCCAAACAGGATTGTTTTTATGCCTCCGTAATCGAAGAATCGGGGTATATATTTTTGCCCTGTTCGGCTGTCTGTCTGTTTAGCTGTTTGTCTGTTTTCTGTTTGTCTTTTCAAAAACTTTAATCTTCACATAAGTTTTGATTGGTTTGAGCTATGGCTTTCATATTTCACTTGTGTATTCCTTGTGACAAGACCTTCCTATTGGATACTAACATATTTGACCTCTTGACCTTGGCGTTTAACCCACTTTACAAAAAAAAAAAACATTAATCTTGGTCATAACTTTTGAACAGTTGGTGCTAGGGCTTTCATATTTCACATATGTATTTATCGTGACAAGACCTTTTCTTGGGTATAAATATATTTGACCTTTTGACATTGATCTTAGAGTTTGACCCACTTTTTAAAAACTTAAAAACATTAGCCATAACTTTTGAACAATTAGAACTTAGGGCTTTCAAATTTCACAGGTATATTCCTTGTTACAAGACCTTCCTTTTAATATCAACAATTTGCACCCTTTGACCTTGGAGTTTGATCTACTTTTGAAAATCTTGTACCTTCGCCATAACTTTTGAGTAGTTGGTGCTAGGACTTTCATAATTTGCATGTGCATTTCTTATGGCCTCTTTTTGTGTTGAGTGTTTTACCATACCATTGCTCTTAATCAATAACATTACTGTAATAGACAATATCCTGGTATTGAATGAAAGATTTATTAGTTTCTAAAGGACACTATATTTATTTACACACAGCTTAATGTATATCATGTGAATTCCACGCCAAAATCTGCTTTTTTTATGTAACATTCACGTGAGTAAATTTCCCTAGAAGATACCACAAGATCTGACAAAAATAGCATCAAATGCAAAAACCATAAACACATTATTAAGAAATTGATCGATGACACTCTAATGATGCAGATAGGAGGCACTGAATTATATTCTTTTAAAAGGTATATTAAACAAATGAGGCTAAGAGCTAGATTCATTTCAAGAAGACATTAAAAGGTTCAGTGTTTACAGAGGAATAGTACCTACACAACAAAGATGAGATGCATATTTTCCTGTGTTTTTGTCTTGATCCTCTGTATGTTTAGTTTGGAACTGCTAGCATCACCAGAGGTGACATTTAAACAATGTGAAAAGAAATGTTCCAATAACAGGGACATATGCTCCGCTGAATGTCGCATGGTTAAGATAAAAACACAAAGAAGAAAACTCAGGGTGATTAAGTGTCTCACTGAATGTCAAACAGATTTTCACACGTGTGGAGACCAGTGTGCTTGTTCCTACACATGTGCTGCTGAGATCATTAGTTGCCAGAAAACTTGTGAATCGAAACCCTTTGGGAAAAAAAGAGGTATGAGGCGATGTAAAAGACAATGTCGTTATGACAACAAAAACTGCAGAAACAAATGCTGATTGTTCAGACTGTATGAAGTATTTCCGATTGCAGTCAATATACTAATCAGGAGACTTAACTAAGGTTATATCAACCGCTTACTGTCAAACCAGGGGTCACTGCCGATCTATACATGAACATTAGCCTTTTAGTGACGAGGTCGTGCTAAAATTTCTTTTGTTGTTGTTGAAAAACATATATATTTCTTTATATAAAATGTGAATCATATGCACTTAGTATTTTCACTTGGAACTATATTTATAGTAGAGTATATTATAAGCGGGATTGTTTGTTTGGATTTTACTTGCCCCGGGATCATGAAACATCTTAAACTTAAGTCAAATTCTTTACTTTGTACTAAATTTTTGTAGAAGTCAAGCCGAACAAAATTAAAATATTTTTCAATATTGCTTTACGAAAGTGTTGTTATCTGCAAATTTAGAGATTAATTCAATAATTAATGAATATTTTATAGGGGATTGAAAATTTGACTTAAGTCTAAGTCTGTTTCATGATCCTGGGGCCTGATCAAAACAGTTTTTGTCTTTTAGAAAATTGTTTATTTCTCTAGGAAGGGATCAGAAAAATTCACAAATTATTTATGTTGTGGCTTTTGCGTATATTCTACAATTACAAAAAAATGACACAAGAAATGGTTACAGTAGAACGTTTAATATGAGAGATATTTTGTAATTTTTTTTTAGATTGATAGAAGACAATGTTAAAAACTCAAATTTAATGGGTGAATTGAGGAACCATAGACAGAATTAAAATGTGAATATATAATACAGTGTTCAAGATCTAAATCTAATAAAATAATTCAAAATTGAAAGCAGGACAATTAAGGTCAAGATCTAGTGAATGAAAGGTGCCCACAGATTTCTCAAATTTGAGATACACATTCTTTTAATGATTCTTTACGAATATAGTTTGGTAGAATAAGGTGTATCCGGACATAGTTTTGGGGTAAACTCATCGAAAGCATATTATAAACTGCCCATTTTCAATGAAAAATGAAGAAAGTCTGGTATAAATATGGGAGTTTTTTCCGTCTCAGACAAAGGAAACGTATCAATATTGCCTACAGTCTCTCAGAAAACGGCTTTTCATATCTTCTTGATCTCTACTTTGAAATGATATTAAACGGAATAAGAGTATCGGTGTTACATTTGGCATGATTTCAAATTTAATTCCATGAAAGTGCTTTATTTTCTACATAATTCTATTGAAGCCGTAAAGTACGGGAAAAATTAAGTTTAAATCAATTATGACGTCATAATGAATCTAGCACCAAGAAGAAAGTCTAAGCTCATTTACTAGATCTTGACCTTAAGGGCCCCTGGAAACACCAGAGATGACAAGGTGCCATTGATGAGTATGCATCCCCTGTCGACGTCGACCAGTCACACCGTGAGCTCTTTGTCTTGATAAGATAAAACGAAATACCCATGAACAAATCAATATAAAACAATTACCTGGTAATTCAAACAAAAACAGGTTTTAATTTTGGAAGTAAAGTATAGAAAGGTAGAATATAATCTCTCATAAAGACAAAAGAAAAGATGGTAAGCATTTTTCTACTCAAACTATTAAATTTAATATTTAAACACTTCAAGAAATTCTAAATTATATGAAAGAATTTTAAAACAAAAAAATCTTGTATTTATTCTGAAGTTTATTTCTCTTAGGGTTGATGGTTTTAATTGAAAGAAACGGATTCCTATGAAGGACAGTATTGAAATCCTTTTTTTTTTAAATAACATTGAAATAAATTTTATAGCGTTTGAAGAAAATATACACAAAAGGTAGGTTTATGGTGATACAAAAGAAATTTAAATTTTTCATTTGTTTACTTTTTAAAGATATAGTTCTTAGTTTCTATGTGTTGTTATTAATATCATTTTTCAAATATTAGAAGTGTTAAGGCAATGTTATATTCAGCAATACTATTCCATTTCATTTTATTTCATTATACGAAGAGTTTGTTACTTCTTATATTTTCTAGGTATAGAAATATTGGTCATTACAACATTCATGTAGTCTTCGGAGACCAGGTCTTTCTACAAACTGTTTGAATTGCGATCGGCACTAATTGTGGTCCTTAATTAGCCAACCTTTCTTTATAATCCTATGAAGCAGAATTTATTTTTAAAAAAAAATCTACACGAGAAGAAAATTCATGCTGTGGCCTTCAACTCGAGATTCAAATTCATGTATATCAATTATCAATTAACAATCGTACTCTCTTCGTTATTTTCATTCATATGTCGACTCGATATATCACATTGAACTCAAAAATAAAAGACACTAAAGAGTATGCCAAATCTGTTTCATATATGGACTATAGGTGATAAAGGCGAAATGAGAAACAAATTTTATGACATGAGGGATGACCAGACTTTCCAACATCAACTTCCCTAATTTATTTAGTAATATTCTGCATATGGTATTTATACCTACCAAATGATTTGATACGAAAGAGAATGTTCTGAGAACGATTAATTTTTAAATCGAGTCAAGCTACTGACAAATAAGTTTCAGATATTTCATCAATCTCGTTTAAAGTCAGCTTTTCGCAAGCTGAGCGATCGTTATAATGACCTTGTTTGTATATACAACATATTGTTGGCTGTATTTTGTCTGGCACGTTGCATACCATTTGTCAGGTCATAAGCCTATCTGTTTCTATATTCCTTGAAGCAGAATGTATTAAAAAAGAATTCTTCATGAGTAGGGAAGATTCTTGACGTGGCTTTCCGCTTCTGTTCACTTTCAGATTTATCAATTAACAATTGTTACTTCCACTCAAAAGTCGATTCGACATCAGCTTTTTCATCGTCAACTTACTTATGTATGTAGTAATATTCCTCTATTATCTGCACATGGTGTTTACTTTTTCGAACTAACTGGATACCCAAGAGCCAAGACAGATTACTGAGAGATAACTTGGTGTTACAGAGATTTCAACGACCTCGTTTAAAGTCAACATTCTATGGGGGTTATAATGACCTTGTTAATAAATATAACCTTGCACTTGATTGTAGTTTAGCTGACGTGTTTCATACCAATTGTTAGGCTTTTATTTTTAATCTGAATTTAACCACAGATTGTTCAGTCTACCTCATCAATACACAGGGCTCACGGTGGGTGTGACCAGTCGACAGGGAATGTTTACTCCTCCTAGGCACCTGATCCCACCTCTGGAATTTTTGAGGGTCTTTGTTTTATGCCCTGATCACAGACATGTTTTGTTTATAGATTTTTAAAGATCGATTACTGTTCGTTAGATTCGTCTTTTTCATCTTTATTTTCTTTTGTTTCTTTCCCTTAAAAATCTCAAAATATATTTTGAAAGAGAAATTATGTTCTTTGATATATCAAGCAAAAGTTGAATTTTGAACTAAAGTATATATTACGTGAAACTGAATTTTTGAAAACTATTAAGCACATAGCATATCCATGGAACATTTATATAAATATTTCCACAGAAAGATTGCTTTCAAATACCTTCATTTTTTGTCTCTTATAAATGAATATTTTGAGAATGGTTCATTTCAATGACTCTGCATGAAAAAATAAAACAGAATTTTATTTATATATCAGATTTTGATAAATGGGGAAACATTTCAAGAATATTATGATAGGAATATTTTATCTGCCTTTTCTTTTTTTCAATAGCGCCTGCAAAATGTGATGCTTTAACTCCCTCCTGCTCTGATTTCTATGACAGTACATATACTATTTCTAAAAGGCATAAAAAATAGGATTTTCATTGAAGCAGCATCTATTTAGTATTCACTCATTGAAGAAAAACCATAAATTCAGCACATTATTGCTCTGTTTAGAATGACATAAATAAATATATATATTTATATGTATTTTGTGGTTATTATGTTAAAATATACCACAGGAGATAATTTCCTTCATTGCTTCAAGGTCAAAAGGGAACCTGTGACAACGAATCATAGGTAAAATTCAAGGTCAGTTGACATTTAAGTACATAATAAGGAATTCAAGAACGAAAAAATCTTAATTCTTTAACGAGAATATTCATTTCGTATTTATAAATATATAAGACTATCCAATTATTAAAGAGTTTGTCTCCATCAGATGAATTTTTGAGGTATGCATAGGCTATACCCAGAGCGAAAAGCATAAGAATTATATTATTGGCTATGATTTTGGTTATGTTTAGTTCCTGTTGCCGCCCTATTGAAAATTCTTTTGAAATAATTTGCCCTTAGTTAATGAATTCGCCCTAAGTTAATGAATTCGCCATTTATATTAATTTAAATGGGACTTTAATAGTTAAATCTTTTTGTAGCTCTCTTCAGCAGTCATTATCTAATTAATAGTGACCACAAGGTCAAGATCTTGTTAAAAATAGTTTAAACTGTAATTGGATCTGCTTACACTCTACATAAATTGACCTGCGATAATAATGATTATTATATATTACGAATTTGAATTTATTATGATTTTCTGGAAATATATAAAGGGCAGAAATTTCCCTACAATATGATCAGTTCTGAAACGTCTTTACTTAAATCTTCATTAATCAGACGGAAAAAAATTGCCTGAACATTCTGATTTGCTTCCACAACAGATATGTCACACGTCTCTTTCTTTGGATTGTTTATGATTTTCTGTTTTATTTGCGCGGGGCTTTATGCAGCCCCGGAGACAACATACAGAAAATGTGAGAAGAAATGCTTAATTGAAAGAGACAAATGTTCTGTTGAGTGTCGTATGGTAAAGATTAAAAATCACAAACGTAAGATCAAAGTCATACAGTGCCTCACTGAATGTAGCGGAGAGTATCAGGAATGTACAGGGGAATGCTCCTGTTCCTACACTTGTGCCAGGGAGGTTTTTGGTTGTAGAAAAATGTGTGATTTGCGTCCTTTCATAAGGAAGCGAGATATAAGGCGATGCAAAAGGCAGTGTCGATATGACAGCAAACAATGCAGGAATAAATGCTGACTTTAAAAGAGATTGAATACAGCATACAAACAGTACGCAACAAAATGACCATGAATTGAGATGAAATTAGTTCATATTCTGCGTAAACATAAACCGATGAAGCAAATGCTGACATCAAATCATGTGATCAGAAAGTTGATTACTAATATTTAAAATGAAAACTGAGTAACATTGGATTGGTGTGTTTAAAAAAGAAATGACAATAAATGAGGTATATAATTATTATATTAATAATTGTTGTGCTGCCTCTTGTTAGCTTGAAATAGGATAACTACATTTTTGCAAATAAACATTGAAGAATGAGTAAAAGGGTTTGTAGATCATCAGCAAATATGACATTTGTATTGTAAGAAGGAGTATTGTATGAATATTTGAAGTTACTATTTTCTTCAAACTTCTTTTGATTCAAACTTCTACCGATTCATTGCTTCGTTTGATATTACCTCAGTTATATAAATTTGTACTAGGCAACATTCTAATTATATGACACTTTTTAATATATATTTGATTATTATCTCTTATTTTATTCTTTGTGTTTGAAATAAAAATTTCATAACCAAGGAAAATATCATTTTTTCAATAAGAAATATCCATGCTGTCTAAAAATTATCAACTATCTCACCACTTCCCTCTTTCTACGAAGAAAATAATGTTTGAAACTTCTCGCCAATCATAGTTTACTGTGTAATTATGACAAGGAATTTGACCTAAACATCACATCAATCATTTAGACGATTCAAGATATAATGTAATAAACCCATAAATAGATTAATGTCGAATGAAATTGCAATACTACCTATAATTGCTCTATCATAACGCATTTGTAAAGATATATTTTTATTTTTACTATATAATCCTATATTCATTAATTCTATGGCACAATATAAGTATTAAATTGACACATAAAATATTTTAAATCTTGTTTTTTTTACACTGGATTTGATTGGTGAGGGATACCTGCTAACAACCGTTGTGAAAGGACTTTCGTCTTCAAATATCAGTTTTTCTTATGAGGCAGTATACTAAATACCACACGGGTTGTAAAATTTTACAGTTACCATTGATTTTGTAGTTGCCTTTCCCTACCTTTTTACTTTAATATTATTTTAATATTACTTATAGGTTATAGTATTTCATACTGATCATAACAACCATGATCTCGAAAAATGAAAAATCCTAACAACACCCGGCATTCTCAACAAAAAAGTTTCATTCAGTTTTCGTGGTTTTCGATTAATTTTTTTCCTTAAGCAGGTTTTTGGATGGATCAAAGTCTTCATGGGTGCGGTTTAATAATGAGTAATAAAGAAAATGACGAAACGAAAGAAATGAATATAGAAACATAGACTGTAAGGAAAATGATGCCACATCTTTTATCAGAGTTGCATAATCTTCTCTTTGTCATCCTCTTTATGTATCTCAGATAGAAATGATTCGTTTGTTAAAAAAACAATTTCAAGTATTAACAATTCTTATCGATTATTTCTAAATTTTATTATAGAGTAACGTATAGTTCTCGTGTTTACAAAAGTTTTGCAGCAGTGTTACTATTAATATACAGTAGTTACATGATATTATTTCTGTAAAAAATCAATCAGTATTTCAATTGCAAGTTTCAGTTGGACAAAAATTTCCGGAAAAAATTAGTCCGTAATAAAAAGTATGCATCACCTTAAAAAAACATAGAATCGTCATACATTTAATTTTAATATATGCCTTTTTATTCTTTTAGTACAAAGAAATAGCTTTAAAAATCCTGCAACTGGTGATATTGTCATCTAACTTCACAATCCTGACAACTAAAGCCATTAAAAAGATAATTAATAATCAATTTGATTAATATAGCAATTAGGATTAAATATGAGAGTTTATGTCACTTGTGTCATTAGAGATAAAATTAAAGTTATAGTGGGAACTTTGCTCTGTTTAAGTTCACAAGAAGACTTCTTCGATCAAATCAATTATCATATTACTGTCTGGTCCCAGTTGAAAAATCTGGAAACAACATTGTCTTTGTTTGTAAGGCTCGTTATTTCAATTGTATTTTAGACGAATTGGAACTTAATTCTGCTAGTGGTTATACCCATATTTCCGTTTATAAGAAATTCTTCAAAATCACATGTCAGTTTTAAATATTTTTAATATTCCCAACAATCAAAATGAATTTGAATTACAATACCTATACTGGATTCCTAAATTACTTAAAAATCCTTACAAACAAAGATACAAAGCGGGTTCCAGCAAATGTTCTACCAAGTTACTTTCTTTTCTCCTCACTATAATATTAACAACGATTAAGGAAAAACTTCAGGAGTACTATGTAACATTATATTCGAGAAGTAGTGTAAATCGGATGTGGATATTTAAAACTCCAAGAAACTGTTAGAAAATTTGAAAACACAAACTTTTACCGAAATCAATAACATCAAAACGTACGACAAGTTTTCAACACTTACACAACCATTCCCTACGATAAATTAAAATCCAAGCTTTTGTCATCATAGCGAGCTGCTTTGACAATAATATGAAACTTTTAAATTTACGTACCTTGTCATTGGTCATTTACAAATTCATAGTGTTAAAAACATTCTGATTTTACACACGAGTAATCTGAAGTTGATATTAAAAAGATACGTGAATTTCTGATTGACAATATCTATGTGGTTTTAGGAGATCAGATTTTCCGACAATCTGTTGGAATTGCCAAGGGTATCAATTGCACCCCCTAATTAGCAAAACTATTTTGTATTCATATGAAGCAGAATTTATTCTAAAACTTCTATATGAGAAGATGAAAACGCTTGCTGTGGCCTTCAAATCGACATTTAGATATATCCACGACGAATTATCAATTAACAATAGCTACTTTCATCGTAATTTCTACTGGATATATCCCTGTGAAACACAAAGTCTGACACACCTGTTTCATATTTGGATATTTACTAGAAAAAGACGTTAAAGGTAATCTTACAAGTTGATGAAACGAGAATATCAACAATTTCGTTTAAAATCATCATTTGGCAAGTTCTATAGTCGATTGATTGATTGATTGTATGTTGTTTAACGTCCCTTTCGAGAATTTTTCACTCATATGGAGACGCCATCACTTGCCGGTGGAGAGCTGCAAATTTTGTCCTGTATTCGGCACTTACGGTCATTGAGCAGTGAGGGATCTTTTTCGTGCCAGTACCTACTGCGACACGGGACCTCGTTTTATACGGTCTCATCCGAAGGACCGGTCTCCACGTCCCACAGTGGGATTCGAACCCGCGAGTTAGGATTAACTCCTTACTTCGCGACTCTAGAGCAGACGCTCTAACCACTGCGCCACGCGGGCGACTCTATAGTCGATACAATGACCTTGTCAGCGAATTCAATCTATCATTAAGTCGAATGCTGACTTACGTTTTTGTTAAGCCATTATTTACATACTAATATGTCTACAGATTTTTCCGTTTTCCTGACCATGACAAGGAGTACACGGTAGGTGTGACAGGTCGGCAGGAGATGCTTATTCTTCCATGACACCTGATCCCATCTCTGATGTTTTAGAGGTCCGTGTTTGCTCTGCTCCTGATTTGTATTTTTTCTATGGACTTTTGAGCTTGATGAGCTTGATTGTGCTTTTACGTGAAAAGAAGAAAACACTTGCTGTGGCCTTCAACTCGACATTTAGATATATCGAGGATGTATTGTCAATTAACAATGGTTATTTCCATTCTTATGTCGACACGATATATCCCGGTGAGCTTGAGATAAAAGATACCACAGGGTCTGACACATCTGTTTCATAATTGGATATTTTATTAGAAAAAGACTTTGATAGTAATCTAACAACAAAGCTTTATGATGAATGTGCTGACTTTAACTTTTCAATCGTCAACTTCCCTTACTTATGCAGCAATATACCCTTATCACCTGCATACGGGGTTTATATCTCTCAGTTGATCCGATACGCCAGAGCATGCTCTACGTATGAACAATTATTAAAACGAGGTAAGTTATTAACAAACAAGTTGATAAAACAAGAATATCAGCAGTCTCGTTTACAGTCATCATTTCGTAAGTTCTATAGTCGATACAATGACCTTGTCAGCAAACACAATCTATCATTAAGTCAAAAGCTGACTGACTTTTTTCATACTAATTGTTAGGCCATTATTTCCACATTGAATTGTCGACTGATTTTTCCTTTTTTTCCCGAACATGACAAGGAGCACACGGCGGGTGTGACCGGTCGGCAGGGGATGCTCACTCCTCCATGGCACCTGATCCCACCTCTAATGTCTTAGAGGTCAGTGTTTGCTCTGCTCCTATTTTGTAATGTTTTGTGGACTTCTGAGCTCGAATGATGTTCGTTATCTCCACATATTTCATTACTGTTCCTTATCTCCATATTTGATTACATTAATGATGTCCGCTCTTCATCCAGGAACACTAACTCTGAAAACTCTTAAAATTAAATTTATCATTTAATTGAATAAGTCTCAAAATGAAGTTTGTTTTTTTTTTCTTGCAACAGTTTTCATTTCATGTATCTTAATATGGTTCAAGGTTCTTTATAGTCATAGAAACGGTCTTATAAAAATTAATTAATGTGCAAAAAATAAACTTAAAGAAATTGGCAATGCATTTTCTTTAATCTTTGATAAGAATCCAATGTTTATTATCATGATTTGAATTTGGAGCGATCTAATTATGATATTTTGGAGCGGAATCATATACTGTTCAAAATATATACTTGATAACAATTGAAGGTAATGGAAGTTTCCCCAAATGCCCGGACACCTACCGTAAATCTGGAAATTTTTACTGTAGATAAATTTTTAACAAATTTGCGCGTGCAGTGCATACGCAAAAATATTCTTCTTAAAAATAAATCAGCAACAAAAAATGTAAACAATTTTTTTCTGACGGCTGGTGTCTATTTTTAACCCGGTGAACAAGTGTTTACGACAGATTGTTAACGAGAATTGTTTTAATAAAGTGTAAGAAAACTTTAAACAGTTTAGATGTATTATCTCTCATTATATTTTTATTTGATTTTTGAATGTTGGCATCGTTTAATATTGTATGTATATGCGTGATTTATTGTATGTACATGTACATGCGTAACTTATAAACTGTTATGAAAATTTTTCAGCTCTTTTTTAAATTTTAGCGCCAATGACAATTCGCAAAATTTTGAAACGTAAAAATTAATCAACAGTTTTTTTACCCAAATTCGCAAAAATAAATCGATGTAAAAATTTCCAGATTTACGGTATGTCATTAATATATCCTACATTATGCTTGTGTAACAATTTTCCGTAAGAAAATGCATAATTGGTGCTTTTATTCGTGTCTCCTGTAAATATATTTGTGATCTGATCATTTTCCCTATAACTATAATGATAAACTTTGAAGAAATTACATTAGTTAATACACATTACTTTGTGAGTTCAGATACATTTTTGGGAGCACTTTCAATTATTTGACTGCGGTGTTCAAAACCCGAAGAATGAACAACCTTAAATTAATTCTAATACAGAATTCATACACATATAAGACCTTGTTATGATGAAAACTCTATTTAAAAAATGTTTTATTACGTGTTTAGCATATTATGTTAATTGAACTATTATATCATTCAAAATCACATGGCAAGGCTTGTGTTGTGATGGCATATTTTATAGACTTGGGTCGTTTTGATCGCCTCAGAGGGCATTAGGACACTTATAAAAATACATATCATCTGGATTAGCATATAATTTAAGTGTTTCTTTGGTTGTAGATGATGCAAATATCTTCTTAAAACATAAAGAAATTGCAAATTTTCTATTCACATAAGTCTCATTTTGCTGTTTCTTTTATAAATCTATACAATTTTTCACCAGTTTATAGAATATTATTTATACATCTTGGAAAAAACATAAACCTTATGTGGCTTAGCTTATACTTTTGAATTATACAAAAATAGATTTAGTATCTATTTTCAAGATTTTTTTTTTTGGGGGGGGGGGAGGGGGGGGGGGAATTGAGCAAGTGGCCTTAAATGACATTATTCAGTGAGTTTCAAAGTCCGGTTAACGAAGAACAAAATGGTGAATAAGAATATTTGAAAATGATTAGTTTATACCGCAGCAAAGATATGCTTTTTAATTCTCATTCGTGTATATATTTACCATTTAATTTGTTCGATCGCATTGCTGTTATTTTAGCTAATATTCACATGCTGTATATAGGATAGATCCGAATTCTTATGCTTACAAATAATGGGATGTTCTAATTAATGTTAGGAGGCAAGCTAAAGCTTTTAATTACATTATTCTTAAAGTATAGCAAAGATATTTAGACAATTTAATGTTAACACAGTTTTAGATCTCATTTTAAGAATTTTTTTTCAATTACGATGTTAAGAAAGTATTATTTTTTTTTAGAATTCTTTTTATAACTGTTATGAGAATGTGTGTCATCTGTCCTAATGTACTTATAACTGTATATTCATAAATAACATTCTATTGGTCATATTAGAAATCAGTGTCCCATCACTTTGATAGTTGAGTAAAATATTATTCTAACTTTCTATAAATATTGTCAAGATATTCAAATTTCATTTCTATTTATTTTAAAATTCATCACGCTTACATACTTTCCCCCTAATATTCGAAATGAGAAAGAAAAAGGGGGACACAGGAACTCATAGATGTTCATAAATATAGTACATGACATGAATTATTTCTTTTCTTTTTTTATTGCTAACAAGAAATTCGCTTCATGCAAAACGAGTAATGTAAATGCATTAAATTCAAATAGATGCTTTAAATAAATAATGTTTACTTATCATCCTGATAAGGATAAATTTTAACATTTAATTTCCACAATCAATGATACACAGTAGAATTTAAAATAAATTTTAAAACTTATATTTCCTGTTTCAATAAATCTAAATACTTGTTTATTTTTATTTTTTGGGGGGTAGTCTAAATCGCTATTACTTTTAATATGTTTTTTAAAAAAATATATATCACTATCAAATCAACGTACAGACAGCGAAGAACAGAAAGAGTCAATGCCCTTTTGTTAGTTATTATGCATAACATTATTGTTGCAATTCATCACTTCTTATGTAACTAAGATGCATGGATATGTCAAGGTAAAAATTATTTTTTCCCTTGATCTGATGACTTTTATGCAGAACGTGCTTTTCAATTATCCAAAATATACTCAAGGTTTGATATTTGTAGATTTCATTATGAAAACATGAGTAAAATTTTCAAAACATTTTTTATTATTCTATTTTAGGATATTTAAGGTTTTCGTGTACATAAACAAATGTTGATTTTATATTTTCTAAAAGTTCTTCGGAGTTTTCGGAGAATCCACAACTGATTTACATCACTTCTCAAATATTATGTAGCACATTACGTCTAAAGTTTCTCCTTTTCAAGAGTAAATATTTTGTGACAGTAAAGATAGGGACTTGGTAGAGCGGTTGCTGGACCCGCCTTTATTACGTTTAGGAATCCAGTGTAGGTGGGGAGATCGAATTCACTTTGGTTGTCTGGAATATATTAAGTTTTTAAGACTGAAATATGATTTTCAAGAATTTCCATCCTTAGTAAGTGAACTGTGGGTATAAGCTGGGTTTCCAAACATAGAATTTAAACCAAGTTCTTCTAAAATTGAGTTGTAATAATGAGCCTTACAAACAAAGACGATATCGTTACGAGCCTTATTTGATGCAACAATTAAATATTGTTCATGTAGTCTATCTAATAAAAGTATCACCCCATTTAGTGAAAATGGAAGGATAAATGGATTGAATGTTAATTGCCTGGTAACTCTTTAACACGGTTCTTTCATATATTTTTACAAAACTTAAAGCATTCTGACAAAGTGTTCATGTCTTCCCCTTCATATTTCACTAATCGTCTGGCATAATCCTCGACAGAAGACATAATAGAAATGAACTTTAACGCCGATTTAAAGATTGTTTCTCCCTGTACTTACACAGGAAAAACTGGCCCACATAAATTTCATATCAAATTGGCATGAAATTCATGTGAATTCTTTGCATGAGATAGAGAAGAAAACAAAACTACATGAAATTTATGCGAAAACCTAATGCGATTTTGACATAATTTTAATATGAATATATCGTGCAAAGAAAAATTCACATGAAAGTGATATTTTGTGAATATCATACATAGAAATTTACATGATATTCGCATGAAAAAAAATATTAATATAATTTTTACATGATTTTCGCATAATTTTCAAATAAAAAGAAAATCACATGTGTATAATGTGAGTCACTATTCTTATCGTCATTGAAAGGATAGAGTGGTCAGGCCAGTTGAAATGTTTATAAAGATGTTGATTGCCCTCATAATTTATTTGAAACCTATGCACAGACCGACATTGTCTTAATAGACTCTTTATTTCCTAATATAAATCAGTCCGCCTAGAGTATATTCAATTCCATAGACATCGTTTGAAGTTTAAAAATTCAAAATTTCCCCAGTTTTAGTATCATATCTTTGTCCAGTTCGGTTGTTATTAAACAAATTACTTGTTACCAAATACAATAAGTTTTACATGTACAATATACAGCAACACTTATGGAAATGGAATACATGGGGCCCATAAAGGAATTGTCAAAATATCTCTGATTGAATCCTCACAATTTGTTGATTAAGTAAAAGTTTGGTTTGTTTTATACCAAAACTGGTTCTCTGCTGACTGTATGCCCCACATTAACACACCTAATGCGAACCAGTGTCAATGTTGATCTCTGATCAGATGGATAATTTCTTTTTTCCCCAGCCTTCACTTCATAACCACTTCATGGTACTCAATTCAGCATTTTAAAAAGAGGTTTATATGGTCTTGTATATATGCATTTTAATATGTCTCATATAATTTCAGTCAATTTTTTTTTCCTGACTGGGGTAAACAAGAATGAGATTTACACAGCAAATTCTACTTAAAACACTATTTATCAATCTGACATACAGTCAGACAGGAATAAAGTTGTTGCCATAAACAAGTTTCAGGGCTATTAAGTTTGTCAGTATCTAAAGTTAGTTAAATTAGAACAATTATCACGTATTATTACATGACAAGTGTAATTAATTATTTCATTATCATTTACATCAGGTAAAGAAAAAAAGGTAAACAGGAATCTAATCATAGAAGACTTTCTTCATTCACAGACTAGAATGAAAAATGAAATTAACAAACAGTAATCTTCTTTCTCAAAAGACCAGTTTAAAGCGACAAACTGAGAACAGACGAACACAGACCCCCGAAAATACCAGAGGTGGGATCTGGTGGTCATTGAAGAGTAAGCATCCCCTGTCAACTGGTCACGGTTTCCATAACCCCTTTGCTTGGTTTTGTAAACTGAATTTCCCTGCACATATCAATCTGAAAATAATGGTCGAAAAATTGGTATTCATAACATCAGTCAACATTCGACCTAACGACTGTTCATACAGTTTAGAATAACACACATTGACATTGATCAGGATTTGAGGACTTACAGAAGAATTAAGTATTTTTGGAATGCTAAGGATAGCGCTTTATTGTCACATTATCACCTGTTGGACAATAAACATCACTAAATGATTTTCTATAGACTTCCATGCGAAGTCAATTCAAGCCCCTGTCACTTATTCATGCATTTATTGGATTTGAGGAAAATGATCATCTTGCCATAAAAGCTCGATATCTTGCAAAACATCTAAGGAAATATATAGCACTTTCTTTTCCATATTACATTTCTTTACACTTAGGTGCATTCAGCAACAAATGAAAATATCTAACCAAAGTGCACCACTCCCTTAAAATTTTTACCTGTTGTATTTTTCAAAGCAGCCTAAATCTTAATCTGGGATTTTTACTTTCCATGCATAACATGTCCTTTCTTTTAACTAATTACCAATTGTGCCTCGAGCCCCCGTCACATTTTCTTCGCCGCAGAAGTTTGGGTTATTTTGCTGTTTTTCCTAGACTGAAATTTATACTTTCAGTTTTGTGTTTCTGGATACTTACAGGTCTAAAAAAAAAACGACTAGTATATGTATTTAACAAGTACTTGTTAAGAAGTCTTAGAGGGTGGCGTGGTTGGGGGAGCCCACGCCCTTTAAAATATATAAAGATAACGTTCCATATGTATAAATATAAAGGGGAAACTATAATTATGTTAAGATCTGACGACACATTTCTTAATAATATATATAATTTAAAAAGATTTTTTGATTGATGTATTGCCACTTTTATCAGCTTCCTCACTAAAAAAAAAAGAAGATCAAAACCAGGTATTTGTGCAAGATTCCAGAGGATTGTATTTCTTATATCTTCCTACTGGAAATAACTTGAATTGCTGATATCAGAATGTTTCCTATATATATTTTTATGAGACAATTTAGAACTTGTTTCGAAATCAAAGGATAATATAAGTAGATAGATTTGAGGCCAAGAGCTTCTTCAGATATGATGAAGTGGGATAGGTTTTTGATCGATTTAAAAGATATTTAATTATGAATGAAACATAAAAAGACTGGTCAGCAGGTACTGCCTGATGGGATGGGGTTTTTGGCTCAATTTCGTTCATATTCAATATATAAAAGTAGCAGGGCCACATTCACAACTCAATGACAGAAAATAAGCTGGAAAATCAAAAAGAAAACAAATATGAGGGTAATTGTTTTTATGACGATTGATATTAAAATGCTAAAATGATCAAAGTAGGGATGCAAATGACCCCTTGTGACTAAGTCTATGGAAGCGAATAATGGAATAACACTTTACTTTTAAAATCCCTAGAATTCAGGAGCTTCCGGGTGTTTCGATCTTTAGACCCCGCAAGAGCTTGGTCTTGGACCTAATAGGACCGTAGGACAGCTTCTTGACCTCCTAGCTCTGAAAAAATTGCACATCCAATCATTACGGAAGTTCTTGGATCCACTCCTGTATACAATTTAGTGCATTAGTCCGATTGCCTTTTGTCGCAAAGTCAAAGTAGCAATGCTGAAATACAGGTCATTATATATATTTTAGGAAGGAAGATAATGATTTTTTTAATGTTTTTCACGCATTAAATTGAACGATAATTGATGCATTAAAAGGATTACAACTTCTTTATTAAGTTGTAATCAAAGAAGGTTGAAAATATACCTGACAGAGATTTCCAATACTCTAAAACCTTATGATTTGGAAGTGTCTATCAATGATTTCAAAGCCTATTCTTTCAAAAAATATGGGCTTTTGATTATTCGATTCACACCTAAAAATGGAAAAGGAATAACTTCAAATAATACTTTGTATGTAAATCATATACGGTATCGATTTTGATGCATTACATTTCGACAAATTATGTCTTTTCAATGATGCTCATGCCGAAACTTTGGAAATCTAAAATATCTTTATAAAAAGAACAAACTTTGAAGAGCTGAATAGGGATGCCAACGACTGAAGGACATTAAATTACGATCACTTAAGCCATACAGAAATCAAAATCCTTGCGTAATTTGTACACTTTTATACTAAAATTATTCTGAAAAATTATTCTTGAATTTCTAGAGAATTGAAATTAGCCATTAGAATATTACTTCCAAGCAAATGACTACGTGTTTGTTGCGTGTTCCTTACTTTCAAATTCCTTATTAACACGAAATATTTATTGCTAGAAATGTTTGATGCATTCATGCACTTTTTTGTTGATATTTTTATTTTCAAAATGTCTAAATTGTTGTTTTTGTATGACAGTAAACCACACATAGCAAAGAGCATGTTTTAAGTTTCGAAAGAATTGCGTTCTATATATTTGAATAAGAATAACTAGTTGACATTGATGTGCTTTTGATATTGTCTTTAAATAGTTATATAAAAATATAGATGACATAACTGGCTCTTTAAAATTTGGAATTTTCATTGACTGTATTTTTATTTTTTTCCGACCTTCAATTGCTTTTATCAGCTTTAAACGTCACGACTCTTCAGTCGCAAATACGACAGACACAAAGGGAGCAGTTTTCTCAAGTCTTAAGAACTTCAAAGTGAAAATTATCTGTAAACATTACAGTGATCATTACAAAAATATGCATGACGAAATATGATTTTTTATCAAGAAGAGACATAATTTATGGAACAAATTATGTTCAATTATTTTTGAAAAAATATCAAATGAAAAAAGGAAGTTACCGAAGAGTTGGGCTCAGGTAGTCAAATGTAGTATAAAAACAAAGACCTAGTTTTCTTTACCAATTAACATCAATTAGAAGACTTTTATTAACCAACTCAATAGAACCATCAGTAGTCAATCAACCTATTCCATATCAAATTTTCATTTACATTTGTTTACAGAAGTTTTAAGGTATAATATCTGGATACACATATAAAGTTAATGAATTTTTTCTAAACAAAAATGATAATTTCTAGGGAAAAAAATTGTACTCTTACAATTGTCTAAAATAAATTAACACAACTAATTTTAATAACAACTTTATTCTTAAACCTATTTCATCACATACATTATATAAATACTGTATGTAGTTGAGTGTAACATTGAGTGTAACATAAGGCGCAGCCGAGGTTGACAATGGTTTTGGAGGGGTGAAAATTTTCAATGTTACACTCAACTACATGTAATATTTATTATATTATACTGAATGTTTTATACAAATAAATATTTTAATGAACCTTGTGCGCATAAATTCTGCGCAGTCAATATTTTTGGAATATCACCCGTCGTCAAGCAATGTTGAATGTTGCTACGCTTGAGGGCGTCGCTTCATTATTCAGCGGGTAATAGTGTTTTTTAAAAAAAAAATGTTTCTCGACGAATCAGATTCAACTAATTTACATGAAAGTATAATATTAATTAATATGTCTCAGTTGTTGAACTATATGTATAAGTTGAGACATTATTCTTATTCTTTTAATAGAATAATGTTTTCACAGGTGTGTGACGGTACAAGTTGTACCTTCAATATGGCGACAATATGCACCTAACCTCATTGCTTTTATTGTCGTCCATCATCACTTATTGCCGCTGGCTTAAAAAAAAGAAACATAAAAGTAGATTTTGTCGCTGGCGACAGTATCTGCTATTCTCACTGCACATATTGTCGCCACACAGTTTAGGGTTGCTTGAGGATTTGTTTAGTTTTGTGAATGCAAGCGGTGTGTAAATCACAAGGACTTGTCACGTAGGCATATTTCATGAAGCGCAATGTAGCGCAATAGTTTGAGTTTATATGTGTACATTAATATGCTTAAGTTATACAAAAAGGGTTTTCAAGTCGACATAATATCTTTATTTTTCATAAGATTGCTCGTTCATTAGAATAAAAAAAATATTTGAACAACTCTATTGAAACAGCTAGAAGAATAGTGTAATTAACGTAATTGAAGTTCATTGAAAACGCATATCTCCCTCTTCCTCTCGAGCAATATACATCGTCGCCGATGAATCATGTGCCAACATGTAAATACACTTTGCCCTCTTTCTGCCACCGTTCACGATAGTTCAGTCGGTAGAGCACTCGGTCCTTGATCGGGAGGTCGTGAGTTCGAACCTGGCGGCCAAGTCGATAAAAAAAATGGGCAGCAACTGTTCCTTTGCCATGCGCTCGGCACTTTGAAGTGAAACTTGCGGGTCCTTCGGATGAGACCTTAAAAACCGAGGCCCCGTGTCACGACAGGCGTTGGCACGATAAAGATCCCTCACTGCTCAATGGCCCTGAGTGCCGAGTAAAGGTCAAAATTTGAAGCCCTTCACCGGTATATGGTGACCTCTCTATATGAGTGAAAAATTCTCGAATGGGACGTAAAACAATATACAATCAATCGATCAATCCTCTTTCTGCCAGGAGAAAATAAGGCTCATCTCCGCCCGTGCATATTGTTGATATGTACCGATGCGCAACAATATGTACAAAGTGACAAAATTTACTGACATCAGCTGTCTTATTTTGTTTAAAATATGTTTGCAACGAAACATTTATATTTTAGATATTGTTTCTTATTTTAAGTTATTCAAAGATTTCTGGGAGTCTTTCTTTATGTACATTTTTAAAGAAAGATATAATTTCAATTGTTCTTTTATGAATAGAAATTGTGTTACATTTCTCGAATTAATAGAAAAAATATACAAAAACACTATATCTCAACCTTCATACTTACATGTAAGATCTTTGGGGAATAAAGTTTATCAAAATGTTGCGTTACAACAGGAATAACAGGATCAGATTGTCTGCATTTTCATTTGACTAATTAGACCAATTATCGAGTACTTTTACGGGATATAAAAAAGAAAATTCAAACATTCATAAAAACTAAGCAAGTAAATATAAAAGATACGTATTTCTTATACTCTAATTGCTGTTCATCCTTTTATTAATACATTTACTTTAATCTAATTCGCACAATGATCTCCGCAGTCTTTGAAATCGTAATCACACTCTTTCAAACATTCCTGTCTGTCCCAGTTATATTTGAAAGGCTGTCTGTGACATCCTGATACGCATGCGCTATTTTCTCTTGAACAGAGGGAAGTACAGTCACATCTTAGTTCACATTCAGAATATTTATGTTTGCATTCACGAGAGCATTTCAAAAAATTTGTTCTCTTGGTGTTCTTGTTCTCTCGACACTGAATCGAACACTCCTTTCTTTCAAGAAAGCAGTCTTTTACACACACTTTGTAATCAGTCATAGCGCTAACAACAAAGGGGAGCATCACAGCAAAAATAGCTAGTGTGTTCATCTTTATGCAAGTTTTTTAATGCCTGAAATTGAAAAACAATGACTTATATAATCAGAAGTATTAATTACAAATTAAAACATTGATAATTATATAATTCTTATCAATCACTTAACTTAACTATTTCTTATGATTAATCTTTTAATTTTAGAAAGTTATCCTAAGCTTGTATTAGTTCATCAAAATATGAAAATCTATGTAACGTGATGCGAAGTTACATATCAGTTTTCCTATGAGCTATTTAGAAATTTAAAAAAAGCAGAAAATTGTCGCTTACCCTCTCTGTTCTGTAGCTGGATTGTGTTTGTCTATTTATGAGAAACATTACAGTATTTAACGTTAAAAAAGAATTTATGTTAATGAGAATATAATTAATTTGCTTTCCCCCCTTTTTTCAGATGAAACATGAATGATGTTACTTTAACTACTCTTGAACTTGCTTCCCTTTCACCAACATTTTTGTATTAACTGACATATCAAGCCAGTCTGGATATTTTTTCCAAGCGATGATATTTCTTCGTTATATGTTGGAAAATCTTTTTGGAAACACTGATATGATACAGCAAAGGCTAAATGAGTTTGAAAAAAGTGCATTCTTTATAAATATGAAAACAGTTAAGGTGGCCTTTATTTTCTTGCTAGTTGTAAAATATATACATGACATAGCCTCAGTTATTGAATTAAATATGGTTCAATCGTACCAAAGCTTGATTGTTTTATAATTTATTCTCCACTTACAGTGTTTAATTCGTATCATGCCTAAAATATGTTTTTACATTTTAAGCTTTAAGTTACCAAATTCAAGAGAATACAACGTTCGAAAGTTTAAATTCTTTGGGTATTATGCTTGAAATATGTGTGTTCAAAAACAATTAACAGGTGTTTTTTTAAACAAGGTGAATATATTAACCATAAAATTCGCAAAGTGTTAAAATTGAAGGAGATTATTGATACCTTTGTAACATCATTATTTGTCACTAGTCTATCTTAATTTAGATATTGCTCCTTCACATGATTTTGCGTATTGAATCCACTGTGAGATATTAACTCCATATGCAGATCATAATGGTATATCATAATAGTATATTCTTATATAACTAAAGTAAGCTGACAACCGAAAAGTTGAAGTCATCACGTTTATCGTAAAGTTTAGTTTTTAGTTTGCCATGAGTGTCTTTCTCTAGTAAAACATCCTAATACGAAATTGATATGTCAGTTTCTGTGGTGTCTTTGATACGAGTTTAATGGGCTTTATCGATTTGACATATGCTTGAAAATGAATATATTTAGTTAATAAAACGTCGCCAATATATCTAGCTGTCGAATTTAAGGCCACAGCAAAAATCTTCTTCGTTTAATGTAGAATATTGTAAGTAAATTCTGCTTCAAAAGATTTTTAAAAGGTCATTAATAAGTTAGAACTCAATGAGAATTCTAATAGATGGTTCAAAAACTGGTCTTCAAAGTTTTCCTACAAACTGTAATGTCAATGAGAACCTTCAGCATCTTTATATGAATTAAGCTCAGAGTAATTGGATGCATAATCAGAGTAGTTGTTTGGTAGATGACCAATCACTTAAAATTAAAATTTCCTAATTATTTAAAAAGATAGTGTTTAATTTTTCTTGAAGAGTGTTTAAACGTTTCAAAAGTCAAAAATTTGAAGCTGTAGATTGTGTATTTATTTGTTTTTTTAGAGATTCTTTGTCATTTTTTATTGTCCACATTTGATTAATAGCAATTTTCAAATCTGTTTTGCTAAGTACTGCTGAAATTTCTTTTTCATGGTTGTTGATATTTTCACGAGGAGTGTAAAGATGCTTTTTGAAATGTTGAAGGGTTCCACGTCGTGCTTTTCCTCAATGCATATGACTTGTACATGTACATTTATTCTTTATTTAAACATTTCCCCGCTAATTTGTGACGTGACATTTTCACTACAGTAATGTGTTTAAGGAGGAAGTTATATACACTTCATTATTCTCCTTACAAAAGAAGGATGATGTTACTGCATACAAAGTAAATTTTCAAGGAAATTAACATTAACAATGCAGTTAATGTTACGTAATGACAACTTTCCTATTCAAATAAGATGTAATCTTCCTCTCTCCGAAACAGTGGAACGTCATAAACCTTATAAAGTAAATTTTGTTATGGTATGATATGAAATATTAAGATAACGATTGAATGGTGCCATGGAGGAGTAAGCATCCCCTGTTGACCGGTCACACTCTTTTTGTGTTCTTTTTCAAGATTCGGTAAATAAAGGAAATGTAGTCAATTTAGTATGAAAATAATGGCCTATAGCTAACAATCTCTATGAAAGATGTCAGTCAACGTTTAACCAAACGACAAATTGTAGTTGCAAGCAAAGTCATTGTCTCGACTATAGAATTTGCGAAAAGTTGACTTTGAATGAGATTGTAAATACCATTGAATCACCAACTTGTTTGTCAGTAACGTGCCTGTTTTAAGGAATCATTTGTAGGAAAAACATGTTTTTGATTATTGAATCAACTGTGTGACAAAAACCCCAAATGAAGGTGATTATGGTATATTGCTACATAAAAAAAGTAATTTGATGATAGAATAGTTGAAGTCACCCCCTTTATTAGAAAGTTTAGTGGTAAATTTGCCGCTATTAATGTTTTTCTCTCGTAAAAAATCCAAATATGAAAAAGATGTACAAGACTTTGTGGTGTCTTTCATTTCGAATTCAATGGGATCTGTCGTATTAACGTATGACTAAAATATATATTGGTTATTGATAAAACGTCATCGATATATTTTAATATCGAACCAAAGGCCACAGCAAGAAACTTCGTCTTTACACGTTGTTGAATAAATTATGTCCTTTGTATGAATCGAAAACAGGCTTCCTAACAACAAGATATAATTAGAAAACGTGGGAATTCCAAAAGACTATGTATTCCACATGAAAAGCATGTATTCCATAGACTTCATATATAATGTCGATAAGTAACTCGAGGATCTTTTGTACATTAACTTCAGATAATTTGTATGTAGAATCAGAATGGTTTTGAACAAAATAAGTTTGTAAATTACAAGAAAGGAAATTTTGCGAGTTCCTTGCCAAACTTTTTCACGTGTCTAATCAAGATAGAAAACTGTTTCCATCACTTATTTGGATTAAAAAATATTGAAAATAAACTTTTAAAAAATGTTATATTTGTGTACGAATCTTTTACAATCATATTTACTGTACCGTAGCGCTAAAAAAAAAAAGCACATCGACCCCCATATATTGTTTTGATTTTTAATTAAACTAGTACTTTGGGTGTAGATACTAGAAAAAATCTTGTCAAAAAAATCTAAATAGCAGGATCCAACCTTCTTAATCATACAATGCCTATCTTATTCCGTCATGCATTGTGCACCTTAGTCATGAAAGAAATAATAAATTAAAAATTAATGCTCGAGAATTTACACCTTTTTTAAAAATCTTTAAGCCTACTTAAAATTGATTTCGAATATAAATTATTAGTCATATCATATCACAGTCAGTACTAACTTATAACAAGGTTATTTCTATCCTCCTCATCACGGAACAAGTCGCGGGTCGAATCCCACTGTGGGACGTGGAGACCGGTCCTTCGGATGAGACCGTATAAATCGAGGTCCCGTGTCGCAGTAGGTGCTGGCACGATTCCTCACTGCTCAATGGCCGTAAGTGCCGAGTATAGGACAAAATTTGCAGCTCTCCATCGACAAGTGGTGTCGTCTCCATGTGAGTGAAAAATTCTCGAGAAACAACATACAATCAATCAATCAATCAATCACGGAACAAGCGCCCTACAAGAAGGCTTCCGCATCTTATGCAGCTTTTGACAACTACATAATCATTATATTTCTAGCAGGAAAGATCAAATAAATTTGTATTCAATAGAACCTAAATTTAAAATCAAACATTCTTGAATTTAATGTTTTTTTTTTTTTTGTTTTTTTTTTCCTTCATTACCGATATGGAATACTTTTATCATTATTCAATTATGAATAGTGTCTATTGTAACGAAAATATGCTGTGCCTGAATATTTGTATTAAACCTGGTATAAATAATTTTCTCATACTCTACAGCATTTCGTTATAATAATACGTGGGCTCTGTACCTTTTGACAGTCAACAAAACAAGAGAAAGTCTTTGTATAAAAGAAACATATTATAATTTATTGTATAAAAGTACATAAAACAAACGCGATATTTGGAACTTCCTGGTTACATAGGGAAGGTGTAAAAATAGAAGGTGCACCACTCTGGAAACAAAGGTGCAACGATATGGAAATGAAGGGGCGTAGCAGACGTTGCTAAGGTAAACAGAACTACGGAAGGAGAGTATGCTGTAACTCTGGTAACTAGAGAAGGTGCACACTATTACAAGAAATATTCACCTTCTGTAATTTGGAAGGGTTGTTGAACATCACCTTCTGGGCCATTTTTACTATTGGGTTAGTCTAATTGTAATCTGGAAAGTCTGACACCTTCAGCGAGCCTCACTGTTTAAATACACAGAAGAGCTATGTCGCTATCCAATCAGCGAGCGGCTAACAATCAAAGTTGCGCGTGCGAAACTTCAAGCCGAAGTAATGAAACTTGGAGGGAAATCGAAGCACAATAGAGCTGAAAATATTGATTATGGATAAATATCGCTTATGGTCGATGGCAAAACATCTAATAAACACAGGTAAGCACCGCTGTGCGTAATAACACATATTTAATACCACAAGGATCGAGAACAACATCACGAATGAATGTAAACAACACATTTCTTGTGTAACGGCATGTTTCTACTTTCGCTTTCAATCAAAGAGAATGATTATAAATAAATTGGAATAAAGCACATATTATCACTTGAAATATCGTATCTACACTCCGTAGTAATGTGTAAATATCCATGTTAAACTAAAATAATAATCATACATGAAAACAAAGGATGGCACGAGGTACAGGCCAACGTAAATTCATAACAATATAATGTGTAAAAAATCATGAAATCTAGTATTTTAGAATGAACACGGTTACGTTTAAAGATGGTCCTCATGAGAATAAAACTCTTAATGTTTCGGATCTGTGATTATGGATATTGCAAATCATACGCTTTTTAAACCCCCACATTTTATTGAAGAAAATGGAGCTAAAACAATCCGTCTTTTCCTTAACCTTCAATATACCACCAAAGGAATTGACGCGGTTAATATAAATAATATTCTTAATCACAAAAGGGTCCAGTCTTGTATTCCACCATATTTCAAGTTAAAGACTACACCTTGTATTTCCGACAAATATACATCGACTATTGCTCCCAAACTTTTTAATTACAGGAAAACTTTACAGGGCCTGGATATCGAATATCTGAAACATAATCCTCCATCGTGTTCATGTTCTTCTTCACCCTATAACTATAGTCCTGCTGTACACGTTATTACTGGTGACGTAAATATCGTTAATAATGAGGATTTTAGATCACTAATTTTAAAAGGTCCTAAATATAGGGAACCCCGGTCCTTCAACTGGCGTCGGAATTTCATAAATATTATGGATTCTGTAGAGGATTACGTCAAGCGATGGGTCAGACATGAAAAAGAAGACTGTGACACTTTGTCAGAATGGATTAAATGTATCATATGTATGTTAAAATCGCGTATTAAAAGATTGAGGAGCAATATGAGAACCATCTATCCTTCTATATTCAATAATCCAGAGGTTAAAAAAGAATTAGATGGATTAAATGATCAGTGCGTAGTGGTCCCTGCTGGCAAAGCAGGTAACAACATTGTCTTGTTTTAAGGCTCATTATATTAAATGTATTTTAGAGGAACTTGGATTTAATTCTACAAGTGGTAATCCAACTTATACTCATAGTTCCCTTTCTAAGGAAGACATTCTTCAAAATCATATGTCAGTTTTGAATATTTTTAATATTCCAAACAACCAAAATAAATTTGAATTAACATATATATATATTGGATTCCGAAACTTCATAAAAATCCTTACAAACAAAGATACATAGCGGGTTCCAGTAAATGTTCAACCAAGCCTCTTTCTTTACTCCTCACTAAGATATTAACAGTAGTGAAGGTGAAACTTCAAGAGTACTGTGCAACAAAATATTCGAGAAGTGGTGTAAATCAGATGTGGATACTTAAAAATTCCAAGGAACTTTTGGAAAATTTGAAATCACAAGATTTTACCAAAATCAACATCTTAAAGACGTACGACTTTTCAACTATATTCACAACCATTCCCCACGATAAATTAAAGTCCAGGCTTTTTGATATCATTGACAGCTGCTTTTTCAATAAAAATGGAACTCGTAAATTTTCCTACCTTGTCATTGCTCATTTGCAAAATTATTTTGTTAGAAAAATATTTTGATTATACACACAAGTACTCTGAAGTTGGCATTAAAAAGATGCTTGAGTTTCTAATTGACAATATCTATGTGGTTTTTGGAGACCAGGTCTTCCAACAATCTATTGGAATTCCCACGGGTACCAATTACGTCCCGTTATTAGCAGACCTTTTTTTGTATTCATATGAAGCAGAATTTGTCCAAAATCTTATACGTGAAAAGAAGAAAACACTTGCTGTGGCCTTCAACTCGACATTTAGATATACCGACGATGTATTGTCAATTAACAATGGTTATTTCCATTCTTATGTCGATACGATATATCCTGGTGAGCTTGAGATAAAAGATACCACAGAGTCTGACACATCTGTTTTATATTTGGATATTTTACTTGAAAAAGTCGTTAATGGTAATCTAACAACCAAGCTTTATGATAAACGTGATGACTTTAACTTTTCAATCGTCAACTTCCCTTACTTATATGCAGCAATATACCTTCATCACCTGCATACGGGGTATATATCTCTCAGTTGATTCGATACGCCAGAGCATGCTCTACGTATGTACAATTTCTAAAACGAGGTAAATTATTGACAAACAAGTTGATGAAACAAGAATATCAGCTGTCTCGTTTAAAGTCATCATTTCGTAAGTTCTATGGCCGGTACAATGACCTTGTCAGCAAATACAATTTATCATTGAGTCAAATGCTGACTGACGTTTTTCATACGAATTGTTATTTCCCGATCATGACAAGGAGCACACGGCGAGTGTGACCGGTCGGCGGGGGGTGCTCGCTCCTCCATTGCACCTGATCCCACCTCTGATGTTTTGGAGGTCCGTATTTGCTCTGCTCCTATTTTGTATTGTTTGATGGACTTTTAAGCTTGAGTGCTGTTTGTTATCTCCATGTAGTTCATCATAAAACATATTTAGAAGTGAAAGACAGACAATAAGGATAAAATGATATTGTTTTTTAAACATATATTTAAAACTGATTTCATCTAATTAAAACCAAAAATTAATTTATAATGTGAGCATTAAAAGTAAATAGATCAACCTAACTATTTTGATTACCTTTTACTTTTTTATGAAATGTTGAACATTGTTCATACAGTAGTCATAGAGAGTAAAGATTAACATATAAGACAGTTTGGTTGGCAACTTTTTAGACTTTTAGACTATTTTAAAAAAAAAAAAAAGTAGTATAGCTAAAAACGTATTATAGCTAAAACACTAAAAAATAATCAAATCTCTTATTTTAAAATGGATCTGTTGGATGATTTGTTGACCATCCAGCTCCCATAAATAGGTTTATATTAAAGTCACACGATGCAGGATGGAGGTAGAATTGTTAAACAATACGAATGTTTTATTTGGACATCTTAAATAAACTAACCAATCATTATCTTTAACATATTTTTTTATGTACAACTAAACTTAAATTATGCTCTAAATAGCACGTGCAGTTTAGGAAGCATTTATGTTTTCAAGGTTAAACGATTTCGGCTAATCAAAACACAGTCATCTGACTCTCATGAGGAAATCCCCTTCTTAAAATAACAAAATCTAATACATATTTAGGGCAAACCTAAGGAACAATGATTCATTAAAACTTAACTTTTATTATGTTATATTCTAAATATTTCATAATAGGCAGGACTATCTTTAAAATCACATTAAAAACAAAACATAACATCTCTACAATACCTTAATGGTAATAAATCGTCTTTATCAGCATTTGTGCAGTCCAATCACACAAACACACCCTCTTTATTGTATGAAAAATTTTCGAATTTTTTTTCGAGTATTCAAATTTTATAATGGATTAATATTTAATTAAAATGTGAAAAACGGTAAGAAAAAAAAGGAATTGATAGAAACTCGAGAATGTATTAAATGTTACAAATGATGTTTTAATTTTTCATTTCTAACAAGAAATTCGTAAAATGCGCTACAAAGAATGCCAATGCATTAAATAGAAATGGCCTGATTAATAACTGTTGTTTGCTAATTACCAAGGGAATGATACTTTATGCTCAATTTCAGCAAACAAAAAGTACGCAATAGAATTTTTAAAAAGTTTGAAAAAAAAACTCATATTCCCAGTCTAAATGAATCTAAATATTTCATAACTGTATGATATACAGTCCATGAAACGTTCTACTTTCCCACTTGAACGGTGAGCGAACGCTGAACGAACGGTGAACGAACGCTGAACGAACGCAGAGCGAACGGTGAGTGAACGATGTGTGAACGCTGAACGCAACTTGGTGAACGATGTGTGAACGGTGAACGGTGAGCGAACGCAGAACGCGAACGGAGCGCAAACGCGAGCGCAAAGTGAACGGTGAACGCACGGTGAACGCAAGATGAACGATTTATTCGGATTGCCTCTGATCTTTTCCTTGCATTGAAACTATTCTATTGTATTCGAATGCCTGGTGCTAAAAAAGTAAATAAATAAACAAATCAATGAAAATTGTCCTAAGAAAGACGATACATGCACATTAAGTAAAATTATTAATTTAAGTTTCTTACAATATTTTCTGCACATATGTACGATGTTTAAATTCAACTTTTAGATAACACGATTTTTATCGCTGTAAAACGAACGCTGTAGTATAACAGATGAAATTAATCTAGTTGTAAAATAAATGTGTTTATTCTTATTTGATATATAAAACCATTACAAATAATGTGGATTTTAGAAGAGAAAACTACGGACTTATAGAATGAATTACAACGGTTGTAACAGCCATACAAGGCGATTCCGTGAAAAATAATGAGAAATTTTTTTTTGACAAAGGTATGTGGACGTATTGCATAAATACACTCGTAGTTTAAAATTTTAATGCAATAATATATCTATGTGTCAGTTTTATTTTTTATGATGATTTACTGAGCAGACTTCTACATCTATCTGTAGACATTTCCCGGCCGTGATTATACTCGGACAAGATGATACAAAGAGGCAATCATATTATTTGTTATATATTAAATTTTCATAACTTGATATTTAAGTAATATGCTGTCATAGTTTTTATTAAACAGACAAATGAGAGAGAGATTCGGTTTTAGCCCCCCCCCCCTTCCTCAAATGTTTGTACCTATATCAAACAAAAATTCTAATTTTTTTCTAAATATATCAGGCAGTGAAAGTAACCATTTTTTATCAACAAATCCATTTGTTTTACAGTCATAATCGGTTTTTAGCCGGGCTTTGCTGAAAGCAAAGTCCTGGCTGTAGGCATCGTGATCGACTGCCTTACTATAAATAGCACATGTTCAGAAAAGTAAACAAAAAGCCTAACAGCGTCAAAGCAGACGCTTCCGATAAACAAAATAGTCACATTGAAAGACGATACTTAAACAAATATTTTTTACATCTCAATCTACGGAATTGTTTATTGATCAATATTTTTGTTTGAGAATTAAATTGAAAGAGGAATTAGATATTTAGTTTATTATTACCGTGATATAACAATTTGTGCACATACGCTACTGAATGCATATTGTAAGCGAACTATTTTCAATAAGCGCGGGCTTTTCGACAGGTTGCCTATACTTCATATCGTTTTCGTCGATGTCATGTGAGTGGTTATATTCTCTGTTTTGTCTTTCAGCAAATAAATAGATAAGTAATTGGAGTTTAAAGAATTAATGTGCGTTATGCCTGAATTAGGTCGCATGACAATTGTACATGGTGTATCTGGTGTATCTAGTCGGCGATAAAAGTAGTGTTTGTTTGAAACTTTAAGAATATCTCTAAAAATATGTGCATTTCTTTAACTATGAATTACATAAATTATTAAACCAATATGAATTTAATTTTTTCTCAAATTAAATTCTAATTCAAATCTATCTAAAGAAAAATCAGCAAACCATATGGTTCAACATTCTTTTAAAAAAAAGTTTGGCAATTGACAGGCAAACATTTTTTGTAAAAAAATTAATTGCTTTCTTAAAAGTTAAAATTAGTGACCTTAAATGTTTAAATTAGTGACATTAAATAAAACAAATGACTTATATATTCCCCTCACTAGCCATATGTTATTGGTAGAATTAAAAAAAAAATGTATGACATTTTTTGTTCGTTTACTGATATTATAGTATAATTAGTCTGACCTATATTTATTTACGTCCGTGATGCATGTATAAACAGTAAGCCCACTGACAATGTCGTGATATCTGTAATTGTTTTTTTTTTAAGATCAGTATAGCATTAAGGTGTCTTGAATGGCAAGAAATTTAATGTAATAATGAATTTTAAAAACATCGGTGGTCATTTATCAGATGTAATTTGGTACGATACCGTGTTAATTCCTGCTGATATTTTCAGGGTTGATCTTGTGAAAACGGCTTAACAGGAGACAATTTATTAAAATTTTCCTTTCAAAATAATTGCAAAAAGATGATGATTTTTTGATTATATTAACGGCATAAAATAACAGCGAACACCGACTACTTGCAGCAAACAAGTGCGCTGCCATTACGAATTCGTAAAACAAAGAGACAGTTACGGATACTCGTAATTTTCTGAAAAAAAATGTGTAGGAGGTCAGTCGAGTATAACCGGAAACAAACAATTTTTTTTTAGCCTAATGATGTATGTATGTAAATATTCATGAAGATTAATCTTACAGTTGTAATACTGGTAATGCTGAAATGTTTTCAATATATATATTACTACTCAAATAAAAAAAGTTAAGATTTGAATGCGTTTAAAGAAAAGGGTTTGAAAATACGGTATTACTTCGATAACCCTGAATGCAATTAAAATAACTTTCTCCTTTCTAATAAATAATTTCGAACAAAAATCCTTATGATGGTAAAGATCTTGTGTTTGTTTGTTTGTATGTTGTTTAACGTCCCTCTCGAGAATTTTTTCACTCATATGGAGACACTACCACTTGACGGTGGAGAGCTCCAAATTTTGTCCTATACTCGGCACTTACGGCCATTGAGCAGTGAGGGATATTTTTCGTGCAAGCACCTATTGCGACACGGGCCCTCGGTTTATACGGTCTCAACGGAAGGACCGGTCTCCACGTCCCACAGTGGGATTCGAACCCGCGACGTAAGGATTAACTCCTTACTTCGCGACTCTAGAGCAGACGCTCTTACCACTGCGCCACGCGGGCGACTAAGATCTTGTGTAAAGGTGATGTAAATGAAGTTCAAAACTATTTGTTTTCTTTCATAATATGAAATAAACAATGCGATTCCATTTGGTTAATATTTTAATTTAATAGTATTAATTTAAATGACTGGGATAAAGATTTATATTCTGTGAAGCATGGCATATAAATAAATAAAAATGTAAACTTTAAGATATAATTTCATGTGAATATGTTTATGTATAATATATAAATTATTTATACCCATTTAACAATCAATTTAGCGTCGAAAATTTTTATGCTTACAAATTCAGATCAAATTTTTAGTGAAAAGTCAATGGTATGTTTTGAATGTGAAAATTTTGTTCGAGACTTCTCACCTTGGATTCATCTCGCATGTGCTCCCAAAGCGCTTTACAGTATATTGAGCGTGCGCGCGCATTCCAAAAAAAAATTGGTCTTAAAACATATGCAAGCTCTCAAGGGTGCTGGGAAATAAAAATCGTTTATGTTAACATATAATTAAAAGAAAACAACATATAAAAATGTTCATTAGTCTTTATCTAAGTACAACACATTATAATTTTTCAGAAAAAGTTGGTTAGTCTTTGCTTCAAAACTTTCTGTTCAGAATGAAGAGCCATCTATGTACATAAAGACCTGAATACATCATGATTTTCTCAGGCAGTGACCATTATGGCCGAACCTGGAACTAGAACTAGACTCATATTCATGTCATAAAGATTAGATAATTATAATTTTCGTGCAGCTGGTTTCCTAGAGGACCAAAAATAAAGAATATTTCTTTTGCTGATTAATACAGGCATGTAGTATCATTATCAGAAAAAGGAGAATTGTCTAAACCCAAAAAATCCTATTCCGTTGGAGAAGGAGTAGGGGTGGGCTACAACTTACTTTCACATTTCGAATTTCATTAATTCATTACCAAATTACCGTACTTTTAATATGCTACAATAAAATGATGGGTACAATCTAATTAAGATTAGACTATCCATTTTGCTTTTAGTAAATCTGTTCGTCGCTCATGATAAATACCTGGTTTATATTACGAAGAGTGAGTTGAAAGTTCCAATTTAAATTTGATTGCGAAGAGTCAATCAACCTTTCAATGTACATTGTCCATTGTAAAAGTTTATGTTTGAAAAATGGTGACAACCCTAGCTCCTCCGATACTATGTGCCTGTATGAATCAGCAAAACCACTCAAAGTGCACTGTTACCATGCATAACCATTGTGAGCTTAATGTTTAGAAAGGTATAAATGTATTTTCATTAAAAATATCACCAAGTCCTATCCTGGGGTCTTAACGTTGGGTTCTGGACCGTAAATTTTAATTATTGGTAGATGGGTTATTGTTAATTATAATCATACAAACTCGACCTGTTAAATATCAATGGTCAGAAAGAAAGATTTTCAAATATGTACTAATTTAGGATTAGACAATACACTCGAACATATTAAAGCCCGGCTTTCAGTACTTTCAGTACTTTGATTATTTTCCTGCTTCAAGTTCACACGAAGTCCACGTGCTTGACCTGTCAATCAAAATCATTCGACACTGTGCAGGTGTGAAAGTCTCGTCACACCGAAGGCAAAGTGTTAGTATTTCCAAGAAGTTCTAACATTTTTCTTATCATTTCTAGATCTGATTCCAACATTTCTAAAAATAAATAAATAAATGAATAAAATATATTGGGAATAAATACTTGGAATAATTAAGCCGCTTGAATTTGAAACATACTCCCTGCGAATTTAAAATATTACCGCCGGCACATGTATATTTTGAACTACTACTGTTTAATGACTTTATTTAGATGCAAGATTGTTTTGAGACTGAAATTTTTGTACTACAAAACACATTAACTTCTTTTTAAATGTTAATTAAAATGTACTGGATATACCAACTAAGTAACCGACTTAGGGGAAAGGGGGATCTTAATAATATCGAATGACAAACATATAAAGTTACGGTGAAAAACATCATTACTGGAGAATCACCTTGGTTATATAAATGATAATCATGTTATAAAGGTATTTCTCTCTCTCTGATTAAAGACTTTATATATGTGAAGTAGAAAAAAATTCTTTAATGTATTATATTTTAAACAAATATTTTTTTTTAAACCACACTATCAATTTAATTCGCTCTAAAGATATTTAATTAATTGGATATCCGCAATACTGTTTTTCATTCTCAGAACAAGTTCTAACATGTATTTCTGTATTATTTGAAAAAAATGTGATAGAAATAAATATTTTCGCATTTTTCCTGCAGTTGGTAAATTAATTGACTTCGATTATTATCTATCCATTAACGATTTGTCGTCTTTAACATAACAACAAAATATTGCAGTGCTTGAAGTATCAGTATTTTGCCCGTTTTAAAATTTAATTTTTCAGCATCATTCTACATAGGTACATACATGTACTTATAACAACATTTATTTTCCAAATAGATTTTATAAATAACCTAACAGCTAAGTTAGAATAATAAAAATAAATATTGTAGATATATTTTTTCCCGTGAAATAATGATTCTTTAAACACGGTATGTTATTTATCAAATTCAAAACCGGTAAATCCTTACTTAAAAAAAGATAAGTCCTTTCACTTCGGAGTTCCGAATGACACTGAAGACTGAACGATAAGTGAACGCTGAACGCAAGGTGAACGCAAAGTGAACGAACGAAGAGCGAACGGTGAACGCTTTGTGAACGGTGAACGCGAGCGCACGGTGAACGCTGAACGCAAAACTGTGAACGGAGAGCGAACGGTGAACGCACGCTGAACGAACGGTGAGCGAACGCAAAAATGGGAAAATAGAACGTTTCAGGGACTGTAATAGACTCCGTGAAAAAAGTACACTTGTGTATGATACACTGATTCCAGTGCATGATGTCTGACTTTAATTTAATCACGCGTTAATTCATAATTCATTAGGCCCTCAACTTTTCTCAAATGTCTGAAAATCCAGCACACTTAATTATAAATTAAATTTACATAGCAAATTTTCCCATAATTTTGATCGTTATTATGTTGGTGAATAATAATAAAAGCACAGAAATCGAGTATATTATTAGATAGATATATAAAGGTATGATGTAGCATAACTAAATCTGATAATTTAACGTAAACGATTGGTTTTGTTCATAAATACATGTTCGATCTGTTTCTTTTAATATCAGTCGTTAATCATTAAAAATCAAATATAACTGCTAACATTTTCACTGATAAACAGAATTTCCAATAATGTATTATATGAAAAAGTATTCTTCTGTCTTGGCATGACAGCACATTGTATACCCAAAAATGACAATTAACAAAAATATATCAAAAAGAAGCTCTGACATTGGTGAGCTTTCTTCATGATTTTTTTTTTTTCAATTGGAAACTGCATATCTGTCACGACGAAATAAATCAATATATGTTTATTATATCAATATAATGAACACATACACACAAGAGAGGAAAAAGAACACATAGTGAGAAAATTGAAATGACGTTTTTTATTGATTTCAATAGATTATGTTATTTCACCAAAATAAAAATGTAATGAAAAATATTGGATGGAAAGCATTCATATATTTCATCAAACCACCGTATAGACAGTAAAGAATGGAGTCAGTAAATGACCTTTGGTGATTTAATTAGTTATTTTGCATAAAGATAGAAAAATGAATTATTGATGCAATTTCACTTCGATGCATAAAATATATGTCAATGTTAGACTTAATATTTTCTTTTCAATCCTCACAAAAATATAAGAAGGAATTAATAATTTTGATGTTTATCATTACAACACATGAATAAAATCAGAGCAGAACGGTTCTTGAAATTAAATATATTGTATAAGTTTTTTCTAGACGGGCGACCTACATATATTTTTCCAATTCTTGAATATCAAAGGTATCCAGATGAATATACTGCAGCATATTTATCTAATTTAACTGAGGTATTTCATATTATAATGATGAAACATAACAGTTTTATTTGATCTGATTTGAAGGTAATTTTCAGTTATGAATAATGAAGAATCGGAGATGGAACTATAATGTTACTTTTATGTATTATCTTATATCAGTAGTTACTAAATTGATGCTAGGAAAACGTTTTAACATATTAAAACATTTTCAATAATAAATGCTACACAAATAAAATATAACAATACATGTAACATGTCGAATACATACCACCCTCAAATACGGGGTAGTATATCTAGAGTCTTCATCGCTTCATACTAGTTGCCCAAGTTTCCAATCCGTTATGAGTTTTGACTATTGCTTTTAGACCACACAAGAATTGAAACCATGTGATCTATTTCATTAGCTATTTTCGTATGCCAATTTGCAGTTTGGTGTTCTATTTATTAGAGATGTACATGTATTAACATTGACTTTTTGAAAAAAAAAATCTATTTAAATACAATGGTTAATTAAATTCTACTTCAAACTTAATTTTTCTGAAGGATATTTAATACTTACGCCTTAAAGACACCTGATCCCATTTCTGGAATTCCCATGGGTCCGTGTTTATGTCCTATTTATAGAACTGTTCTGTACGTAGGATTTATCTATTTATTTTTTATTTTATTATTCTTTTTTTGCAATCGATTACTTTTCGATATATACACCTTTTTTCAAACAGAAATAAAATTCTATTCAGTTATAACTCTTCTCAGTACTTTCAGTACTTTGGTTTTACTCTTTAGGTGTAAGGTAGAGTTTAACAAGAAACAAAAATGATGATGGCTTTTGACCCAATATGATTTATGACATTAAATATGTCTGCATTTCATCAAACGAGGACAATTAATAAGTCTAATTACAGGCCATAACAAGAAGATCTAGATTCATCATTGATATTTACACCAGTCTATTCCTGAAAGAAGATTGAAACTCAGTATGATGTAATATATAATAATTTGTCTTTTAATATATTTAAATTAGAGTACATCGTTTTACATGTACTAATATTATAGGTAATTTCGTTTAAGAATCACAAATATCTTCACAATCTGCATGATCGAATTCACACTCTTTTAGGCATTCCTCTTGATCCGATTCCAATTCGAAAGGCCGAATGTTACATCCCGATTCGCATGCATTATTGTCTCTAGAACAAAAGGAAGTACAGTTGCATTTTGAATCACATTCAGAATATTCATCTTCACATTCTTTCGAACACTTCAGAAATTCTTCTCTATCGGAGTTCTTTTTCTCTTCACACTCCATCGAACAATCACTTTTTTCAAAAGAGCAGTTTTCATCACATGTGTCGAAAGCAGTCGTCAATGCATTGACAGAAAACGCTAGTAAAACTGCACAAATAACCAGGATGTTGACCTTTAAGAATAATTGTTCTTTGTTATTCTTAACCATGTATTGGTGATTGATTAATTATGCAAACTCATTGGATTTTGACATTATAAATAATATCGTGTAAACATTACAATAGTTATATCTCCTAAAAAAAATTAACCATATGTTATCTTCGAGATTGAATACTACATATCCATTGATTTTCTTAAGGTATATGGTTTATTAAATCAGAGAATAAGATAGTGTATAAAGTAATGTTTCGTTAGATTTACTTTTTTTTTTATAAATGAGCTTTACAAAAACCTAAAATAAAAAATGGTCACTTACCATCTCTCTAGATCTAGCTGTTTGTCTGCTAATTACAAAGATAATGTTATTTATCTTTAAAATAACCTTTTTTGACAATGATAATATAATTAATTTGTTTTTCAAGGAAAACCTCAGAAAAGAAACAGCAATAATGTTACTTCCCTCTCCTACTTATTCTGACCTTTTTTTTTATTATTTTATTTTTGGATTTCTGATATATTTGAATATGATGGATACTTTAACAAAGAAAGAGACCATGAAAAGGAAAAAACTTAAATGAAATTGAAATGAAAACTAAAGATAACGATCAGTGATAATTTTCAAACTCTATGTAAACAGTACATTATGAGCATAGCCAACATGGATCTTTGAAAACAAAGATGAGATCAGGTGCCATGGAGGAATGAGCATCTCCTGTCGACCGATTCAACCGTCGTGTGCTCCTTGTCACGGTCGGATAAACAAAAAATTCCGTAGACAATTCACAGTGGAAATAATCGCCTTACAATTTGTATGAAAGACGTCGGCCGATTGTTATCTTTGTATCATCAACTTATTTGTCAATAGCTTTTCTCGTTTTAGAAATTGTAGAATACGAACGATTTTGCGTATCGAATCAACTTGAAGACATAAACATCATATGCAATTAATGATGGTATGTTGCTACATAAATAAGGGAAGATGGCGAAAAGTTGATGTTACTTGTTTATCATAAAGATAAGTTGTCAGTTTACCGTCAATGTCTTTCTTAAGTAATACATCCAAATATGAAACAGATATGTCAAGCTCTGTGGTATCTTTATTCAGTGGGATATATCGAATGAAATTGAATATTGTTAATTGACAAAACGTCATCAATATATCTAAATGTCGAATTGAAGTCCACAGCAAAAGTCTTCTTCTTTTCATGTAGAAGTTTTTAAATAACTTTTGCTTTATATGAATACAAAAATAGGCCTAATAATGGAATATGATACGTACTTACGGAAATTCTAACAGAACTTTGAGCATTTTTAGATGAGCAAATCTGGAAAAACATCTAACGATGGATTCATTATGTATGTTATAAAAAAAACATTTAAAAAATATTTTGATAAAGCAAAGAAAACAATATCCAACTGTCCATAAAAAGCATGGTTACTGAATAGAAGGGGGAACTTTACAATTATGTTCAATATTACTTAACAGCTAAACCTAATGATAAAGTACATGTATATTATTCTCGTCATTTATAATTTGCACTTGTATAAATGTACAAAAAACAAAGAAAGAAAAAAGAAAAGAATGCAAAACAAAAGGAAATATAAAGATATATAATTTGTCTTTAAAAGTTTTGGGAGAAGACGGACATACCTGATATCGATTGATGTTAGGCATTGAATAATGTGGACCGCTCAGACGACATGATGAGGGGTATTCAGCATAAAATGCAGCGACCACATCGACTTAAATGTGAAGAATTTTTTTTGAAGAAAACATTTCTTGTTTTGGATGTTAAATCAATCTTTCCTTCCTTTAACATTTTTGCTTCATAATTTAAATATCATATTCTATTAATGATAAAGTATTCATCATATTTATTAATTTCAGTGCAAGTTTAAGCCTTGTGAAGTACAGTTCAAAACCTAATTCTCCATTCAAGCAAAGGATTTTGCAATAGATATTTCACTGAAGATCAACACATAAGTGGTATACATTCTACGTTCTGCTTTGTTGTCGACCTTTTGCATTTTTTCACGTAAGTATTATGGAGAAAATATAATTTAATCAATTGTATATATTTAAGCATTGAATCATTATTGTAGTCTTATAACTGCTGCGGTTTGTGCAAACAAATTGAGTAACCCGCCATGCGCGTTATGAAAGTTTGCTTACACAAAACGTTAAAGTTTTGCGACTACATCTTTCAAAAAATAATGATTCAATACTTATTATAATTATAATTATATTATATTTACATTTTTTAACCCCTTTGTCTTGACTACAAATGTGATTTATATTTAAGAATCCCTGTATTATCCTTCGGGTAAATTACAATTAATGGAAGAGCCATTGCAAAAGCTACTATTCAATGTGAACGTGAATTTTGATTTTCGCTATTGACGTTGCACTTGCACGGAGTTCAACGTTTGTGACGTTAATATAAAATGCATACTTTAACCTTTTGATCCCCTGTCCATGTTATCGTGTTTTGAAGTCCATCGCTTTCCACGCACTTCATAAGCAAAATAAACGTGGAATGTAAGTATTTGCTTATTTATGAAGCAAAATTTTTCCCTAAAATTGCAAATGCAAGGTTTATGTATGACTGAAATCAATATACAGACAGACCTGAATCGTTTTCATCAAAAACTTAAATAAAAATATTTTTGAACTGATACTTATATGTCATAACAGTTAAAATCTCATTGAAGTCACAAACTAGTATTCATCGGATGAGTTTCAATATTCAATTTTACATTTCTTTCTTTCCATTTTATCCTATGGTTTTGTTATTCTTATTTTATTTTCATTGTAAAAGAAATTTACAAAGTATGGACATTTATAAATGGAAAAGGATGTTGAGGGGATATCAAATTGTGATATTACCTCAAATATACAACGAGTGTTCAATTTTCGAAAACCTATCAGTGGGGAAACTTTTGCAAAAGAGTGTTGATGCTTGAAATAAGTTTTGAAACAAATTGCATTTTTCTAAATTTAAACAGGAAGGACTACTGGTGACTCTTATTTTATTATTTTTTCAATTTTCTCGGTAAAAATTAGGTTTTTTCATGACACAGCTTCATTTATGTTCCTCATGCTGCACAATCTCATCGCAGCTCTGTTTTTGCTGAGTTATGATCAATGAAATCAACACCAATGTAGAGGTGAAATATGTCAATCATTAATTATGACGCAAATAAGAACAATATATACATAACATGATAGGGGATCAGACCAAAACAAAGTCCCTCAATACATATCATATGTTGATCCCCTAAATTTACAGAAAGACAATATATGCAAAAAATATTTTTTAAAAAAACATTAAGTATACAGAAAAAAGATGGCGCATCAAAAAAAATGCAACCAACTGTGAATTGCCGAACCTAGTTTGGCGTTGTTTTGTTGAATAATATATGGTTTATCCATAACATGATTTTTTTTTTCAATTTATTTACTAAGTATATTAACATATCTGCCAAAAACATAAAAAAGTTTTCTGATAATGAGCTCTAAAGTAACTTAAGTCGCAGAAATACAAATCAAAAGGGAAACAACTTTTGATAAGTTTATTGCACTTAACAGTGTCTACCGATATGGTGCTTGAAGTGATATAGTCCATTATTTTTCAGGTATGTTCATAACGAAATAAAATTGGCACATAATTTCCTTTTCATTAAAAATTAACGTGTTTCTGACAGATGCAAGCATTTACAAAAAAAAGTGTGAGCATAAACAGTGCAATATCGCAGGAAAAGACAGGGGTGTGCATTAGAAGAAACATATAGGTTGTTTGATGAGGATGTTGCAGTGCTCGATTTTATTGAACTAACGATGAACAAGTCAAATTTGTATTATAACAAGTAAAATAATGGACCTATCGGTCTTACATCTATACTTTTGAACAGACGATGAGGCCATAAAATTTAGCTCACAATTAAGATCTAAACCTGAGAAAGTCTCCGATTTTGGTAGAGATGTTACTCGTAGTGTTGAAAAGATGAAGACCCTGCATTTCTTCAGTGCATATCACTTAGACATTTATTCTTTATTATACCATTTCCTCACATGTGAGTGACATTTAGGCAACGGACATTTGTCTAAGGAAGAGGTGATCTGCAATTCATTATTTATCTTTTAAAAAAGAAAAAAAAAGACAGCTACTGAAATGCTAAGTTAAGTTGGCAAGGAAATTAACTTTAACAATGCAGCTAATTATAGAAAAAGGATTATTTTTTCCATCACTGATAATATATTTTTATCTGGAAAAAATGTAACATCACTTGAAAAAGCATTTGACATGTAAATATAATTGGAAATCTCTGTTAATGATATGTTACCTGGTATCAATCGTTTTTGTTTGACCGTTGACGTTAATTAAGATTTATAATGGTAAGTTGATGATATTATTTACCTTATAAATGTCAACAGATTCGTAACATTATCACTAGAATGCACATACTTGATAATCTATCGGTCTATTATTTTATTCACTTCAAAAATACTTCATGTACAGACAAATGACTTTAGAAATATTTCTTATTCATGCTAAGAATCAAGTAAAACAAAGTGCCTTTATTTGAATGCTACTTAAATAGTATTTTACAATTTTCATATGGATTAAATTTCATTTTTTTTTCTCTGGCAATTCAAAACTGGGAAATATTTAAATAATATACTAGTGTTAAAGTAGTGTTTAGGTGTATTTTTTATATTCTTTATGATATGTCGAAGAAATATTCACTTTGTACACTACACCATTTACAAAAGCAGCATATTACACTGTATTTATGCAATAAAATATGATATTTGCAAATACACTTTTTATTATATGATATTTCCTCTTCTTTTAAGCCAATACATTATGTGTATTTGATAGATGATTGCTATACGCTGAATGTTTTTGAAATAATATTTTAAATATCTAATTAAAAACAGAAGCAACTTATAATTGCAAAGCATGACACTGATTAAAGAGAAATAAAGCGCATAGTTTGGGGGATTAATCCTTGACTTTTGTTCTCCAAATTGGAATTCCTTAAATGCAATTAAGCTAAAGTGACAACTGTCAACTGAAAATCGTCAAACCTCCTTAAAGAACGCATAACATTTGCAAATTTCAATCCAAATTTTGAAACAAAACATGGTCATTTCAGAATAAAATGTTACTATTTTTACTCATTGCTCAGAATGAAGAAATACTCACCCAGCCCTCTTTTGACTATTTTTTCTCTTTGATAATGAAATATGTGGAGATAACGAACAGTATTCGAGCTCAAAAGTCCATTAAACATTACAAACATTACAAAATTAAATATAATTTAATTTAAACAGTTATAACTTCAGTAGCGTTAAATTCTTAATTTTGATTCTCTACTACAATTTTTAAAAAAAGCAAACAAACGAATTAAAAAAAAAACTGCGAACGTATTTAGTAGATGCTTAAATCATTAAATGAAACTTAAAAGAATAAAAAAAAAACTGCTGCTTATTTGAGGGAAACATTAAGTACATATAGATGTTCAGCAAATAAATGCGCTTTGTTTTTCTCCAGTATATACTTTGCTGAAAATCATATTTCTGAATAATTCTCAGCATAGAAAATATACTTTAAAATGAATAAAGTTTTTAAAAGGCTACAGTTTTAAATACAGAAGTATACAGCTTTGACTCTTCGTTGAAAATGTCTACTGCAAATTTCTGGTGGAAATTATCAAAGATGAAAGTTAACAGGGAGTGCCAGTACACCCAGTAAATAAAGTAAGTAACTAGAAACTCATTGCGAGCAATGAGAGGTCTTCCGTCCGATTCTGAATATAAAAATGAAAATTCAAGCTGAAAAAGTGATAAAAGAAATTCAGAATCTCTGGAGATTTAACCCTGGTCTTCAGCGTGAAAATCCAACGTGCTAACCATTAACCATTCACTTTTTTGCATCACTTCCTGTCACGACCGGAAGTAACGGCGACACACGATTTTCATACGATGCAAATAAACTGATGACGGACTGTCAATCCTGAAAGTTTCAGACTTCAGTCGTTCACTGTTGCCGAGCAATTGTGAGAACAAATTCTAATTTTGAGGACAGGAAAACACGCAACCGGAAGTGAATTTTATAAAAAATCTCTAACGTGTCTCTAGACATTTGCAGTATTTACAACATGTATTAAAACATTTCAATTCTTTTTCTTTAAACGATATTTATGAGAAAGTTAAATATCGAAATTATGTATTTTATCTCCTAAAACCGGAAGTTGACGTTTTTGTTTCCGGAGGAGTCTGACATATTTCATAAAAGCAAAAGAGATGCAATAAGGTGATGCAAGTTTTAATTTAAAGAAGAAAAGTTGAATTTTTTGATTTCTTTGATCACTTCCTGTGACGACCGGAAGTGACGGCTGACAGTTTAACCCAAATAATTTTGCCTAATCTTCAAGGTCTATTACTCATATAAGTTTGTTGTCTTAATCTCATACCGTTTCTGAGATCTCGCTCAGATATTTTCTCACTTTGAGGACAGAAAAACACGCGACCGGAAGTGAATTTTGCAAAGATATTTGACGTTACTCTAGACATTTGCAATCTGAATAATATATCTAAAAATCATTTCAAATACTTTACGTATAAAAGATATTTATGGGAAAGAAAAATACTCAAATTATGCAGTTTTTCTCTTATAACCGGAAGTTGTCGTTTATGTTTCCGGTGGGACAAACATATTTCGAATCTGCGAAAGAGATGCAATAATGTGATATAAGATTTGATTAAAAAAAGAAAAGTTGAAATTTTCGATTTCTTTGAACACTTCCGGTGACGACCGGAAGTACTGACGACGAAAACCAAGGTAATTTCGAACATCTAGAAGTCATGGTCTATCATCTCTAACAAGTCTCCAGTTCATATCTTTAGCCGTTTCCTAGATCCTTCGAGGACAAAATTTCATTTTAAAATCAGGAAATTGTCCATAACTTGGCACTGGAACCGAATTTACCAAAAAACGGAATTTTATATAAAATTCATATAAAGACCTTTTATCCCTGAAAATTTCAAAGAAATTCATTGAATAGTTTTCGAGAAATCGCGTGCACAAAATTTTGTCTAAAAAAAAAGAATAATAACTAGAAACTCATTGCGAGCAATGAGAGGTCTTCCGTCCGATTCTGAATATAAAAACGAAAATTCAAGCTGAAAAAGTGATAAAAGAAATTCAGACACTCTGGAGATTTAACCCTGGTCTTCAGCGTGAAAATCCAACGTGCTAACCATTAATCATTCACTTTTTTGCATCACTTCCTGTCACAACCGGAAGTAACGGCGACACACGATTTTCATACGATGCAAATAAACTGATGACGGACTGTCAGTCCTGAAAGTTTCAGACTTCAGTCGTTCATTGTTGCCGAGCAATTGTGAGAACAAATTCTAATTTTGAGGACAGGAAAACACGCAACCGGAAGTGAATTTTATAAAAAATCTCTAACGTGTCTCTAGACATTTGCAGTATCTACAACATGTATTAAAACATTTCAATTCTTTTTCTTTAAGCGATATTTATGAGAAAGTTTAATATCGAAATTATGTATTTTATCTCCTAAAACCGGAAGTTGACGTTTTTGTTTCCGGAGAAGTCTAACATACTTCAAAACAGCAAAAGAGATGCAATAAGGTGATGCAAGTTTTAATTTAAACAAGAAAAGTTGAATTTTTTGATTTCTTTGATCACTTCCTGTGACGACCAGAAGTGACGGCTGACAGTTTAAACCAAATAATTTTGCCTACTCTTCAAGGTCTATTACTCATATAAGTTTGTTGTCTTAATCTCATACCGTTTCTGAGATCTCGCTCAGATATTTTCTCACTTTGAGGACAAAAAAACACGCGACCGGAAGTGAATTTTGCAAAGATATTTGACGTTACTCTAGACATTTGCAATCTCAAAAACATATTTAAAAATCATCTCAAATACTTTACCTATAAAAGATATTTATGGGAAAGTAAATTACTCAAATGATGTAGTTTTTCTCTTATAACCGGAAGTTGTCGTTTTTGTTTCCGGTGGGACCGACATATTTCGAAACTGCGAAAGAGTTGCAATAATGTGATGCAAAATTTGATTTAAAAAAGAAAAGTTGAATTTTTCGATTTCGTTGAACACTTCCGGTGACGACCGGAAGTACTGACGACGAAAACCAAGGTAATTTCGAACATCTAAAAGTCATGATCTATCATCTCTAACAAGTCTCCAGTTCATATCTTTAGCCGTTTCTTAGATCCTTCGAGGACAAAATTTCATTTTAAAATCAGGAAATTGTCCATTACTTGGCACTGGAACCGAATTTACCAAAAAACGGAATTTTATATAAAATTCATATAAAGACCTTTTATCCCTGAAAATTTCAAAGAAATTCATTGAATAGCTTTCGAGAAATCGCGTGCACAAAATTTTGTCTTAAAAAAAAAGAATAATAATAAGAAACAATAGAATCACTATAAGGTCTTCCGTGGAGACGGAAGACCTTAATAAGAAACAATAGAATCACTATAAGGTCTTCCGTGGAGACGGAAGACCTTAATTACAACAAGAAAATATCGAACTGAATTTGTTTTTATTTGGCTGAATGGGCCATGGCAGCTTAAAATGAGGGAGCCGAGGCATCAATATATAGCCTTATGTGGCATCCCTTAAAATGCAAATGGTGAACCCTGGGAACAGATGTTCACAGCATAATAATTGAGTTTCAGACAAAATAACCGGATATATATCAAGCAAGTCCATTGAGCCTACTGGTAAGCCTGAAAGCCGCCACGAGACTATGCGGTGGCATAGGCTGCGCCACGAGTAGCTCCGATAGAAAACCCCCATCCCCAAACAAAACAAATAATGCATTCCCAATTAACAGCAGGTAATAACAGAAGATAATTGAAGTTTGTCAAGACAAACAAATTCTTTTGGCGAAAGCAACGCCTGCAATGCAAATTTCAACAAAACAGGGTATGTAAATACAAATGAGTAGCACTCATAAATTCAATGCAGCCACCAATTTGTGGCAAACTATGAGCCGCTAACTAGTCATAGCGCAGCCAAGGCCCAAACTACCCTAGTTTTGGTGACAATTTTTCAGAAGGATTTGTTAAAAATGTCTGCAAGCCTTGTTGAAGGCGATACAAAAACATACGGTTGCCGAGCTCGGACAAGTGCACTCCATCGGGAGCAAACAATTCTGGACTTGTCAATTGGATTTCGGCATAACGAATATACTTCCCCCCGAACCTAATTAATGTCGTAGCAATGAAACTATTCAGACGTTTTCTAACCTTGTCCAAGGCTTTTTGGTTAATACCGCCACGCCAATGCTGGCGGGGGAGGAAATGAGACCACACTAAAATGGTATCTGGCAACAGCTTAGCCAAGCCGACCAGGGTTGTGTTAATATTTAATCTTAATTTGATTGACCTGCCACCCCTAGCATCAGGAATATTGTTGCCTCCACAATGCAATACTAAAATCTGAGGAGGGTCTTCTAATTTTAATAAGAATTTAACCTTTGGCATAACTTCAGCCCATCTCATACCCCCCTTACCCTGCCAAAATATGGATGCATGATGCCTTTCTAGTTCAAGGTTGGCTCTAAAATCTGATTGCCTTGCCTGGCAAAAGGCCCTTTTAACAATGGAAGAACCCACAATCCAAATTCTAATATCTACAATACAAAATTGAGTTGAATAACAAGAAAAAAGGAACAATACAAAAATTTCTGTACACAATATTTCATTTCTACAACTGAGCATACAAAAAAGAAAAACTGTATTCTTAGTCAGTAAAGGTAAAGCTACCTTAACTTGCTGAACATTTTGCACCATATGACATTTAAAAAATCATTTTCAAAATAACGGTACATACATTGAGATTTCCAACGACCCTTGACCGCTATATCTTGCTGACTCGTACCACTAGCCCAAGCATGGGAAGCAGCACCAATACGGAAGGAATGGGTCTTGTAAGTTTTAGTATCTAAGCCTAACATTTCTATGGCCTTTTTAAATACAGACTCTGCCTGATACCTGGTCACTGGACAGCCCGAAAGATGAATGAAAAAAGCCCCATAAGCATGTAGTCTTAAAAGTAAATATTTGCGCAGAAACTGAATTGGGCAGATTGGACTAGAAAGAATTAATGTGATTGTGGCCCCATTCCCTTCTTGATCAGTTTTGGAGTGACATAAGGACACTTACAATAGTATTGTTGGTTGTTAATCTGACATCACCTGCTTGGATAGCATGACCGAGCTCCCCAATTCTAAAGTAACCAAAAAATGCCGAGCAAAACAGTGCACTAAATAACACCGATTCATAGTCAGATCTACATACTTGGGGGAGGATAGACAAAATGCTTTGAAGTATGTTGATAGTGATAGGTTTGCGAATGTCTTTCCTAGCGCTAACGCGACCCCACCCAAGTAGAACCTTCTGTAACATAAACGATTTTGTTGTATCTAGTAAACCTTGGATTTTGCAAAAATAAGATATTGCAGCCATATATGTTTTAACTGTGCTTGGTGAGAACTGCTTAAATGAAAGATAAGCTACAAATTGAATTAGGTCTTTAGAATTTGGTGGCCAACATTGATTACACTTGTACACTTGGCAGAAATAACTGAACTGCTGCAATGCTGTCTAATATAGCTTTTCGTGTTTACGGACAGGGAAAAGTTAAACAATTCTTGGGCTCGATGTTGTAGATGAGTCTGAGAAATGATTCTGGGACTGTCGTAGGTAGTTGGTCGGCTTCTGGAAAGACCTGTCTGAATCTGTGCCACTGAAGACGAGAAAGAGAATCAGCCTTAACATTTTTCACTCGCCTAATATGCTGCCCTTTAAATTGAATATTGTGCATGAGGCCCTTCAAGACCAAAACCCTTAAGAGATGCATAACTCTGGGTGATTTGGATGTTTTAGTATTTAAAAATAGTGACAAGTGCAATATTGTCAGTATGTAAAATAACTCGCTTTTTCCCCAACTGATCTCCCCAAATAGACAATGCCATTGCTATGGGTACCAGTTCGAAAAAGGTAATGTCCCTTAAAATGCTAGTCCCTTGCCAAGATTCTGGCCATGTTAAAAAAGCCCAATGAGTTCCAAAAATAGCCCCACACCCTAGTTTATCCGAACCAGCGCTATCTGTATACAACTCTAATTGAAAGTCACTAGCCCAGTCTACTTGTCTATATGATGTACCATTGAAAGATTCTAGGAACATTAGCCAAATTTGTATATCTTGCTTCATTTCCTGAGTAACGTGTCTTTTGTGATAAGGCTTGCTAAGCCCAACAGTGGCATCATACAAGCGCCTGATGAATGCTCGACCTGCTGGAATTGTCCTTATGCAGAAATCTAGAAGGCCAGTGAGGGACTGGATTTCCTTAAGTGTAACTTTTTTTACGAGATAGGAAAAAACTGAGCTGATCATAAAGCTGACCCAGCTTCTCTGAGGGGATACTAACAGTCTCTGTGACTGTATCAATTTCCAAGCCTAAAATACCAATTTTGTTGTAGGACCTAAGGTTTTTTCGTGGGCTAATGGGACCCCCAAATCATTGCATAGATTGGTATATGTTGAGACCAAAAAATGACACTGCTTTTTCCCAGATGCACCTGCTAGTAAAAAATCATCCAAATAGTGGACTACATTATCAGATTGACTCGTTTGTTTTAAACACCATTCCAGAAAGGAAGCAAACTTTTCAAATTTAGCACAACACACAGAACAGCCAAATGGCATACACTTGTCAATATAAATACTGCTGTTGATTTTGTACCCTAGCAACTCAAAATCAGAGGGATGAACTGGTAGCAAACGGAAAGCATTCTTAATGTCTAAACGAGCCATAAAAGTTCCTGGACCTAACTTTTCCAACATTCTCAAAGCTTCATCAAATGATGTGTATTTAACTGAGCAATACTGAGGATCATTGAAGTCATTCACACTATCACCAACTGGGTGGGACAAATGATGAATAAGACGAAATGTACCATCTTTTTTAGGTACCATACCTATGGGGGACAGTCTTAGGTTCAGAAATGGAGGGCAGAAAAATGGGCCAGCAACCCGACCTAAACTTATTTCTTTATTGACTAATTGTATGGCTTCTGTAGTAAGTGAATTCAAAGACTTAAGATTTTTACAGTTGTATGGCTGTCTAGGACCTTGGTAATTTAATTTAAAACCAAATTGAAACCCTTGCAATAGTTCATGTGCATTTTCTGTATCAGGATAATTAGTCAAACAATCTGATTAAACTGAAGTCTTGATTGGACTGTAAGCAATACTACTGATGTCTAACTGGTGATGAGGCGGGGGTTCTGAAACTGCTAGTAGCTGGCTTGACTGTTGATTGAGCACGCCAGGTTGACTGAGAATTCCCAGATCTAAAATTTAATGAATTTCTAGTAGTGGTTCTACACATTGTAAAAGGATGGAACATAAAATGCACCAGTGCCTATATTGGCAGTTTTGCCTTGAACAATAACCCTTGTAGTTGAAATCATAACACTTTAAGGGTTGGGATGGCTGAATAGCAGGCTGACGGTGAGGGGCATTGTTATACATGTAAAGGAGCCAAAGCTCCTGATCAACTGACGCAAATGACATTGAAGGGTTGCACTCTTTCTTCAACCTGAATTGAATGTCATAGTCCCGCCACCCCAGGCCATTAAACGGCTTGCCCCGAGACGTATTGTGTGGTAATATTTAAACAGAGCAGCGTTTTCCATGGGGCGAGCCAGCACATAAATGGCTGCATAGACAAGAAATGCATCTGTCCACGTTTGGATGTCAGTAATGGGTTTTAATTTAGATTTTGATGATAACGCCAAATTGCCATATCTAGTATCATCATGGGGGTCAGTTTCGAGCTTATTGTTGATCAATGAAGCTAAATTAACATATTCGCCATTGGCAATTTTGAGTTTAATATTGTTGGATACATTATGCCCCAAATCGTTATCATAACTAGAAACTCTTATGTTCGCATTAGATGAAGGAATACGTTCTGTCCCCTGAGGTTGGGCTGGATCTTCTCGCTCAGGCAAAATTGTGGAAATGCGTTGAGCCAGATCCTGAAGTTGGTAGGGTGGCATAACGTTGGTCGGCATTATCGTGGGTGCAGTAGCCTGTACATCAGAAGGGCAATTGATAGGCTGGACTGTTCCGTCCGTGATGCTCGCCGACGGAGGAACTTCGGAAGTTGTCTCCAGACGAGGCTCTCGTCTCCCTGCTCGTTTCCGTGGCTGAACCTGGGTCTGACTCGCCGTCTTTCGATTAGGCATTTCGAATCTCGAAATATAACTAAAGAGAAAATCTGTTAACCATGGGTTGTCATCAAACTTTAATGTAATATGACTACCGAACTTAGAATGCACGTGTACATGAGTGCCTGTTAAAATCAACAAATATCTACGAAAATTGTTAGCATCGATGATTAAATTTGGATAAATATGCCATAAAATAGCATTTAAACTTTTAATTCAACAATTTCTTGACAAAAAGTAAAGGTATAAGCTAATAACAATCGAAAATTCACACACACCACTGTAAAATTCCGTCCTTACCTTTGAAAATGTCTGCTTCGACTGATGATGAATCTGTGCACTTATGACGTAAGCAAAATGTGTTGAGATGAAGACTTATTGACGCAGGACCAAAATAAACAGTCTCAAAACACCGTATTTATAAAAATTAATAGTTTTTCCCTTTGATAAATGGATTTATTCTTTAATGGTGAAATCCTATTAAATTGAAAAAGTGACGATAATAATCAATAATAAACCTCATAAATCCCATAAACAATACAAAATCGAGAATAGGGCAAACTCACCTGGTCTTGATTTCGAAATTTTACACATCCCCTGGTCATTAACAGCATTTTTGACAATTAAAATCTTCCAATGTTTTGATTTCTCTTTTTCAATTTATAGAGAAGGCAAGGATTTTATATTTCTAAAACCCATGACTTTGCCCTTGTTCAATTTTTTTCTGGCTTGAGGTACGGACATACCATCGAATAACAAACATCCACATATTGGCGTCAGTGACAATATCTGCTGGGAACATTTGCACATTTTGTCACCAAATTAATTTTTACTGTAGGGGGGGGGGGGGTGGTTTAAATTTTTTTGATCTAAATTTACATTAATTTCTCTGACCTTTGACAGGTCAATCTGTAAATAGCTGTTGCCAAAGTTCAAAATGGTATATAAATAAATGCTACAAAGTCTCGGGGAAAAAAAAACAAAGATAACGATTTTAAAAAAATCTATAGATAGAGGGACAGACGGATATGGTAATTCTATAACTTTCCCCTCACTATTTTCCTTGCAAGAGGGTATAATGATTTAAAACTAATTATTTCCAATACAGTTTGAAGATAACGAACAGTAATTGTGCTCAAAAGTCCCGTGAAACAATAAAAATTGATAGCAGAGCAAACACAGACCCCTGAAAACATCAGAAGTGGGATTTGGTGCCATGGAGGAGTTAGCTTCCCCTATCCTCCGTGAACTTATTGTTTTGATCGAGTAAACCGAGCAATCCATAGCCAAAAATTTTAAGAAAAGGAAAATAATGATGACTATAATTAATCCGAAGAAAAATGTGAATGGACAGTGTAAAAAAAAAAACAGGAACTCCTGGAAACACCATATTTGGATCTGATGCCTAGGAAGAGTAAGCATCCCCTGTCGACCGGTTATGGCATATCAAATTGTTTAAAAGAACCGTCGGCCAACTTTCGACCTAAGACGGCTGTATTTGCAAACAGTCATAATATCGACCAATCAAAAGATATAAAAAATTTCCAAGTTCCATTTTTATTGAAGAAGCAGCTGTCTTTGATATCAAAAAGCCATTTTTCTTTCTGTAAAATTGGGGCTAAATGATATGATCTTCAAAATTTGACTTGATTAAGACTATTGCTCATCAACTCTGCATTGCAAGGTGAAACTAATGTGTAAAGCATGATGTATGCATATCTAATGGCATATAAAATTTAAATACCGAACATCTTGTGGAAATAAACAATGAAACTAATAGATGGATATATGTATTTCTATACATTTCCAACTTCGACATGGTGGAAAACAAAAGAAAAAGTAAAGGATTTTTTTTCCGAAAATCGATTTCAAATCTTTGAATTTCCGAAAATTTTAGTAAGTATATAAAAACAGGAAAGTGGCATTCGTTTCTGAAAAGATAGGAATAATCGCCTTTTTTGTCAGTAGATTATAATTCATTTATTCATAAATCGTTAAAAATATAATAAAATGACTTATTAAATTCACAACACAGGTCTTCACAATTTCTCTTCTGTCGGCGTTCAGTTTGCTTGACATGAAAAATGTGTAACCCTGAAAATTCACACGTCGAAGTCATAAACACATCATATTTCAAACGTTTTACTGTCAACAGGCTTAATTTAAATGACTTTTTTATCATCTCTGTGAACAAGTGCACAAATTAATTCATTGTACCCATTTTTTTTAAAGATATTGCTTATTTTGTATGTGCCGATAATTGTAATAAATAGTGTTTAACTTGGAATTATATACTAATGTTTTTTTTTTTTTTTTTTTTTTGTTTTTTTTTTTTTGTTTTTTTTTTTTTTACAGAAACAAAATTATGAAATAAAAAACTATATCTATGTTCTAGCAAATAATTTTAAATACATGTAAGATGAAATTTCAATGTATAATTAATAGTTTAGAAGTCGATTTTTTAATTCTCTCGAGTTCTTTACATTTATGCATTTATACACTTACTTATGCAGCAATATACCTTCATCACCTGCATACGGGGTATATATCTCTCAGTTGATTCGATACGCAAGAGCATGCTCTACGTATGTACAATTTCTAAAACGAGGTAAATTATTGACAAATAAGTTCATGAAACAAGAATATCAGCTGTCTCGTTTAAAGTCATCATTTCGTAAGTTCTATGGTCGATACAATGACCTTGTCAGCAAATACAATTTATCATTGAGTCAAATGCTGACTGACGTTTTTCATACTAATTGTTAGGCCATTATTTACACACTGATTTGTCGACGGATTTTTCCGTTATTTCCCGATCATGACAAAGAGCACACGGCGGGTGTGACCGGTCGGCAGGGGATGCTCACTCCTCCATGGCACCTGATCCCACCCCTGATGTTTGGAGGTCCGTGTTTGCTCTGCTCCTATTTTGTATTGTCTAATGGACTTTGAGCTTGAATTCTGTTCGTTATCTCCATATATTTCATTTATGTCAGTTCTGATATTTCTTTCAACAAGGGATTCTTATTTTTCCTAGGCACCTGATCCCACCTCTGGAATTTCTAGGACTCTGTTTTTTATGCCCTGTTAACAGATTTTAATCGTTTATAGGTTTTTGAGATCGATCACTGTTCGCTTTCTTTACCTATTTCCCTTTGTTAAAATATCTTGCCCTACATTGTAGCGTACTAGATGAGCAATAAGTCCCTAAGCTGTAATTTTATACCATCATGTCAGTTAGTTTGATAGCAAGATAAATGTACTCACCCACATAGACAAATAAGGAAATAATTTGTGTCACCTAGGAAATAGTATCATAAAATGTATCATGTATATAGTAGTTAATTAGCATAGAACTAACATTTAATTACTCCATCTTTACCTACCGGTACTTAATTAAGTATTATTACAGTCCGGAAATGTATTAATTTTAAATGGTAATATACTTTAGGTGACTGATAAGTTTTAATTCTCATCAAATTTCTCACCTCTTTTAAAAGGGAAAAGACACCTTGTCATGTAGTCTCTAATTTTCAGTGTACCTAAAATTAAAACATAAACTTCAGTAAAGAGTTGGCCAATTAGATGGAAACAGTAATTTGACAATTATTGCAAGTTCAAACTCTCTGTGGAATCTATGTAACTAATTTAAAGATTGCACTGAGATGAAAAAAAATCTTTAAAGGCACGTTTTACTACAAACATGATGCATGTTTGATACCGAAATATGTCTGGTCTGTGTTCAGATTTTAGTGTGCATATGATTTTTTTTCTGTAGTTGATAGTATTAAATTTTTTATCATCAGTAATGCTCGTTTAACAAACTACTCAGGATGATTTTCTTATACCACTTTTTTTAGCATTCCTGTGACGGTACATATTGTCGTTTTGTACATATTGTCGTCGGCGACAATATGTACCTACCATCACTGCACATATTGTCGTCCTTCGATACATATTGTCGCCGACTGAAAAGTTACATATGTACATATTGTCGCTGGCGACATTATGTGCCTCACCCTCACTGTACATATTGTCGCCCCTCAGATATTGCTGTTTAAAGATGTCTTTTGTTGTTTTTTGGTAGTTTTGTGAATGTAATTGGTGTAAGAATCACACTGACGTGTCTCGTATGCTATTTTATGCAGCATGATTGTGACGGTACATTTTGTCGTCCTGTTCATATTGTCGCCGGCGACAATGTGTACCTTCCCTCACTGCGCATATTGTCGTCCATCAGTGTTATTGTATATGTTAAGTTAATTATTTATTTATGAAATTTTACCTGTGGACTAAGTATATACAAGTTAAAGAAACAGAATTTACCAAAGCAAAAAAAAAAAAAATTAAACCACCAAGATGGGGGGGGGGGGGTGCTACATCTGTCTTTGGTGTTTGAGAAGATTTTTAAAGATTTTCTGTATATATTCCTATGAAGAACTTTGATCACCCATTATGGCCCCACATTACCCCTGGGGTCTTGACTTGAACAGAATTGATTTTGTTTTTGTTTGTTTGTTTGTTGTTAAAATGTCCCTCTCGAGAATTTTTTATTCATATTTAGAGGTCACCACTTTCCGGTGGAGGGCTGTAAATTTAGACCTATACTTGGCACTCAGGATCATTGAGCAGTGAGGGATCTTTTTTGTGCCACCACCTCAAAATTGAACGTATGCTATGAAGCTTTCACATAAGTATCATCTCTTCTGACCCAGTAGTATTTGAAAAGAAGATTTTGAAAGATTTTTTTTTCTAAATATTCTATGAAAAACTTAGACCATCTATTGTAGCCACACCTATCTCCCGAGGGACATGATCTGAATAAAACTGAATCTACATTTTTAATGAAGCTTTCACACAAGTTTAAACTTTTCTGACACAGTGGATGTTGAGAAGATTTTTAGAAGTCACTAACTTTTCACTTATTCTTCACTACAGTGTGCTTCCCCTGAAAGAGGGCATGGCTCTTCATTTGAACAAACTTGAATCCCCTTTATCCACGGATGCAAGTGTGGCAAGTATGGTCGAAATTAACCCAGTAGTTCTTGAGAAGAAGCTAAAATTATGAATAGTTTACAGACAGATGGACGGTCAGGCAAAATATAATCAGTAAAGCTCACTTGAACTTCCAGTTCAGGTGATCTAAAAATGTTTTTTTTTTTGCGTTATTCTTATATTATTATTAACAATAAATTATATTTATAATATTATATCGGCACATGATCGTATATAAGAATAACGCAAAAAATAATTTCCAAATAATCATTACTATACTGAACAAAAAAAAATATACCTGTATTCAATCTCCAAGTATATGTTACAAGAAAAAAAAAAGAATAGCTGATTTATCAGATATGTCAAGAATTACGGTATCTATATATGTCATAGTGATGTACATAATTCCTGGACACAATTTTCTCTCCCTACAGTATTGTGAGTCTTGCTGTCTGTCTCCCTCCGTGCGTATGTGTGTTTGTCAATCTCTCCTTCTTTTCTCAAGTAAATATTCAGCAAAACAATATATCGACGACAATATATGCCAACCTTGACTGTCCATATTGTCGCCGACGACAATATGTGCTTGTGCTTGACTGTACATTTTGTTGTCCATTATGCAGGAGGAAAATAAGGCTCGTCTCGGTACATATTGTCGCCGGCGACAATATGTACCGATGGACGACAATATGTGCAGTGAGGGTAGGTACATATTGTCGCCGACGACAATATGTACAAAACGACAATATGTACCGTCACAATTCCTCTTAAAATTTTCATTAATTGAATTTTTGCGTACAAAATTTATAATAATACTTTAAAATGTAAATATACTAGTATTTGTCGTTCAAGTCGTTTAATTGTTGTTTGAGGTATATATATATATATATATATATATATATATATATATATATATATATATATATATATATATATATATATATATATATATATATATATATATATATATATATATATATATATATATATATATAGAATATTCAATTATGGAATTAGTTCCTGCTTGGCATAGGATTTTTGAATATTTTCGGAAGTATGAAACATGAGTGAAAATATTAAAAAAAAATGTCTCACGAGTGAAATAAATTTCTTATCCAATTACACAACATTGAATATTCTCGACCTATATATTATGACTGTGAAATTAAAAAAAAAACAATGTAAACATTGATTTCAACAACTCATTTGGAGAAACTTAGGAATTTTTAGTCTCTGTCAGGATGCTTTATTTACTCTCTATCTTTTACAAATCAGGGAGTATTTCTTACAATATTCTTAGTGAAGGGAAGGAAAATCGAGAATTTTGCTACAAAGTGACACTTCTGATATTCTGTCAAAATGTTACAGAATATTCTTGATATTCGATCTGTCACACTGTGACAGAAAATCATTTTTATTTAAATAGATAAATTACAGAATTTCACTGTTCAAAATATAAAAACAAATTTTGTTTGGCTGAAAATGATTGTTTAAATGATACTGATTTATTTTATAGGAATGGCTTAGAATTTCGATTTTAATAAATATTAATAACCTTCATTCTATAGTTCTTTTTTTATACCGTTGATTCTGAAAATTTTATTTTCTGAAACATTTATTTTAAAACTCAGAATTTTCAAAGTTAATAAGCACAAACTAGGATAAATGTTTATTTGGGATTAATTGGTATTCATCATATCCTACCGGTTTAAGATTTGATCAATTGAAAGTAAATTTATATTTTATGTCTGATCCATGAAAGTACATTATAATCTGAGTCTTAAACTGTCTAGATTGTTTAGCTTATTTTTTAGCCAGAAAGATAAACACTGTGTTTGAGCTGTTTCCTTGAATGCTCAAGCGAGGCAACTAAATGTGTTCATGTTACAATAAGCAGAACATGTATTTGTTTAAGATATCGTTGGAATGTCGTTTTCATTTTAAATTCATAGTAAGGACGATAACATGCACATAAATGTCAAATATCTCTTCTTCTTTTTTTCTTTTTTTTTTTAAAAAAAAAACATTTGACACTTTCTCCGGTCATACTTGTCCAACAGTTTTTGTTCTGTCACAGTTTTAATCAACAACTAAATTAATGAACGTAGTTTTGATAAAAGATGCAACCAATTGAAATAATATGCATCTTTTTTTTCTTTTTTTTTTTCTTTCTTTTTTTTTTTATTTATTTATTTTTACATTATTTTGAAAAATTGGGGGGGGGGGGATTTATAATTAGGAAAATTTACTGATTTTTCCAAATGTGCTGTAGTCTTTGGTTTGCTTTGATTTTTTAACTTGGATTTATTTTCCTTCCTAGATGCTTTATGGTTTAAAACATTTTGAGCGCAACTCTCTCTCTCTCTCTCTCTCTCTCCCTCTCTCTCTCTCTCTCTGAATGCTGATTTTTTTTATGGTACCCAATTATTAAGTATTGAATCATTATTTTTTGAAAGATGTAGTCTCATAACTGCAACGGTGTAAGCAAACAAATTGAGTAACGCGCGTTAGCTTATATTTACATTTCTTAATTCCTTGCCTTTACTACAATTGTGATTTAAATTTCAAAATCCCTTTATTATTGTTCGGGTAAGTTTTAATTACAATTAATGGAAGAGCCATTGCAACAGCTTCTGTTCAATGTGAGCGTGAATTCTGATTTTTGCTTATGAGGTTGCACTTGCACGATGTTTAACGATTATGACGTCAAAATAAATGCACACTTTATCCTTTTGAGCCCCTTTTCGTGTTATGGTGTTTTGAATGCCGTCAGTTTCCATACACTTTATAAGCAAAATAAATGTGGATTGTAAATATTACGAGATGTTTGTCCAATCGTTAGTTTACAAAAGCTACACTCAACTTATATTCTCCAGTTACTTTTTATTTAAAGAGCCATTTTTTACTGACTATCTAAACTAAAGAAACTAGAACAGAAAACATCACAGCTGGCGATTTTTTTCTATTGCATAAATGGAGTTATATAAGCAATCTACAATGATACTTCTTTTTATCAAAACTTGAAAAACTATTCATGTCACTGAAAAAATGGAGATCAGAAGCAACGTTTAAGTAGCAAATTATTTTGACAATAATCACAATTTATTGAAAAGAATAAAGGAAAAAAGAAAAAAACTTATGAAACCTTCAATTAATTTTAAAACTAAAATAGTACTGTTAAATAATTAGAAACAAAAACTTTGATCTTATCCAGTTTAATGGGAAAAAAAGAAATTTTGAAGATGAACCAATCTTGAGAAGTCTTATGTTTAATTTTTTTCTTTTCAGATATTGTTTATAACATGCGAGAAGACTGCGATAATTAAGCATGTTTATTTCTAAGGAAAAAAAAAGAAGAAACGAAGAAACAAAAGAATCCAGCGAGCATTGGAGTCAGAAGTGAAGATAGATTAATTCAAGTGTCTTATAAAATGACAGATTATTTAATTAAACACCAGGTATCTTATAAATAATCATTCTAAGTCAAATGTTACGTAATTTTCCTCTTTTTAATTCTTGATGAATTTAAGGAACCTAATTAAAACCTAGATCTTAGGTATATATCACACTTCGGATAAAAGTATATATTTGAAAATATAAAAAATAAAATGAATATTTTATTCGAGAATAGTTTCTTTGTGTTCATTTGTAATATAATAACATGAGTTTTTCCTCCTCCAAAACAAGTTATATTTATTCACATTGGAATCAGCCGACTTTCCAATAAATATGCAGATTTAAGAAATGTAATTTGTCATTCTTGCACAAAGATGGTAAAAATAAAAGCGACTGTGTTTTCATTTTCAAAAAGGGTCTTGGTAGAAGATATTCTTATTTAAGTGATTCGTCTACAATCTCCTTTATAAGGGCTGCGCAATAATATCGATATACCGGTATATTGCGATTTGTTAGCAAAAATATCATATTGCGATACGTTTTTTTTTTCAGTACTGATTTACCGGCAAAATGCTTGGTTTAAGATTTTTAAAGAAAAATGTAAAATTTAATATGTAAGAAACGTTTTCAATCGTGCTAAACAGTAAGATTGTTGTTGTGTGGTCGTATTCTGTTGCAAAACTGTAGTGAAATCAACAAGAACTTTCTTGTGACAGCATATTTATAATAGTTACATGCATTCTAGCTATAAATGGAGGTTTAAAAAAATTAGAAAAAAAGCATTTTAACTGTTATTGAAAATATTGCAATACATATCGCAATACAGATAAAAATATCGCAATATATTACAATCCTTTATAGTCAACATTTCGCAAATTCTGTGGTTGATACAGTAACCTTGTTTGAAAATACAATATAACGTTGGGTCGCATGTTGACCGATGTCTTTCATACAGATTGTTAGGTCATTATTTTTACACTAAATTACCATGACGAGGAGCACACGGCATGTGTGACGTGTTGCCACTGCTGATCATTTTTTATTGTTTAAATGGACTTTTGAGATTGACCACTGTTCCTTGCCTTTACATTTCATTTATGTACATGATTTTGTTTTGGTAGAAAATTATACAAAATACGGTGCACCTGTATTTTTAGAAAAATAGTACTTTTGGATAAGACTGTGAACATTTTGAAATTGCATTTCTTACATTTAAGGTATTACGAAATAATTCCTTTTTTTATTTACATTTTTCGACTTAAAGACATGGAATGGCTGGAGAAAGATCGCTTTATTTTACGTATATAACAGTTGCATTTTTTAAACAGAATTGCCTTTAAGATATATATTATCATCTTACTTTAACATTCATGGAGATACTTTACTCTGATGATGTAAAAAAGAAATGGATAAAATATATTTCCATATACAATAAGAGGTGTGTTCCGTCAATTTAAAATACGCGTGTTGTTAACAAAGACTATGATGAAGTTTTTTTTACGATTTTTTTTTTAAATTTAGACGTGTATTTCTTGGAAGAGTAAGCTAAAATGTTCTGAGGAGATCTTTTTCGAAAACAATGAAAACAGAGTTTGTCTATTAAAACAATTTTATAAACCCTTGTATGCTATCATTTTCCAAGAAAATGAAAATTAGAAATTGGATTTATTGTACAACATTTTTAACACTCAACAATAAATCTAATAATCTTCAGCAATGGCAATGAATAATTTATAACTGGGCCTTCTTTACAATTCCTCTTTAATACTGACTTTAAACAAGATCTATGTAGTAAATAGGACTTACACCCCTTTTATGCTGTATACAGCATAAAGAGATCCAGTATTAAGCGAGTCCAAATTGCATGTACTAATATGTGTAAAAATCATTGAGAAAACAAAATTTCGTATATTCCCTTTCTTTTTTATTGTATAACAGAAAATTCATTAAAGCAATACTCTGTGCATTTAATATGGTGTATCTTACCGTTCAATGCCCACCATAAAAGTGACATCTGTCTAAGATATATGATTCTTCCAGATAAACTCTTTACACTGTAGTCTCGCTTGTAATGACATATGGAGATAATGAACAGTAATCAAGCTCAAAAAACTATTGAAACAATACAAATTGGGAAAAGAGCAAACAAGGACCTTTACCTTGTCAATAAACACAATATATCATTAAGTGAAATGCTGACTGACGTTTTTCATACTAATTGTTAGGCCATTATTTACACACTAAATTGTCTACGAAATATTTCCGTTTTTCCCGATCATGACAATGAGCAAAAGGTGGGTGTGACGATGCTCAAACCTCCATGCAACTTGATCCCACCTCTGATGTTTTAGATGTCCGCGTTTGTTCTGCTTCTGTTTTGTATTGTTTGAATGATCTTTGGAGCTTGACTACTGTTCGTATCTCCATATTTGATTTAACTCTAAACGCAACATAGGTCGGATCAGGTGCCATGGAAGAGAAAGTATTCCCTTTCGACGATTCAGGCCAGCCTTGTGCTCTTTGTCATGATCGGACAAAACAGAAAAGTCCGCAGACAATTCAGAGTATAAATTATGGCCAAACAATTAGTCTGAAAAACGTTAATCAGCATTCGACTTAACGATAGATTTTTTTGCTGACAAGGTCCTTGTGTCGACCATAGAACTTGCGACATGTTGTCTTCAAACGAGACTGTTGCTATCCTTGTTTCATCAACTTGTTATTAAGAGCTTGCCTCGTTTTAGAAATTACTGTAAACCAACTTTTATTCGCGTGCGAGAAATATTCGCGAATTTCGCGACCTACTTTGACTTGCTAATCTTAATCGCCGCGAACCATTTATTTTGATTTGTATTTGTATAGAATAATTCCTCAGTCGCGAAAATTAATCACGCGGATTGATTTCAAACTGACGAATCGCGAATAAAAGATGACTCGAATAATAGTTGGTTTACAGTATTCGTACGTAGAGCATGCTCTTGTGTATTGAATTGTCTGGGAGGCATAAACTCCATCTGCTAGTAATAATGTTATATTGCTACATAAATAAGGGAAGTTGACGAAAGATATGTTGAAGTTATGTAAATAAAGTTTTGTTGCTAGGTTATTATGTTATCATTAAAGTCTTTTTCTAGTAAAATATCCGAATATGCAACAGATTTGTCAGTCTCTGTGGTATTTTTATTTCAAGTTCACTGGGTTATTTTGAGTCAACATATGAATGGAATTAACTATTGTTAATTGATAATATCGATATATCGAAATGTCAAAATTAATGCAACAGCAAGTGTTTTCTTCTTCTCATGTATACGATTTTGAATAAATTCTGCTTCATATGAATATTAAAAAAAAGGTCTGCTAATGAAGGGATGCAGTTGGTACCCATCGGAATTCCAGCAGATTGTCGGAAGACAACTTCATAGATAATGTCAATCAGAAACTCAAGCGTTTTTTAATATCAACTTCAGAGTACTTTTGTGTATAATCAGATTTTTTTTTTTTTTTGAGGAAATAATTTTGCAAATGACCAATGACAATGTAAGTTAATTTACGAGTTCCATTTTATTCAAAAGCTATAGTAAAATGTTCTAATTTTGCCCAAAGGAAAATGATTTTATTATATATCTTTTTTGGAAATTCTATTTAAAATTGTTGGCTTCAGTATACATGTATTAAATCTGTTTGTAAGTTTTCGATCCCTTGTAATGATTTCAATTTTTAAAAAAATACTAGAATAGAACTGCAGCAGGGGTAAAATGTTCAACAAAGCCATATAATGTACAAAATTTCCAATTTCCTTAATAATAGGGAAAATGTCAAATATTCATATTGATAAATAAAAATAATGTTCGATTGTTTTCATAGAATTTATGTACAAGTTTGCTCTCGTTATGGGTTGGAATGCAATAGGGTTTAACATTAAAAACAGACTGTCAGTTAAACGGACAGAAAGATGGACGAAGAAATAAAAAGAGATGGATATAGACAGAAGCCTGCCAACTGATCCATATTTTTAACTCTACGCTCTGGAAGCGAAACAAAAGTATATTCAGACATTGTCAGTGCAGTGCTTTAAGTTGTTTCGATAACAAACAACTGCTTGCTTTCTTGAATCATATTATGAACACTTGTTGCTTAATGTTTATAACATGTATTTTATTCCTCTCAGATATAAATTGTGCAGTGAGACCAAAACAAATATCAAACTTAAGTCAAAATTTCTACTTGAATATCTTGATTTTTATAATAATATTACAAACATGACTAAAAAGTTGAAAGTTTGTGTTACTAGTATAATCAAATGTAAAAAAAACAGGATGAAATTTTGTTTTATTTTCAAAAGTTACACTACCTGTAATTTCGACTCGAGTCTGTATCCAGTTTATGGCCTTGAGACTGGGTGCCTCATTACTAAGGACCCAACTTTATATGCTCAACAAGTTTGAAGCCAATACATGTACTTAATTTTTCTCACATATAATAGTGAATGTTTAACAAGGCATAGCGGCATTAATATGTTATATGAATGAATGAAGACCTATTTATGCTACTTCTGACGGGGAAATCATATTTGATAAAAAAAAAAAAAAAAAAAAAGACACCTATTAAACTTTGTTGTGGAAAAAAATATAACATTTAATATTTTCAAATAGCATTTAAAAGATCTACTGAAAACATATTCGAAAACTTTAAAATAACATTCTGAGACAGCATTTTATGGTTTGTTCTAATATGCATGTGTGACTTCAAAAGATAATTTCTGATTGGCTAAAATATAAATCCCAGTACTTCCTCCGACAGGTTTTGATTATAATTTTAAGTTTAAAGAATTCATAATACTTGATTAGCATGCAAGCACGCGTTTTTACATGTGCTGAATCCCGAGCAGCTATTTTCTGTCCTATCATTCTAACAATATCATTGGTTGCTGAGTAGTTTGATTTATGGACTCGGAATATTTGTCATTGTATCATCTGTGAGGATAGGAGATTGCATACATCCCAGCTTACTAATACTAATTTTATTTCGTGATTTAACAGAAAAAACAGAACAATTTAAAAATTTAAATTTGTAATTTTTTGAAATCATAAACCACATTAATCATTAATTGAAGTACAACATTTATAGTTATTATTCTGCTTCTCGAAATAACAATATGGAACATATGGATTTTTATGTTTCACATGTACAATGATTGCAAGATCTAAAATGTAGTTTAATCTAAAGATGCTATATACAGTAAAACTATAACTTAATTATTTTACAATACCAAACGTTTTAATTCATAAACAGCCACACAAAGACATACTTGTATTCAAATATCTATTGATATGGACTGTCTTCGAGTCAGAGTTTTTGAAACCTGTTAATTCATAATTCAACATGTTAATCAAAATTAATTTACAAATTAATCTCATACAAGTACTAAAGTATTATAGCATAAACATTAAAGATTGTGTTCACTTGGCGTCAACGGGTTCAAAAGTTATTTCCCAAATTTTATTTTAATACAACTCAATTTCATAATCTAATATTAATTACTTTTGAAGTCAAATTAAAGATAATACTCTTCTGTAGGCTAACCATAAACTTCCCCAAAAACCCAACTCACTCACCGCAACTAATATCACGAGAGACTATCCAGAGGTGTACATGTACGTGAGTTTGTGGGTCAGAAGATTCATAACACGACCCCTATATGAAATTATATCAGTCATTGTTACACAAACAATTTGTTCTTCATATAAGGACATCATACAGTTCGAACATCTTTTTTTTATAAAATGATAACTTCAATACAATCGAAATTTTACAAAGAGATGTTAAGGATATCCGCTTCTCTGTCAGATACGATAACTCTTAAATTATTATTTAATTTAAAAATGTTTCAAAATGAAGCTTGATATTTTAATCTTTACGTGCAACAATTTTCATTCCACGCATTTCAATATAATTCAATATTCCTTGAAGTCTTAGAAACGGTCTTTAAAAAATTGACATTTATACCTCCATAAAAGTACAAAATAAATACATTTTTAAAGAAATCAATACATCCTCTAATATGTTCTAAGATACCAATGTCTATTGGCATGATATTAAATTAAAATTAATCTGTGATGTCTTGCAATGATAGCACAAGCTTTTTCACACTATGTATTATATAACAATTGAAGTAGAAATAAAGTACCTTATAAGTATAAAAAAAAAAAAAACATGCAATTTTCTACAAATTCCTGGTTACCTGTATTGGTTTTAATCCTAAAATATATTTGATGATCAATTTTCAATTAGAAAATGAATTTGCATGTGCTTTTATTTCTTGAAAATATATTTGAGATTTGATAATTTTCCCCAAATAATATGATTATCTATAATGATCTACTTTGAAGAAATACCATGGGTAAATACACATTACTTTGAGAACTGAGAGACATTTTTATAAGCATTTTCAGTTTCTCTGAGTAATTGAGAATGCTAATAAAAATGTCCCTTCTTTTAGAACCTAAGGATCGGACTGCCTAAACACATTGAGCTTAGATTATGATGACTGACGTGATTTACAGAGAAATTGTCTTACAAAATGTACATGTGGTCGCAATACATTATGAAGATCTTTAGAGACCACCAAAAACCATTGCTTTTTATGAATATGCTAATGTACAATCTATTTTTATGCCCCGGATCGAAAGATCCCGGGGGTATATTGTTTTTGTCCTGTCTGTCTGTTTGTCTGTTTGTCTGTTTGTCTGTCTGTCAGTTGTCAACTTTAACCTTGCCCATAACTTTTGATTGGTTGGAGCTATGACTTTCATATTTCACATGTGTATTCCTTGTGACAAGACCTTTCTTTGGGTACCATCATATTTGACCTTTTGACCTTGACCTTGGAGTTTGACCCACTTTTGCAAAATTTTATGAGACTTTAACCTTGGCCATAACTTCTGAACAGTTGGTGCTTGGGGTTTCAAACTTCATGTGTATTCTATGTTACAAGGCCTTCCTTTGGATACCAACACCTTTGACCTTTTGACCTTGACCTTGGAGTTTGACCTACTTTTGAAAAACTTTAACCTTGGCCATAACTTTTGAACAGTTGGTGCCTTGGGTTTTAAACTTCACATGTGTATTCCTTGTGACAAGACCTTCCTCTGGATATCAACCTCTTTGACCTTTTGACCTTGACCTAGGAGTTTGACCTACTTTTGAAAAACTTTAACCTTGGCCATAACTTTTGAATGTTTGATGCTTGGGCTTTCATACTTCACATATGTAATCCTTGTGACATCACCTTCCTTTGAATACCAACCACTTTGACCCTTTGACCTTGACATAGGAGTTTGACCTACTTTTGAAAAACTTTAAGCTTGGCCATAATTTTTGAATGGTTGGTGCTAGGGCTTTCATTCTTCACATATGTAATCCTTGTGACAAGACCTCTCTTTGGATACCAACCACTTTGACCCTTTGACCTTGACATAGGAGTTTGACCTACTTTTGTAAAACTTTAACCTTGGCCATAACTTTTGAATGGTTGGTGCTAGGGCTTTCAAATTTAACATTTTTTATCTTTTGGCCTGGATTTTGACTTGCATTTGAGAAACTTTAACCTTCACCATAAGCTGCCATAATTAAATTTATATAAGCATTGTTTGATACATGTGTGTCCTCGTTTGTTATCTATTATCAAAACAATCAAAATACTGCCTTACCAATGTTTTATTTTTTAAAAATCTACTGTTTTTCTAGAAGAATTTCAAAAAGTTTTTCAATTACTTTAAGCAATCATAATTTTTTTTTAGTTTCATAAATTCATATATTCTGTATTTGAGTTTACTAGATGGTAATAAAATCGAAATTGGCTGTTCCATAAATATAAAATTTACACAAAAAGACACATTTCCCCCGACAAATATGATATCTTAAATGCATTGCACAATGTTATGCAATCAAAAATGTGTTTTGTCAGTCAGTGCTTGCAAATTTACATTACTTTTTAACAATATAAAATATAAATACGTGTATTTGCTTTTGTCGACATGCAGACATGATAGAACACAGAATAATGTATGCACATGGAATAACTCGGATATAAAACAGAAATATATAAAATATGAAAATATATTTTTTTTATAACTTTAATAGGAAAAAAAAGATTAAAATAATAAAAAGTTACATAAATGAAGTGAACATTGATTTTCAATTTCCTCTTCTATACTGATGCGAAAGATAGTTTTCATACTTCTTTAAGCTTGCCTTGTTTAGTTTTGAAAAGTCGCGGAATTGAAAATAATACTATGCATTCGCTATTACCTTTCAAAATTAAATTTTCTTTCTTTAATTTGTTTTTTTTTTTTATTATTATTATTCCATTAAGTGGAAATTTTATATTTTTGGCTGTTTATAACTGCTTTTTTAACCGACATGTTTGTAATTTTTCTCAGTTTATAGCTCAAGATTTATATCTTGTGCCAGGTATACAATTCATCGTATACACTGAAAGGTACATCTATTAAACAAGAAAAGACAACACGGAAATGAAAATTATTTATAAGTACGTTTGAAGTTTACATGAAACGTTTTTCAGTTAATAGCAAGAAGAAATTAGGCAAATTTTTATTGACTTTTAAAGACCCAATTTTTTTACCGTTCGGTTACCTGAGGAGGGGGAGTGGTCTTGGTAGTTCTGGTGTTATTTACCTGGAGAGCCCCAATGCTCAAGATATCAAAAATCCCATATTTGGATAAAATATGAAGGAAACATTGATACTTAGTCAGAATGGATAAAAGTATAACCATTGAAATACAATATGAGAATTATCAATCCTTCTGCAATCAGTAATTTAGAAGTGACTAAAAGAATTTTCTAGATTACATGATCTATATGTACTTGTTCCAGCTGAAAAAGCAAGTAACAAGATAGTCTGCGTTTGTAAGGTTCATTATTAAATATTCATTTTAGAGAAACTTGGATTGAATTCTACAAGGCGTAGTCCAACTTACACTCATAGGTCGCTTTCTAAGGAAGAGATTCTTGAACATCACATGACAGGTTTAAATAATATCAATATTCCTATTAAATAAATTGATTTTGAATTACTATACCTCTATTGGATTTCAAAACTTCATAAAATTCTTACAGAGATACATAGCTGGATCAAGCAATATTCTACCAAGCCTCTTTCTTTACTGTTCACGAAAACAATTAAAAGACTAAGAAAAATTTGAAATCACCAAATTTTACCAAAATCAATAGCATTTCAAGACTTTATACAATTATTCCCCTGATAAATTAAATTGTCATCATAGACAACTGCTTTTTTAATAGGAATGAAAATCGCTTATTTTCCTACATTGTTATTGGTAATCTGCAGATTTACGTTGTTTAAATAATTCTGATTCTATACCCAAGTACTACGAAGTTGATATTAATATGATACTTGAGTTTTTATCATTGTCAATATCTATGTAGCGTTTAGAGACCAGGTTTTCCAACATTCCGTTGGAATTCCCATAGGTATTAATTTTGCATCTTTTTAGCAGAGCTGTTTCAATACAGAAGTTTCTTGTTATGGCCATCAATTCGACATTTAGATATATTGGTGACGTTTTGTCAATAAACAATAGTTATTTTCATTCTTACGTTGAAGTACACATTTCGCAAATTCTATGGTCGACACAATGACTGTTTGCTAACACAATCCATCATTTGGTCGAATGTTGACTAACGTCTTTTATACAAATTGTTAGGCCATTATTTTCCTACTGAATTGACTACAGTTTTCTCCGTTTACCCTATCATGACAAATAGCAGACGGTGGGTGACCAGGCGAAAGGGTTTGCTTACTCCCCCATCGCACCTGATCCCACCTCTTTTTAGGTCCATGTTTGTTCTGCTCACAATTTGTAATGCATCGATGGACATACAAGCATAATTACTGTTGCTTATCTTCATATTTCACTTATCTGTTTTCTATTACATGGTATTGTTAAATATAAAATTCTTGTGCGGTTTACCCAATTAATAACTTACAATTATGGACAAAAGCAAATTTTAATGATGATAATTTTATTCGATAATTTGTTAAATACTCTGTAGATGATATCTACAAAATACTAATATTGACTAAAAAACAAAATGTTTTATGCGTCTGAAGTACTAAGCTATAAATACAGTTCAAAAAGAATATTGATATTAAACATTTTCATCTTAAAATAACATGCTTAAATTCTTCTTTTTCTCAGTTCTTTCGTTGCTTTTTTTTTAATGGAAGCTTCCATTGGACTTTAAATGAGTTCTTCATTTTCCATGTGATAATAAATACTGTAAAGGATATTTTCCTGAAAGAAATTTTGAAGTTCGCTTTATTAACCCTGTACGGAGAAGCAGGAAATATAATTTCCAGAGGAAATGTGTAAAACAAACGTTAACGATTTCAAACTCAGCGGAGCAGATAAAAAAAATTCAGAGACAATGACTTAGTTTAGCGACATATATGCCCTCATTTCACAATCATAATATTAGTTTATTGCTGTATATTCTATTCAATATGTGTGATTCAACCTTTCGCCCTGACCTCAATAACTTATGATTGAGCTTTGTGTCACATTTATTTTTTTAAAAGAAAAAAAAATTTGTCGATCATAGACATTAACTCACTTAGAATAACATAAATCTAAAAACTGAAATTCAAGCCCCTCAAGCTTTTTAACAATGTTACCACTTCATAGCCCGGTAGCAATGGTTGATCTGAACACAAGTTGACATAAAGGGAGCTTATGGTTCAGAGATTACATCTGGGATCAATACGTGATACAGAACATCTAGGCAGACTTAATGTCCTTCTTGAAAGAGGGAATTGTATAATGTGTCAGAAAATATATATTTTTTTTTTCTAATTTTTATTGGTTAGAAAAGCAAATGTATACACATTTTTTCAAATCTAAAAAAAAATCTAAGACTTTTTTTCGAAATATTAAATTTGAAACCAAATAAGGAACTTCAGTTTCGTTTCACTCATTTTTTTTTCTCCCCATTTTCCTTCGCACTTGAATAAAATTTCACAAGACATGTTAATGAACAACCTTACAACTCATCTAACAATGTTATGCAATTTAGAATGTTAATGTCACAAAGAGAGCTTGCTTAATTGCATTAGCTTGGTAAAATTAATTTCAGCCTTCCGTACATTTGACAGAAGACTCAAACATATGAAACAGCAACGAGTAACATACATTTTATAAATAGGATATATTCATGACATGTAAATTTGACAATCCCCTTGTAAATTTAGATAAAAATGATGGAGGTATGAAATATGATGTATGCATAAAGATACAATATATAAAGTAACAGATAAATGAAGTGTTTATTTTGTATCTGAACTCTTGTTCGTGGCTATACTTCCTGTGTAAAAATGGTAAGAAAAAGGATTGTGTGAACTGGCTATTTTGCAATAGAACTCAGTGAATCGTTAAACTTTTAAGTATTTTAATGATAATATTTTTTCCATGGCTAAAAGGATAAAAATCCTTTAGAAAGATTTCTTTTGTTTATCTACTGTTAATATAAATATTGGCAGGAAAAGAGAAGAAAATAGTTTCAAGGTGTTTGTATTATATGAGATACTAAAGCAGATTTTATATGCTAATGCTTTCTTCAAAAATATTTATTTGTTTAAACTAAGTTTTTAAAATTTTATAGAGATAGCAAAATAATGAATTAAATGAAGAAATCGTTGGTATGTAAATAATTTAAAATTATATCAAATAATTCTATCATGTCAATGTCAGTGGAAGTCACATGCAACTTTATATATTCAGACTCTTGATGTACAGTTATTCATTTGCACGTTTATATGTTGTTGATCTCGATGGAAGTCATTTGTGTTTGATATTTTTCAGGTCTTGCTTGTAATTCTTATCCTGATCCAGTTCTTCACCACAGAATCCCTAATAACCAAAGACAACTCAAACTCCTATCGTAACTGCAATAAAGAGTGTAATCGTGAGAAGGTTGATTGTGCTAATGAGTGTCGTGTAGACCATATTCGTAGCCGGAAAGACTTTTTGGAATGTGCTGTAGAGTGTAAGGAAGACTATACAGAGTGTGACGTAGAATGCCTGTGTCTTGTACCATGTGACCAGCAGAGGGTCAGTTGTATACAAGGCTGTCAGACACAAGGCGGTCGGTCCAAAAGAGGATGCTACAGATCGTGCTTTAAAGATTTCCATGAATGCTACGATGAGTGTATGTAGTTGATCATAATTCTGGTTTTGACTTTCTGATTCAGAGAATTGGTGACTTAACTGTCTCGCTAGATAAATATATAGGGCTGTACCTCTATTTGTTTTGTATTTGTTTTTAAATCAAGGTTTATTGGATTAATAAATAGATTTAAACTTGACCTGCCCTAGTTTCTCCTGTAGTTTGTTGATGTACGAGTATGTAAAATGATTTGTAAAGGTGTATGTACAATGATTTGTAAAGGTAATTCTTTGTAATCTGTCTTATTCCTCTATTGTTAATGATATATTATGATTGACTAATTTTTGCCTTATGAGTCTCGCAGATTAATAGAACAAAGTACCTAGAATCAAAAACTAATGTTAAGCTTTACATCGATTTCATGAAATTTTGAACATCTTACAAAAATTTATTTCAATTCTCCGTACGAATATCTAAAGATCGAAGGTCGTGTGTTCGAATCACGGTCGCGACTGACCTAAGCCGATAAAATTAGGTAGCAACTGTTCCTTCGCCAAACGCTCGGCACTCTGAAGTGAAAGTTGCGGGTCCTTCGGATGAGACCTTAAAAACCGAGGCCCCGTGTTACGGTAGGCGTTGGCACGATAAAGAACGCTCACTTCTCAATGGCCCTGAGTGCCGAGTAAAGGTCTAAATTTGAAGCCCTTCACTGGTATATGGTGACCTCTCTATATGAGTGAAAAATTCTCGAATGGGACGTAAAACAACATACAATCAATCAAATCAACAAATATCTAAAGATTTAAAAGGAGGGTTAAAAAATATATGTGATTTCATTCAAATTATTTAAGACAAATACATTTTATTTTTTTTAATTATATTCTTTTTTTAAAATATATGTGATTTCATTCAAATTATTTAAGACAAATAAATTTTATTTTTTAAAATCATATTCTTTTTTTTATTTCTTCATTTGAATAAAAAGAATAAGATGGGATCAAAGCTAATATCTAAACTGAACAAAGTTAATGTTAATGTTTTGGTCAATCACATAATACTTTATGGTTTATTGTCACAACTGTGGTTTTGCTAAACACACATAATGTGATGTCAGGAAATAATTAAAATCATCCAGAATGACTTTCAGGATCTAATAAGCTATTAAAAGGAAAACAATTTACGTAGTTTGTGGGTTAATTGTCCATACATGTCATGGACCAGGAGCAAAGCATAATAATCATACATGTTTACCGTTATATTGCTACTTCTGAATTTTATCTACTATTTAAATATTCTTGCTTGTATATATGATGATTGATTGATTGTACGTTTTTTTACGTCCCATTCGAGAATTTTTCACTCATATAGAGACGTCCCCATATACCGATGAAGGGCTTCAAAGTGAGACCTTTAATCGGCCATCAGGGCCATTGAGCAGTGAGGGTTCTTTCTCGTACCAACGCCTACCGTGACACGAACCTCGGTTTTTAAGGTCTCATCCGAAGGACTCGCAACTTTCACTTCAGGATGCCGAACGCTTGGCGAATGAACAGTTGCTACCTTTTTTATCGACTTAGGTCAGTCGCCGCTGTGATTCGAACACACGACCTTCTGATCACGGAGCAAGCGCTCTACCGACCCTGTTATTTTCGGGTGGTAATTGTACACAATTTAAAAAGAAATTAATGTACATGTATTTTGAAAAATATTAATCCCTTACCTTTATTCCACTTACTTACAATTGCAGCTAAAGCCAATGTCGCGTTTTAAGAAATCTTATCTAGAAAGTGAAAAGGGTAAAGATAACGAAAAGTGATCAAGCTCAAAAATCTTATACATAAAATAAATCGAGAAGACTTTTAAGTCATCTACCTTTAGATTAAAACTCTTACTTTCTCAGTGATCTAGAGTAACCTTATTTCAGCTCCGATATCTTCCATAATGGTTTGGGATCGATTTGAAAATAGAAAGATTTCTTCCTGGTAAATTGATTTGAAATAGTGTGAGACAATCAGTGCGAATTATTGTGAGTCAATTCGTCCATAAAAAGAGTTTCTTTATTCATACGAAGAACTTATTTGACAGATCAAACTTTTAATTCGTCCAAACGAATGCAACGGGCCCTTAAAAACCGCTGAACATTCTAAAACTGGAAATATTATCTCGAAATTTTCTATGAGATTGTCCATTAAGGTTTCTATTTAATGATTAAAATCATACTGTGTTCGGTGGATCAATTTGTATAGTATTCTATGATCCCACATCTGTTTTTGGAGGTCTGTGTTTGCTCTGCTTCCGATTTGTATTGTTTTAATGGACTTTTAGCTTGAATACTAGAGATAGGCAAGCATGCGTTGATGTGATGAAGAACATTCAATTACTTGATGATGAACATGCATAGATATTGAAGATAATATTCCGTATAAGTTTTTCAACCCCAGACCATATGTTACATGATATCGTCAATCTTGGAGAGTATTGAATTTCAAATTTAGATGGCTGAAATGAACATTTCTAGCTATCATTCCATTTAGTCTATATTTTGTATTGCAGAGTCACAAACATACAAAAATGGAAACTAAAAACACCGCCCAGATCTCTTAGTTCATTTAGATTCAAGCTTTAAATAATCAATGTTGAGGATTCCTGATAAAAATTTTAGACCACACATTTCTAATTAAAATTAAGTGGTTTTTCAGTTCAGAAATATTTTTTTTTATTTTTATTGTTCTAATTCAAAAGGTGGTGTCTAATTAATGACATTAATGTCAAAAATAGCTTTGAAAAAAAATTAATTGTTGTAATTTGATACTATTAGACACATAATGACATTTTATAAACATAAATGTAAACTAGGAACCGCGAAATTCATTAACCTTAAATAACTGATTAGATAATCGCGATGTCTTAAGCGTGTAAGTATTTCAGCATTTTATTTTCAATGAAGTATTTACTCGACAGACCAAACTGGAACAAAGATTTTTATACGAACCAAATCAACAACCAACTGTACCTGTTCTGATTGACCTCAATAATACCTATCTACATCAATATAAAATGTTTGTAACAAACAAAATGTTCTTTTAAAGGTGCTTAGACACAGATTTGAAGTTAATATTTTCTCAAAATTTCTGTATAATATCACGACTTATATATTGCAATAGCATTTCACACGAAAATATAATTAAAAACTTATTTTATCTGGAAATTATTGGAACTACGAATTCCTGGACGCGTTTGATAAACACATCCTTGCACTTTCACAAATTTTATTTTTATCCTTAATATTCAAGAAAAGAAGCGATTTTGTTCTGTATTAATGAAAAACATTACATCTACAATCCAGAAAATTCAGAGTAGAAATGTGCGAAAGCAAACCCCCTCACTAATATCGTCAGCCCGTGCTCAGTGTTGTGTACAGAGTTTAACAAATTGAATACACCAATGAAACGAAAACTGTTTCTGTAGACAGGGCACGAGCTCTGTTATTGTTAATGTTTACGATTCACCAGGTGAGTTCAATTGTTAAAGTCTGCACACACCACTGAGCACGGAATGACAATACTGTGAGTGGGTTTTGCTTTCGAACATTTCTACTCTGAATTTTCTGGATTATAGTTTTAATACTTTTCATTTATACACAACAAAACTGCCACTTTTCTGAAGTATTAAGTATAAAATTAAAAATTGTGAAAGTGCAAGGATGTGTCAATCAAACGCGTCCAGATATTTGAAGTTTCAATAACTTCGAGATGAAATAAGATTTTTATTATATTTTAGTATGAAATGCTATAGCAATATATAAGTCATGAAATTATACAGAAAATCTGAGAAAATATTAACTTCAAATCTGTGTCCAAGCACCTTTAACATACTGAATGGTTGTCAAGTCTGATCTCAAGCAAGGGAGGGCACTGCAAGTGAATTCAAAAGAAGTACATTTAAGCCTTCTGACAATTTCCCCCAAATTAATTAGCAAAGCTAAATATCCTCCATCTTACTTGAAACATTGCTTCTTAGTACTTTAAAGTTATGGAATTTATTCAAAGGGTATTCAAAACCTTGATCAATAAAAACATTAATATAGACAGAAAACTTGAACCTGTTTATAGCAAGTTTTCGTCCATTAAAAAAATACAAAAATGACCTAAAATCTGTTTAACATATTTACTTTTTTTATTTTAAATTTCTAATAGAAGGATTATCAGCTGTAATGATTTCACAGACTTTTTGCAATCAATGATTTTGGGAAAATAGTCTATGTGACTGTCAATTTGATACCTAGAATGTTAAGAATATTGATGTACGGATATTTTTCATTAGAGCTAGAAATAAAAATATATATCATGTATCATTTCATTGAGTCAAAAGGATTTCATATATCTTACTGTTATTTTCCTGCAGTATGAAATAGCAATCAATGTAGCTTAAAATTAATTCCCCTCATATTGAATTTATTATTACATGTAAAACAATGGATTAAAAAGTCTCTTAATTGAAGATCGTGATGAAAAATCAACAATACTACGACTGTTTCATACTGTTAGTCTGAACACTCATAATAGTTACATAGAAGACAAGGAGGAATACAATTATACAATGACAAATGATTCCGGATAACTTTAGATTTAAAGCCTCCTACATCGTAAATTTAATCATAATCACATTATAACATATGATTTACATTTTGTACTCATTTAGAATTCAGACAAACTCCAGATTTTAATACTGATTCACAAACCTATCTATTTTTACTCGGCTTAATTAATATTTATATATTTATTATTTTCGAAAAAACTACTTCCTTGTCATTAAAAGAAAGCAAATGAAACAATATTCATTTATTTCGATCTTTGCAATGATGAATCGCTGTAAAAATTTGTATGTTTATAGTTACTTAAAAGCTTTTGTCATATTGAATTTCATTTCAATACATTTGAAAGTGATTGAATACCTAAATATCATTATTATTTTCTTTCTCTTAGTCTTATAGCTAGCTGCTCTTGTACCCATTCGTTTAGTGCAAAATGTGACAGAAAATGTTAGATATACTGTTTGAATAAGCTATGAATTTGCATGGATAAAAAGTTTGCTGATGTTGATTTTAATAACAAAATTCATCTTAAAACCATTAAACAATTAAATAGCTTCCTAAATCTGTTACTCATTTCATTTTATCAATTTTATTCTTAACTAAAAGTAAGAGATTTTTTGTACAAAGAGGGGAAATTTCGATAAATCATCATTTATATAAATGATAATTATTCTGGTATCTATCATGTACATTCCATCGAGGAATATATAGTCTTTATAATCGAATTTCACATCAATTTTATTTACTAGGTAGAAAAGATATAAATAAATCTCAGTCAATAATATATATTTTCTTTATGAATTTCAAATTAGTCACAAAATAAATAAATTAGTCTAAATGACTTGCAAAAAACGTACACATGTGCTGGAAAAGATTTCAAATGATAGCAGATATGTTTAATTTCACCGTTTACATTTAGTGAGAAAAAGGACCAAAACACAAAATTAGGTATAAATCGATCTCGATATAAGCCAAAATTGAAAGATATTGTTTCAAAGGTTTAAAAAAAAGAGTAAACGTTTCTAACATGTCCTTCTACAAGACCTTCTCCGTGTTGGAGAAGGAAATATGTCTATATTTACTATTAAACATATGGAGTCCTGCATCTAAAATTGTTTAATGAATTAGTATGAATTAACAAGGACACTTTCTATTCGCTGTGACTTAATATTATGACATTCATCTATGTCATTCCGTTTAAAACCTGTCTTTCACGACATTTCAAGACAGTTTCAAATTAAAAAACATTCAGTTAAGAATTGCTTCACAAGTTAATTTAAGTAAAATCAGTTGTAATATCATTTATTATTTAGTAAGATTGCTTAATGTGACAATTTCATGTCATTTTTCACAAAAAAATGATATTCTTCTGGAATGACACATTCTTTTACGCAAGATTTAATCATTTACATATATACAACTGTAGACTGAATGACACAGTGGCTATTTTGTCATACTCATCAAAAAACAGGAATCAATGTATATTTTTTAACTCTTTGAAATCTACATGTACAGATCGTATCTCTGTATTAAAATGTACACCAATCATAAAGAGATTTTTTCAGCAATTCATACTGAAATGGACACTAGAAACATTCCTAGAAAGCTGAATAATCTCGGACATTTGCTCTCTTACAATTGTTGAGGCATGTATTAAAAACAAAACTCACAAACTGTGTTGAATTTTTAAAAAGAAGCATATTTCTAATTTTCTGAAATTAACCTTTAGGATTAGGATCATATATTTCTCGGAGAATAACATCATATACATGTATATAAGAACTGCTTCAGTTCTACAAAAAGAGTAAGTGTAAACTATTGGTAACATAAAACTGACTTTAACCTTCACAATTAAGATCATATATTTCTTAGAGAGCAACATCATGTATATAGGAACACGATGTTTGTGACTGTAAACGCAACAGAGCTCTTTAAGAACTGCTTCAGAACTAGATTTTTTTCTTCAGAAAGAGTAACTGTAATCTATTGGTTACATAAAGAACTATATTCACGCTGACTGTCTATTCCCGACTACATTTTATATACACATTTAATTCTAAAACATTAATGGCAATTTTCTCAGTTGATTCGATACGCAAGAGTATGCTCTACGTAGGAACAATTTCTTAAGCGAGGCAAGCTATTGACTAACAAGTCGATGAAACAAGAATATCGACAGTCTAGTTAAGAGTCATCATTACCTAAGTTCCATGGTCGCTACAATGACCTTGTCAGAAAATACGATCTATCAATAAGTCAAATGCTGACTGATGTTTTTCATACTAATTGTCAGGCCATTATTTACACACAGCAGTGGTTTACGGATTTTTCCGTTTTTTCGATCATGAAAAGAAGTACAAGGCGGGTGTGTCCGTCGGCAGGGTATGCTCACTCCTTAATGGCACCTGATCCCACCTCTGAAGTTTCAGAGGTCCGTGTTTGCTCTGCTCCTGATTTGTATTGTTTGAGTGGACTTTTCAGCTTGAATACTGTTCGTTATCTCCGTATTAAATGTCAAAACAACCCCCCCCCCCCATACACACACACACCCCCATATATATATATATATATATATATATATATATATATATATATATATATATATATATATATATATATATATATATATATATATATATATATATATATATATAATTTGTAATGGGTAATTTAAAGGAACATTTTTGATGTTTTTCTCTGTAAACACATGCCTCCCGTGAAACAAAAAGCTTAATGTACCTGCATGTACCTGTAAAAAGGTATTTGTGTTTCACGGGAAGGGAAAGTTTTGAAAATATTTTCCGTTCTCCATTGATTTGATTTCTATAGTGAAAACACATTTTGCTAAAATTATAGTTATCTCTCTTTCCTTTCCAAAATAAGTTATGATTTGTATATCTATATAAATATGAAAAACCATTCAATTATAAACTTTCGAAAATTGACGTGGACGTAAGCGGCAAAACAATACTATCGTTCGCAGTTCTGGTCTGAGGATAACACTTTCAATTTTGGGATGAATGCCTTATGCCATGTCTGTTAATCGAAAGTTAATGTTTTCACTTCAATTCATTTATCTTTATCCGTATGAAAACTAGATGTGTCAGTGTGGCCCTCATACCCCAGCTGACATGCAAATTTTAAATACATTGTACCTGAAAGTCCAGGGATGTGAAAATAAGAATTGATGGAAATGAAACAAAAGTAAAATTTCATATTAATGTATTTGCTTTCTTGAATCAAATGCCAATAACGTGTCAAAATACTTTAAGTGCGTGAAAAATGGTAATCGTCTACAAGCACAACGAAAAAGTACGGAAATAGGGCAATAACTTTGCAAAAAATGGGTTACGCGATTTCGAGCTACTAAAATGCAGCTCAATATCAACAAGCACAAGAAGATGAAGTCCGGAATACAGTAAGTTGTTCGAAACTATAAAAGTCTCAGGGCATTAACTTTTGTAAAAACGGGTCAATTTGAATTTTGGGATCATTAACATAAAAAAGTAATATAAAAATCAGCTCATAAACAGAAAAATATTGGAAATTTCGAAATTTAGGGCAATGAATTTCGTGAAAACTTGATCTTCGTACTATTGAGCCTTTGTGGAAGAAGCTGCTTTGGTTTGCTAACACTATCCCCGAAGACCAGGGACTCGCACTTGGCTGAATCACATTTATCTCTAGCATGCTTATGTTATTAATTTGTCTGTGGATCTCTTCTTGCCAATGGACATATACTTGTCTCAATGGCTGCTTTATAGGAGCTGCATTATCAGTATCGATTCTGTGCTTAACAACAGTAATTTGTCCGAGATCTCTTTCTGAAGAAGCAAAAATGCTTACAAGGGTTGTCCCAGAAAAACGCGAATTTTTTCAATATTTTTCGTTTCACTAATATTATAAAGTTAAAAACTGGGCTGTACTATAATCAACATTTTTTACATAATTCACAGAAATTTCAATAAAATATCTATATAAATAACATTTTTATCTCTGATAAATCACTCATTCAAAGTAGCTCCCGGCGCAACACCGACGACATCAAATGTAGCTTGTGGAGTTTTTGGATTTGTTCAGGAATCGTGCGTCTTTAAAATGCATTCGAAGCAGAAATTCGATACTGCATTTGATTTTTTTAAGTTACCAAGTTATCCATTTCACGCGAAGTACAGTTAAGAATATATCAAAGAATTAATTCTTTTAATAGACAATTTCCCAACACCGATCATAAACTGAATTACTTGCATAGTTAACGACGGTCTCCACGTATGACGTCCAGCTCTAGACTTCTCAGTTTGTCGTCATTTTTGTTAGTCTACCAAACGCTTCTTCCATCGGATAACCAGTCCATACATCTTTGAACCTCTTTTACTAGGTATAAACCAGTGTTCGATCCCTCGTTCCCTGCTCTTTTCCCGTATGAACAGGAATCATACCCCGCTCCACACAGTAATGAGTGATAATTTGGTGTGCCGCATTATTGCCCGACGTCACCGTTTTTGACAATATATAACTAATAGTGTCTTGTCAAATAACGTCATATTTTTGCAGTTTATGATGTCAAAGTATTTATTCATATAATTATATTTATATATTTATACACACAAGTACTTTAGATCGTACAGTTTCTATGGATGTACATGTAATTTTTGTCACATTATATTTCCGTATAGCCTTGTAATAAAGAAAAATATAAATGACAATGTTAATTCTGAAAGTCAAGAAATTGCCGTGCGCCGACCACCGATATTTAACACCCTTTACATGCTGTTTCTAAATGCATATGACATTCCATCTTTACAGTATTTGGTAAAAATGACGAAGATATCATTTCCCAACATTGTGCCAAAAATGAATAATTTTGGTAAGGTAGTTTATGAAATATTTAAAAAGTTCGCGTTTTTCTGGGACAACCTTCGTTTGAGTAGAAATCCCTTAACCTAGACTGCTTGCTCACTGCACAAATTTTTGACTGTCCTGTCATACAAATCTTTTTAAGGAGGTTGGATTAAGCCATCAAAAGTAATGAGATTTTTTTATCAAGCATATTTTTAGAATTTACACACATAGCTTAATTAAAAATCAAAACAAAAAATGGGGGTCAATGCGCTTCTTTTGGCGCTACAGAGCATTTAGTTTGACTTTTTGGCACTGTAAAAACGTTTTACACATAAATCAATTTTTAAAGTTTTTCCTCCAATATTTTTTTTTATTCAAATAAATTATGGGAACAAACACAGTCATTATTCATCTTGAATAGACACATTAAAATTTGTGACAAAGAAAAAATTTTCAAATTACTCCTCACGTTCAATTATTTGACCTTTTGGCACACAACAAATTCATTTTCTGGCATTAAAAATTTAACAAGCAAAAAAAAAAATGAAAGTAATGACATTTTACTAAATTTAAGAAGAATGGTTAAAAGTATCTTATATATTCAGAAAAGAAAATTAAAAGTGGGGATCTGTGATGTTAATTTTTAGATATAACTAAAATAGTACCAATTTTAAGTTTAAACTAGGGCTATTTGTTTCTTGATTTTCAAAATATATTTGCTATGTTTGTCCAACATGATGATAAAATTCATGACTGTTTATTAAATATATAATTTATGACCAGTATAAAACAGTTCACTGCACTAAATAACTCTGTGTGCAGACTGCATGTAAAAATAGGAATCCAAACTTAACATACATGTACTTTAAATACTTCTAAAGAGAAAAAAATGATAATTTTCTTCTAAAACACCTTCCGCCACAAAATATAGTTCCCCACTTAATGCTTTTGGTATGGAATTTAATCATGGTGTTTTAACTGAATATAGTTGATTTGGCATTGTAGAATCCAAATTTATTGCAAGAATTAAAACATTATGCAGAATTTTTGAAATATAGGTTAAGATAAAAAAAAATCTGAGCAAAAGCTCAAGAGCGAACCTCTTAAAATGAAGGTAATTTCTAATGTTGTCTCACAGTCGTCTGAGAACTCATCACTTTGTATATAAGAGTTATCGTTCCCACTGTGGTCCCAGGACAGATGTGCTTTATATCATCCTATAAATTTAGTACTCGTATTGGCAGATCTTTAGCTCCATGTATTAATGTTCGTCTAGGCAACATTTGATCCTTTCTTTTAAATTTTTAAGATTGCTCAATTATACGAGTGTTTTTGAGCAAGTTGAGCAAATGCCTATCGCCGGTGAGACACCATGGCCAACAGTGACCGTCTCATTCGTTGGGGTTTGGGGTACGTTCAGATGTTCAGCGACTGCTGTGCGATAACAACAGATTTTCCCTTTAAAGATAGTGAGTAAGATTACTCACCGATTTTCAGTTTACTATTGTGTACGTCAACTACACAGAAAGAGGTTTTTCATGATGTCTAATCGTAAGACGCCATGTTTCCGTCACTTGCTGTGCATAGGAAAAATCATCGTCTAAGGTAATGGAGACTGTTGTTTTTTAGCTGAGTAAGCTAAAGTAGCATAGTATCCGTTGTCTTTTCTATCGAAGCTATTCTCGACTCAAAATCTAACCCTTAAGATATATTTCCGGATACTGAGCGAGCATAATTCTTTGTCTATTGTTTTTGCCTGTCAGATTTTATTTAATCTTCAAGTTCAACGGCAAGATTGATTGCTTCATTCAAGGTCTTTGTTCAAAATTTAATATGTATACTCATGTCCGAGTCAAACAGGTATCAATAAATTGCTCTTTTGCCAACTTTTCTTGTAGGTCGTTACCAGCTAAAGGATATGTTAAGTTCTTGAATCTTCTGACTGCTTGTCCATGCTCAGGTTAGATTTCTATGGCCTTTTGACGTTGATCTCTCAATTTTACTCTGTACAATTCCATTTGGTTTGCAGAAAGAAATATCTCCTCTAAAGCTTTAACTAGGCGTAATTACTAATTAATATACTTTGTGCTTGACTTATTAATCTGTTTCCTTGTACATTTTTTTTAATCTTGAGCAAGCCTCAAAATGATATTTGTAATAAAGCCATGATCTGATTCCATCGAACGTAGCTGGTTTGATAAATGTACTCATTTGAACTCTTTCTGTCAAGTTAAATTTGGTTTTTCCTATATCACGTTTTCACCGTCTCACGTAAACGATGTCGTTTCATTGCTAACGTCTAAATCTCTTCTTAATGCACATAGGTTTTCATTTTCTTCAACGCACAGAAACTCACCCTCTCTAATTGATTTGTTTCTTACTCTTGAGTTTTTCACTTCAGATTCTTATTACCTGTCCTCTTCTTTCACCTCTGCTTTTGCTGTTGAGAATCTTACTTAGGTTTGTTGCCTCTGTATTCTTCTCGACCACGAGTTTCCAACCCTCTGAAGTCTACACACTCGGAAGGACGCCTTGACGCTATAGTCCAGAACCATACAGTCTACTATTTAACTCACTGTCACAGTCGATTTTGGGGTCAAATATCCAAACCTGTCAGTCTCTCTCATTAATGAGTTCTCGATTCTAATCTGTTCAATTTGTTCTTCAAGGGTAGTTATCTTGTTCTTTATTTCTTTCTTACTTTTATCCATGTTCATCTTAAAGGTACAAAACATCCTAAGTCTCCAGGATCCTATAGCTGTCATCAAAAATATATGTAACGTGATTTTCTGCTGTATATAGGATCCTTCAGTTGCTAAACTGAGATCGAGATTTAAAAATAATAACTTCTAAAAATTAAAGAAAAAAAGGAATCGCTTGCCAAAAGATACAAATATGACGAACGTATGCACAAAAATAATAGCCTGCAAAATACTAGTATACGAATAAGGCGATACGAGTTCCTCTCGTGTGAAATAATATGAATACCCATAATTACTCAATTAACCTATGAAAATTATAAAATTAACGATCAAATAATCAACAAAGATCACCAAACTACATACAGAATTATATTAAAATATTACAAAACAGATAAGTAAACCCTCCCGCCTTCTAAGCTGTTTTGAAGTGAGTGCTCAACAAATGAATATTCAGCTACTCAGCACTTTTATTCTTTAACATTATGTATATGTCCTCGGGGACTGATAAAGTAATTAGCGGCTTATCAATTCACTTCTCTGAAACCAACTTTCTCTAGGAAAGCCAAACTAATACTGAGGATGCAGACGTTAGCGAGATGACATGTTTATACCCTTACAGCGGAAGACAAAGTAACATGCCAACTAATGGCACGAAATTCAAATTCAGTAAAACTATTTATACATTCCAGAAGGTTATGAAAGTTATGAAAACGAGTTATTAAATAACAGTTCATGAGGTATATAAACCATTCTATGTATCATGTTTGATGCAGAGAAAGTCTTGGTTAACTGTGAGGTAAAAGACGGAAATATGTGTCAATTGTTATACATGTGGGGAAGGTAAACGGGTGCACGCTTGTTATAAGGATTTGCCTCTTCCTAATTATCACTTGTTCCCAGGTCCGACAACTCATCATACCACATTCCTTAATAGGAATCTCTCTCTCTCTCTCTCTCTCTCTCTCTCTCTCTCTCTCTCTCTCTCTGAAATTACTTATATAAATATGCGATTTTAATTATATGATAAATAGAACATAGCACACGATAATCACATGCATATGAAGTCGACGCTCGACCTATATCAGAGGCCTGTTCAACAGAGCGAACGTTCGCGAGCGCTCGCCTAAATTCCTTATTTTTCCAACAGAAATGTTCGCGAGCGCTCGCGAAAGTTCGCTTATTTGAACAGGCCTCAGGATTGATACTGAAGTCTCAAATTAACATGGCACGTGATACACTTTTTGCCATAAAATATTTTATTCATATGATTATATATTGAATTAAAGTACAATCTATTTTACACCATATTTAACTCACCTCGTAAATTCTGGAAAGTGATTATTAGTTTTCTTTATTATATGTTTACAAAGAGAGATAATTCGATTTTTGGTGTCAGAAAAAACTCTGCAATAAAACATATGTCTTCGTTTTATCAAACATTTTTATCAACATGACGTACTGGCTAGTTATATGATATATATTTAGACTTTTATTTTATTATATTTAGAGTTTTATTTCGTACTTTGGGAAACATATATTGTACATAGATATTTTTGGGTTTTCGAAATTGAAAAGACACGAATAAAAAATATTGATAGTTGATTTAAAAATATATCATTGGAATATGAATGATAAAATCGTTAAAAAAGGAAACACATTTTTCTTTTGTTGTTTTAATCCATATTACACATGTATATTAATAATCAAATTGAAATCAATATTCTATACATAAAACATAGGAAAAAATACGTGAAGCATCATAAGAGATTGGTCACTCTTCGTTAACTTCATCTTTTACATGAAATGGGGCTTATTCTTTGAGTGCACTGGATTTACTACCATGAGATCATAGCAATGAAAATCAAACATTTATAGATGAAATACACCAAAATTCAGAAAATCTTTGTGGACATTTTCGGAGGATTTTAATATACGTTGAAAGATTATAAGAATAAGTAAAAGATTCAAAATAAATAGTGTTTTATCAATAATAAGGCCCATAGAAACTTTTTCACAAATTTCTACAAAAAAATTTGAGTTTCCTTTCTCATGGAAAAACATGTTCATACGAGAATTCATATTGATTATATATCAGCAATAACGTACGCAATTCCGCTCAATAAAACGAAAAAAACTCCTTATTTGAGTATTCACTAAGAGAAAAACTGAAGTTCCAAGGAACGCATGACTGTGTTGCCTGCTTTATGGTACCATGTAAGATTTAAATAAATTTAAGGGTTGTCAGCTATTTATTTGCTACTAGTATTCTAGTTCATATATTTGCTCGCAAAGAAAAAAAAAACGTGAAAAGTTGGATTTTGAAAGACAGGCATTTTTTTTTCATTTAAAATTTAACATTTGAATAAAATAAGATTCCTCAACCTCAAAGCTAAAATGAAATTTGATTTATTAGAAAATAATTATTTATTATTTTTTATTCATACGTGTTTAAACGAACAATCCCCCAGATTCGAGACTAGAGAGAGACAAAAAAGTACACATGATAAATACCATAGACTTACACAGAAAATGTAAAAATTATAATGTATATCGACTCTATGAAGTATGTAGGTCAAATTAGAAGGTCACGAGGTGGGCACCCCTTGTATTTTACAAAAAACCATTGTGCCAAGTTAAATATGTGCAAAATGAAATATGTAGAGATAACAAACAGTATTCGAGCCCAAAAGTCAATTAAACATTACAAAGTAGGAGCAGAGCAAACACGGACCTCTAAGACATCAGAGGTGGGATCAGGTGCCATGGAGGAATGAGCATCCCCTGCCGACCGGTCACACCCGCCCTGTGATCCTTGTCATGATCGGGGAATAACAGAAAAATCTGTCGACAATTCAGTGTGTAAATGATGGCCTAACAATTAGTATGAAAAAGGTCAGTCAGCATTTACTTAATGCAGGTGATGAGGGTATATTGCTGCATAAGTAAGGGAAGTTGACGATTGAAAAGTTAAAGTCATCACGTTTATCATAAAGCGTGGTTGTTAGATTACCATTAACGTCTTTTTTCAATAAATTATCCAAATATGAAACAGATGTGTCAGACTCTGTGCTATCTTTTATCTCAAGCTCACCGGGATATATCGTGTCGACATAAGAATAGAAATAATCATTGATAATTGACAATACGTCGTTGATATATCTAAATGTCGAGTTGAAGGCCACAGCAAGTGTTTTCTTCTTTTCACGTAAAAGATTTTGAAATAGGTCTGCTAATAATGGGGCGCAATTGGTACCCATGGGAATTCCAATAGATTGTTGGAAGAACTGGTCTCCAAAAATCACATAGATATTGTCAACCAGAAACTCGAGCATCATTTTAATGTCAACTTCAGAGTACTTGTGCGTACAATCAGATTGTTTTTTAACAAAGTAATTTTTTATTGAAAAAGCAGCTGTCAACGATGTCAGAAAGTCTGGACTTTAATTTATCGTGGGGAATAGTTGTATATAAAGTTGAAAAGTCGTACGTTTTTATGTTGCTGATTTTGGTAAAATTGTGTGATTGATTTCAAATATTCCAAAAGTTCCTTGGAATTTTTTAGTATCCACATCTGATTTACACCACTTCTCAAATATACTGTTGCACAGCACTCTTGAAGTTTCTCCTTCACTACTGTTAATATCTTAGCGAGAAGTTAAGAAAGAGTCTTGGTAGAACATTTACTGGAACCCGCTATGTATCTTTGTTTGTAAGGATTTTTATGAAGTTTCGGAATCCTATATAGATATTGTAATTCAAATTCGTTTTGGTCGTTGGGGATATTAAAAATATTCAAAACTGACATATTATTTTGAAGAATTTCCTCCTTAGAAAGGGAGCTATAGGTATAAGTTGGATTACCATACCTCTTACCTTTTCAAGATATAAGGTGAAATAGGGTATCAAGCTCAAAAGTTCATCGAAACAATACAAATATGAAACAGAGCAAACATGAACCTCGAAAAACATCAGAGTTGGGATCAGGTTTCATGGAGGTGTAAGCATCCTCTGTTGACCGGTCACACCGGCCTAAGATCCTTGTCATGATCGGACGAACAGAAAAATCCGGAGACAATTTAGTGAAAATAATGGCCTAACAATTAGTATGAAAAACGTCAGTCAATTTTCGACTTACCGATAGATTGTGTGACTGACGGACAGACAGACGGATAAATAGACGCCAGGTAAAATGATCCTAAAGTGTCGCTCCGCTCTGCAGGAGGCAAAAAAATAAGTAGAAGATTGGATAAAAAAAGATTCGTGGAATTTGATAAGAAAATCACTTGAAGCTAACAATCATTAATGCACCCACTGGTACATTAATGTTTCTTTTTAAATCATTTGTGTTAAAATTTCTGTCATTCAAATTTTGTTCAACATTATCTTAAAACTCAAATATTTGCAATGTTTGTAGAGTATCTTCAATCTATGTCATTACACTGAAATGGAAAATGATCCGATTTAACTGCAGTTAATATGCAATAACTCTTGTGATAATTTATTTCAACATCATTTTAAGAACATAAATGACAGATAGTATCTTGTACACTCATCTCCCATTCAAACAGAGTAAAAGGTTTGTACTAAGTATAAATGCTAAACAATGACGAAAGCTTTCAGTTCGACCAATAGAATTTTAAGGACTTGTTTAAATGTCAGATGAAAATACTTTTTCATACCTTTTTTTTACGAAAACAGGTACTAGTATTTCAAAAGACGTTCATTAAAATGTCTTAAAACCACTTGTTTTTACAGGATAAACATGGACGTCTGTGTCATGATAATTATTATCATTTGATAATGGAGTAAGATTATTAAAAAAAATAGAATTTATAATAATACTATATATGCTCAAGGCTAAAGTCTGAACTGATGCTCATTTTTGTTGGAGAAGTCTGTATTCACTCCTTGAAAAACAATGACAAATTCATGAAGCAAATCAATCCGAATAAAATCGAAAGAAATATTGACCTGTTTTTTCTTTAGTAAAGAACATCAAAGTCCTCAGATTTATTTTTTCATTAAGATGCATATACAAGACAGAATAATGTAATCCGTGCGCAAATCATGAAGAAACAATCAAATACCTCTGTATTTAGCATATAATTTTGATAAATACGAGAATTGTCTGATAAAATCGAGGACAAGTAATAACACTACGTTCTAAAGTTTACATTTTCTCTTTAGTATATTTTTGTCGATATACATAGCAAATTTCAAGTAGATATAAATGTTCAAATAAACCAGAAATGGGAGATATCGCCTTACGGAGCACTGGTGATAACGTCAAATTTTCTACAGCAACGTCATGTTTCATCTTTGTTAAAGAAAATGTTGATTAAGCCCAACTCAAAATCGGAAATTTCACTGAAGGGAGACTCGTATTCCCCTTTAATCCTTTAAGGTGAGTGACCAATGTCGCACACACATGGGACCTTCTGAAGAACTGTATTTGTAACTTACGGACAGTACTTTCACTTCATTCAACTAAAATGGCAATTTTTATTCGACGGTAGCTGTTTGTCCGCAAGTTTTTTTTCTACAAGGGGAATCGATAAAACGATTCCATATATAAATGTCCATTTCACGTGTATACCAAAGATCTAATGATTTTTTATATTTCTTTAATCTTCTGTTATCATGTAAAGTCTATAAAGGTGTCATTATTAATATTCATAAAATTGAACTGCTCTGACTTAAAATTTGATAATTTTTACCTTTACCACATCTATCTGATAATTTTATTTCGAAATAATATTCGCGTATTTTTTGATGAAACCCTCAATTTTTGGTTGTGCGCCCTAGGATCAAAACCTGTGCACATTCAAGTATGTTAAAATCTTTATTTTTGTCATTTTTGTCATTTTATCTTTATTTCATAAAAAAATTCAGATGTTATTCAATATGATGAATAAACACTTGCTGAAATTTTTAGATTAGTGCGTAGATTATTTTTCAATGATTTTTCAATGTCCACGATTTTACAACCCTCATTAATAATTTTATGTCTGTTCCTTTCTTGCACTGATGTATATTATGAGTCATTTTTGCGAGAATCATTTAGTATTGTTTGGAAATAGTATGTACAGATAACATAAACATATTGTGTGTTGGGTATAAACATGATTCAAGCCCCGTTCACATGTGCCCATTTACAAAAGGTATGCAATTAATTGCATATTGGTTTATTTTTGTGCCACGGGGGATACTTAAAGTGCAAAATTTACATCTAGTCAAACTAAATCAACTTTTATATGAGTAAATTTACTCCTTGTGTATTTTCAGCCATGTGAACGCATCGTAACGTTTGCACTCTTGTACCAATAATGATATTGGCTATAAATGATTAATAATTATGTATCTTTTACTTAAAAATTGCATTTTGATTGTGAAAGAAAGAGCAATGGCCTTTTTCTATTATTTTAAATAACATAATATCGCAAGGAAAAGAGGCAATGACAGTGTTCTTCTTAGCGCAACATTGGAAGAACATGAAGTCAGAAAAATAAGACAAACCAGAAGTAAATATTGCTTTTGTGAAAAATTCACACCTTAAGTAAATGAGCACAAATGGAGAGGACTTTAGTCACCAAAATATACATTTTAAGAAAGGAAATCACTGTAACTATCTCATATTCATCTGTGAAATTTTATATTTGAAATTTTTCTTAACTAAAAGGACAATTGCTTTATCTGATATTAAAGCCAGAATACATACAAACTTAATCTACAGCACTATGAAAGTTTAAGTGTCTATAAAAGTACATGAAATAAAATAATAATTTAAATACGTTAAGATTGCTTTTAACGCTTCAACGCTTTAATAATTATTAAAATGCCAAATTACAAAGTAGAAAAAAAAGTGCATTAAACAATCATCCTTCGCTGGACAGCTGCAAATAAATTCAACGAATGCAATTCCGTTTTTCTCACAAAGAATGATAAAATCTGTACTATAGAGCACGGTAATTAGACGCAAGTGTTTAAAATAAAACAAGAAACAGCGAAAAATCGTGCACAATATGAACTTTAAAATCCTGTTGTCAAAATGCACAATAACAATGTCAGGAAAATGTCCCATTAATATTGTAGCTATCACTTCTCTCTCTCTCTCTCTCTCTCTCTCTCTCTCTCTCTCTCTGCAGAATTTATAACCTATGAAGTGAATTTGTGCATCCCTCACTTCTCGCATATATTATTATATCATTCAGCAGCAGATTTACCTTTCTTCAAAGATTTTTATGAGGTTTTTAATTATAAGAGAAAATGATAATTGATGTTATATAAATCAATCACCGAGTAGTCGCATGTATAACATTTCTTGCATTTCAAATGTAATGGGAAAAGAAGGAATAAAGCTTTTGATTGTAGATTAACATGTGAGCAAAATTTTTAATTCATTTCGAGATATGAACAGCTAAGATAAACTGTCATATTTACACCTATGATATTTACCTACACCTATCCAATGAAGTTCTTTTTATTAGCAATGGGCGCAAAGAATGGTTGTTTTGTCAAGAATTTCCTTCAACGTGCCCAAAGCTCAAAAAATATCTGAGAAAATCTTTGCTGAACAGTTTAAAAGGTCCTAGGAAATATTACACATTTAATGCAAAAAAAAACTGTGCATGATTTGAAAACATCATCTCAAAAATGACACTGGAATTTTATATTTTTATATCTTATAATGTACTCAAATTCAAATTAAAGAAATCTGACATGTCCACCTTCATTTCTCAGCGGTTTTATTTTTTTATGTATATGCGTGTCAAGGAGACGTAAATTATCAAAATATCAAGAAGACAGTATAGAAAACTAAATATGTTTTCTTCTAGTAATCATTATTATTATTTTCGCCATAAATATGAACATCTCGTCTGGTTGAGAGCACTCTTCTTTCTCCTTTGACCTAAAGTAGAAAAGATTTCTAATATTCGGCAGGTATGTATTTTTAAGATTGTGTCCAAACATTTTTTTCTAAGCAATGAAACAGGTCATGAATTCCTTTTCAAAACAAGTTATTTAACAGAATTTTACCTACATGTACCTAGATACTCAGTATCCAATACTTGTGAGCAATGAAAAAAAGAAGCTTAATTCTACACTAAGTTTCACGCTGATTCATAACATGCCTGTAGTAATACTTTATAAGAAATAAATTTTAAATGTACCCGACCTTTCACTTATAAAGGATAGTTCACTTGAATAAAGTGTTTAGTATGAATCCCTAGATGTGTTATTTATTACCTGGCAATGGACCTGCACCAAAAACTTCCTGTGGTTGTTTTATTTTCTAAAAAGAAATACATATGTAAAATAAACTATCTTTGCAAATATTTTATTTATTCTTTGCTTTATGTATAAGCCAGACGATAGGTCAAATATGAAGAAAAGGACATTGGCACTTTGTCAGAATGGATTAAAATTATAAGGTCGATATATTGAAATCGACTATAAAACGGCTGAGTGGCAAAATTCAAACCATCTATCCTTCTGTCTTCAGTAATTCAGAAAAAGAATAAGACAGATAATGTTCTGCACGGTACCAGCTGACAAAGCATATAACATCATAAAGTTCCTTATTAAAATTACATTTTAGAAGGGCTTGGATTTAATTCTAAAAGTAAATCCCAACTTAATGATCATAGTTCCTTTAGGAAGATATTCTAAACTCATATGTCATTCTAAAATAGTTTCAATATTTCCAACCAATTAATGTGTTTGCCCTGTTCACGGTTTAATTTGAATTAGCATATTATACTGGATTCCAAAACTTCATAAATATCCTTACAAACAAAGATACATAGCGGGATGTACCAATGTGAAAGTTAAGGATAACGAACAGTAATCGATCTCATAAATCCAGTAAAGAAAACGAATCGTGGACACGGCAAAAACACGGAAACACCAGAGGTGGGATCAGGTGTCTCGGAAGAGCAAACATCCCCTGTCGAATCCTCTGTATTGATTAGGTAAACAGAGTAATCCTTAGATAAAATTATCATCATTGTCCAAACGATTTGTAAATGATCTTGTTAAAAGAAAGGGGATTTAAATAGAGAATATTGCCTGTTGTATAATCTTTTTCCTCTTAGATATAAATGTTGTTTTATTCAAGAATTTATATACAAATTTATTCATATTTCACATTCTGCTTTGTTTAATGTAATCAACAATATTTTTTCAATGTCATACTTAGTTGTAATGGGCAAAGACAGTACAATATTAAGCTTAAGATTGTTTTGTTTTGATACGCAACAATTAATGTCGATCTATTTTTGTGTGGCTCTATGGATAGTAAATCTGCTAAAACCCCAATTATTTTTTTTTAAATCTAGCATAATATACAAGTTTTTGGACTTTTTGATTATATACATAAGATATCATTCTAATTATTCAAATGGAAAAAGCATTACTTTTAATACACCCCCCCCCACCCCCCACAAAAAAAGAAAAGAAAAAAATACACCTTTATCGCCTGCATACGGGGTTTATATCTCTCAGTTGATCCGATACGCAAGAGCATGCTCTACGTATGAATAATTTCTAAACCAAGGTAAATTATTGACAAACAAGTTGATGAAACAAGAATAGTAGCAGCCTCGTTTAAAGTCGTCATTTCGTAAGTTCTATGGTCGATACAATGACCTTGTCAGCAAATACAATTTATCACTTTAGTAAATCAAAGTTTTCATATCTATCAGTATAGTAAATAGAATTGTCAAAGTTTTCACTTAGTTTTCATAGTGTCAAAGTTATCACTATAGTTAACTATAGTACTTTTTTGTTAGGGTTATCTCCATATATTTCATTCCTATAGCTTCTAGAACAAATATACCCCCACAAATCAATCAACATCAACTTGAAAACTGTCAGTGAACATTAGCTAAATAACTTCATTTGTTCGTTTTGATACAGAGTAAGAATCTATTTTAAGAAAAAAACTATATTACTATTTTTATGAAATTAATAATAGTTGTAAATACTGTATGAACAGTAGATGTAAGTGTACATCAATCACAACGTTGATAAATTGACGATCATTGAAATCAAATTCACACTGCACTGCTACTAATGCAATATCATTTTTTTTTTAAAGTTTACAATAATTCTATTATTGATAATTATACATTTTCACTAAAGTACCGCTATTGAAGACGTCACTTGTAGGGACCAACTTAATACTATTTTTTTTCACCTGCTCTTTTGTGAAATTAGTCATTCAAATTGTTTTTTTTTCAAACCAACTTGTATGAAGTTGCTGCAAAGGCGTAAATTAAAGGTAAAAGTAAAGCAATGGATAAATCTAAATGTTATGTATGTAAACTCATTGAAAATACTCGACTTGTTTTGAAAATTAACTTGAAACGTAACCCAGAATTTCTTTTATTTTCAAGTTTTATTTATGAAAGACAGTTAATTCTTGTCATATTAAAACACAAAGTGGCAAAGCATGAAAAATTCCATTTATTAAGATGCATAAATTATTAATAATTAAAATTCTTACGTAACAACGAGGTCATAAACTAGAAACGCTGCATGAAGTATGACATCAAATGTACATTTTTTTCAAATTCATTTAAATATTCTTTTCCTCATGCCTTCTCTACCCTACAGACAGTAAACATATGTAAAAATACCAACTAATTCAACTAATCAAGATATTTTTAAATGTAAGTAATTTTCATACATATGATATAATCAATATTAGTATTCCATTAGCCACAAATTCTATGGGCTGTTTTGGTTAACATCTTTTTGTTTGCTTTTAAAATAATAACATCTTACTGGGCAGATATGTCCTTCTTGGGTTCACTTTTGTTGGCAGTTTTTGTTTCGATTTTTTGTGTTTAATGTCAAGATCTTATCGCTATTTTTGTCAGTCCTTATACTTTATATATAAATATTATATTATAAATACTTTTTATAACCAAAATGGTATTATTTAGGTAGCATTTATTGATCATGAATAACAAATTCAACCAGAACATCGACGGTGACATAGTCAGATCACTAGGTTTACCTTCTGTATTGTACATACAATGTATGTTTAGGTTGGTCTAAACTCAAATATTGAAAATAAAACTTAGGGAAAATATTCAAATTTCAGAGCAAGGCAATGTTGAATTATCAAAATTGATTAATAAGTGGAACTTTATTTAGACAAACATGCCAAAGAATTTTTATACGTTTGATTTCCTTTTTCAAAATGACGAATTTGTTGAAAATACAAATCTATTTTAGAGCATTGAGAAGTTTTCTTTTCAAAATTCTTATCATGATTGAATCTTGAGATGAGTCATATTTCTGATTATTTCGTGTTTATTTAATCTGTCTAACTCATCATTGGAAACCCTATATTAAAATTTACAACTGCAATGATCAAATAGACAAACTTAATCACGTTTAACTGTGATTAATATGACATTGCTCTGATTATGTAGGAGTGTGGTGTGGTTTAACACAATTAATAGTAATTGGTTCCCAAGTCACGACAATGATGATCCAATTTAAACAATTAATTAAACCCTCCTACGTAACAGAAACATGTATTTCAAGACCATATTATCTTATATTCAGACATTCTATGAAACATGGATAATTTATATTTGGATTTGTAAATTGGATTGTAGTCCGAGAAGAAATTTCAAATAGTTAATATAAAATAATGTTCTTAAAATTTCCAGAAAATTGTAACTAAACCAATGGTTCCCCCTCCGCAAAAATTTTATACAGTACGAATGTGTTTTATTATCAGTTCACTTTTTATCATTTTGTATTGAAAAGACCAAGATCAAATATTGCCCTGATCAATTCAGTACGTCAAACATAATAAAAGCTAGCTGTATCATTCAAAGTGCTATAATATAATAACCAATCAAGCAGCACTGTATTTTCATTATTATTATTATCACTATATATATATATATATATATATATATATATATATATATATATATATATATATATATATATAGTATTAGAATGCATAGCTTGATTGTTTTCGTTATTCTAGAGAAACTAGAAGACAAGTTACTGTTTATTGTTAACTGTATAATCAGTAGATATGAGTGATAATATAAATTTGTATTCCCATCCCAAACTATGACATTTTATTGTAGTTCAGTCCTTGTCTGAAAGGTCAAGGTTTGAACAAATATGTACCCGCACTGCATGAAGATGCTATTGTATCTGACTAATGAAGTTCAGCTTTATCTTTGAAAAAGTTTTTATAGGCTCTATCTTGTATTTCAATGTAAAATTGTCACTCTTTATTTGGCTCCTTCCTAGCCCCAAGGAGCATGATTTGAACAAGTCTGATTTATGGCAGTGTATATGATTTTATGATTCTATACAGTATTATATTGGAATGATCTGTAAAATGTTCTCAAGATAAGCAGGGCTAAAACATTGATGAAAAAAAAATCTACACTACGCAAAGATTCTTGCATATTATTATGACTAATTGTGGTCCTGTTGTCCTTGAGGAGTTTTTAAAATATTTCTTTCATTTTATTCAAAAGTAACATCTTGCTCACCTATTGTGGGCCCACCTAACCCTAATAGCTAGGATTTTAATAAACTTGATTTACACTCAATAAGAAAGCTTTCGCATGTTTGGTCTTTTCGGGCCAATAGGTTCTACAGTCAGTTTGAAGCCATCGACTTTTTTCTTCTTTAATTTCCTTATCAACCTTATCTCCACTTGAAAAGAATGCTGCGCTCCATACAAAACAACTTGAACAATCCTTGACCAAGGATACTTCTTGCTAAGTTTGAATGAAAATTGGCCCACTGGAAAAGAATTAAGTCGAAAATGTTAAGTTTACAGCCGACAAACGGCATACGACATACGGACGCCGCACACTTCGTTGTTCAGAAAAGCTCACATGATCATTTGGATTGGAGGAGCTAATTCACTGATTAATTTAATTATTTGTATAAAGCAGACTTAAAGAAAAAAGTATAATTTAAGTACGATGAATTTTTTTTTAATAACGCCTTATGTAAAAATAGATGCGTGATTTATATCTGAAACAAAAAAAAAATTAGCGTTCTTAAATTGACCTTCAATATTTCATTGCTGTAATCCAAAAAATACAAATGTTAATTATCATACAACTCCTCTCTCTCTCTCTCTCTCTCTCTCTCTCTCTCTCTCATAATGTAATAGTACTGAATTTATATGATATAATCTACATAAAAAGTCATGCTTTCTCCACGTTTACTTGCATTTGTGAATACTTTAATCATTATATTATATAAAATAATTTCATTCATCACTTTATTTCTCCTTAAAAACATATAATTGCGTATTTTTTTTAATATAATGGGAAGGTTAAGATTGCATTTCAAGACATTTTGAGTGAAATCGGTCGTTAAATGCCACAAAATATGCTTCTTTTTTATGAGAAAGCGAACTAATGTTGACAAATGCATGTCATATTTCACATACATTATAATAATTTATGTTGAGACACATTCCCTCTGTGACATTTTTGTCAATAGTAAGTATAAACATAGAATGTGATATAAATTAAGATGCATGAAAATTAACAAATATTTATATTCTGTCATGTCTTCCAGATTTATTGTCAATCATTAATCATTTGATAAGTATAGCATTTTTCTTTTGCAGTACAAATATAATTAGCAAATTAATGACATAAACAATTAAGGGGTGAAATTTAATAGTTTAAGACAATTCTTTAACAACATAAACAATCCATGTCAATTCATTGTCAAAATAATGACAGAAAATGATATCTTTGCCTTAAGATAAAACTACACTACATACACATGTATATTGTCAATGAGATTTACAAGCAGACATGTACAACGCATACATTGAGAAATTTTGTTGGAGTCTGTTAACCTTAAAAGTGTCGACTCAAAAGGATGCAAAAAGCAAAAGATCTATTGGCTACATAACAAACTATGAGCTATGTAACCGTTTTTTTTTTTCTAACAGAACCTTGGCAAAGAAGGGCTCTGATTTCACCAACTGAAATCATCTTAAGTTTGGAAGAATTATTAATATATAGTTTTAATCACATATTAAGAGATATTCTCTGTAACCACTTAAAGCATTATCAGCTGCATTTTTGAGAATTTAATTTTGCTATTAAAGTGTGTTATTTTGATTTTTTTTTTATGTAATTTGAACCTTTTTTATCAATTTGACTTAACTAAAGTACTAAATTGTAATACAAGAAAGACTTCTGTATAATCGAATGTATAATATTATATAGTTTTGAAGTGAGATGTTCTGACTAAACTTTTCTTAAAAGCTGATGAGTGACATACGTGCTATTCTGATTGAACTAAAGTTGAATATCAATTATTGATAAAGTTTATGAACAAAATAACAGTGTTGTTATGGCTTTTAAGAAGAGAAAATGTTCAATTTTATTCAATTTTGTTCACATTATTCACATTGTTCACATGTCAACATTAAATCCTGTATAGTAGCTTATTGCATCCAGGTAGAGATTGTGTGGAAGTCAACATTTAAAGTCAGGTAAATTTTTCACAAATATCAACCCAAGAAGTTTTGGGAATCTACATACAAGTTTACGTATCCAAGAAAACAAATTAATTGTCAGTTTTTATACATGTTTGTCCTATGATTTGCATAGCAACACTCTATTTTAAGAATTAAATTTGAACTTTTTGAAATCTGGTAATTAGGACCACACCATTGCCTTTCCAAATTAATCAGCAATTATTTGGACATGTGCCCTTTTAAAAACATAATAAATTTAAACATACAGAGAGCGTACTTTTGAATACTTTGTTTCAATAATAACGTATGTAATAGTTGGATTTCCCAGATATGTTTATCATGCATTTAAGACATTAAGGCTTCAACTTTAAGGAACAGTCGTTGACATTTGTCTGCATTGCTGCAAACATTAAGTATTTGACTCTGAACATGTTTAAGATGCATTTTTCAAACCATGACACATAGCAAACAATTTTTGCCTTATTTGAATTTACAATATCAAAGATATTTATCAAAAAAGAGTTTGGGGAAATTCTGAGACTGTGCGTGCTACTACTTCTATATAAAAGTTCAAGTCGTTATAGAGAATGACTCTGAATCAAAATATCAAGAGACCAAATCCTGGCCACAGGGAAGTAAATATTTAGAATCCATTTACCAAATATCCCTCTTCTGTGTGTAAGACTTTGTAAACTTCATCTCCTTTCCATACCTATCCTAACTCAAGTGGTAAAATTAAATCCAAGGTTTATAAGAATGGGAAATTATAACTGTAGTTTTTCAGACAAAATTTATTATTTTTTGATTTGTTAAACTTTGAAATGCTTATCCTTGCCTCTGGTGGCAATAATTTGAATAAACCTGAATATATAATGAATGTGCATATAGCTGACATTCTATAATTGATACCCTGTAACCTTAATTCTTTTTGGAGTGGAGAGATTTGAACACAATAGAATAAGTCTGACCCCCAAATGTAGCCCTATATACCAGTCACAGAGTTGCATGATTTGCACTACATGTATAATTTTGTCTTTGTGGAGTAAAATTCTATTTATAAAAAGAATTCGATGAAATTGTATAAAAATAACATTTTTATTATTAATACGAATCTTTATCAATAGACTGTTAGGAACTATTTTCTTCCCTAGGTTTTCATGTAGAACTGCTTTTGGAATTAAAAAAAATTATCCTACACATTAACATAGATAATGTATTGCACATCATAAACATTTCAGAAGACATAAAACTTGTATTTAGTATTTGAGAAAGTCCGCGCATGCGTCTATGGTCAAAGTTCGAAAACCCACAAAAATTTTAACGTTTATGCGTGCCATTTGTCAGAAAGCTTTGCAAACAACGCCAATAATAGCTTTAACAAATCACAATTTGTATTTCTGCTTCATATAAATTTCCAATTAATATTTAGTATAAATACCTTCTTAACATGAAGAAAATCGATTCGTGTATAACACGAACTTGTCTGTGTCATATGTTCTGCCGTTAAGTCACGGAGAGACACGAGCAGGTTAATCATGTAATAACTATGTGTGAACTCTGAGGAAGTAATCTGTCATATCTGATAAAAGTGCTGACCCCGTATCATATAAATTACACTCAATTTGCTTTATTTCTATTTATTGTTATAGATTTCACTGAATGTAGAAATTCTACTTTAAAGATCATCTTTTATTGCATTTATATGAAAATCTTTTATTTCTTTGGGTAAGTTATCAAAAATTATCAGTGAGAAAAAGACATTTTGTTTGATTAATAAAAAAAATTACAATTTAAATAATGGAAGCAATTTAGAACATGAATGTGGTCAATTAATGAAAGATAAAGACAAAATCCGCCGAATTAATTTTTTAATGTGATGATCAGGGCAGCCCTGATGTTACGTCGCCTAAGCTTTATACATTTTTATGATGGCAATTAGGAGATAACAGAATATTCATTACGAACCTCAGTTGATATAACTTCGTAGCATTCCCCATATTTTTTCAGTTTATGTTAAAGCACTTTTCAAGATGATGGGTTTTACAGCTACAAGAATCACTTGGGTAAGTAGTGACACCTATTATTCGCACTTTAATTGTCTTTTCATTTTACATTACAATTAATATTTTATTGCTTAAGAACTTCTTTTTGTAAAATTTTTCTTTAACTTTTTAAGAACAGTTTTAAAATAACTTAAAATAACCTAACATATGAGGTTAAGAATGTATAAACACATATATGTATTTAAACTTTTCTGAAGGTGGTCTTCAGTTTGACAGTTATCTCCCTTACTGTGAGCAGCACTTACGCTCAAAATAATCAGAGGAAATCCTGTAAAGAAGAATGTTACCCAAAACGAGTGAACTGTATATCACGGTGTAAAGAGGGGTTTTGGCTTAACCTTTCGAAATCAAAGTTTTTGTTGTGTGCTGATAAATGTGACACTAAAGCATTGAAGTGTTCCCCTCGTTGTGAATGCCTGGCCGTCGTTGAACGGGAAAAGGCAGGATGTGACCAAGCATGTAAGTCTTACCGCTTTAGGAGTTCCTTTGACGAAATGCATTGTTTAAAGGAGTGCAAGTTTGAGTATGAGGGTTCTCAAAAGATTTGCAGAGGAGGTCGGCGTCAGCCACCCAAGGATGTAGAAACTGTAAACGGAAATCAATCCTGATTTGTGACGTGCACGTAATTGTAAACTTTGGTCTAACTCTCAGATTTATTCTGAGTGACTAAAGCGCTTACCTAGTCTTTGTTGCTCTGTACAATCCAATTTCTAATTTATGGACTATCAGTTTTGTAGTAACTGTATCCCTTGTTTTAATTGTATGTTTTATTATACTAATCGTGAGAACTTGCGACTGATACATCCAGAAATGCATATTCATATCAACCGCAATCGTCTTCCAACCAAAACTCCCAGAACTTGAATACTAATGATATTTTTTTTAGAAATTCATTGGACATTTATTGTGTAAAAACGTAAATAGTGCTTATTATCTGTCCATGTAGTTAGATATAGAATTTAACATTATGACTTGTGTATTTACCATAGCCCGGGAAGTTGTCAACTTATTAACCTGGTTAAAACCCAAAGGGTATTGTTCGCATGTTCTCATTGAAAGTTTAATAAGTAATTATATATACCTTTGTTGCATTATATAGTTATCAAAAATAAAACTGTTTCAAAAAATTAAAGTTTTGATTTAATACTCGGTCAGAAGCAGTCTGCAGCTGGATACTTAATATTTGCAAATAAATATTTCAAGACAAGTCTTGATATCCTTGTAACATCAGCTTATTTATCAATAGCCTGCTTCGTTATAGAAAGTGTTCGTACGTAGAACAAGCTCTTGTGTATCGAATGAACTGTGAGACATATAATGCAGTTGATAATGGTATATTGCTACATAACTAAAGTAGTTAACGATAGAAAATTTGAATTCATCATGTTTATCATAAATGTTTAGTTGTCAGCTTGCCATCTATGTCTTTTTCTAGTAAAACATTCAAATATGAAAGAGATTTGTCAGACTCTGAGGTGTCTTTTACTTCTAGATCAATGAGGTACATTGAATCAACGTAAGATGAATATTGTTAATTGAAAAAAGAAGTCATCGATATATCTAAATTCCAAATTGAAGGCCACAGCAAGAGACATTTTTATGCAGAAGGTTCTCAATAAATGCTGCTTCATATATATGACCAACAGGTCTGCTAATAACGGGGCACAATTAATACCCATGGAAATTAACTTTAAAAACTTGTGTATAGAATCAGAATGTTTTTAAACAAAATAAGATTGCAGATGACCAATGACAATGAAAGATGACCAATAAGGTATTAACAAATAAACATATAGAAGCTCTCACATTTCCATAAAAAAATTCCATGTTTCTGAATTTTTTGAAAATTTAAAAAAAAAGTCTTTGATTAATCCTTTTCAGATAAGCAGTTTTAACGATTCGTTGTCTGCAAGATGCTTTAATTTAGCTTCCCAAAATTATTTTGCAGTGTCTTGGCTGCTCAAAATTTTGGCCAAAATAAACCAAAATATGCTTTAAAAGAATGCTCCTTTTCCAAAGCTTAATTTAGATTAAAGTCAAAACCTTACCCCTTTTGTTGAATGAGAAAAAGAAAAATACTATCCATGGCCAAAACTTAAGCTTAGGACATCAGTCAATTAACTGTTCATACCCATTTATAGATTAAATCATTCATTTATGGAAAACTGCCGATTAAATTGAGCTCAATATAAAAAAAAAACTACAGAAGGGTAAGTGGGATATTATCATTAGATTGATGGAAATGAAAAAGGTGAAGTTAACAAACGTTGATCGATCTCAAAAAAATCTACAAACAGTACAAATTTGTGAACCGGGCATAAAACATCGGTCCACGGAAATTCCAGATTGGGATTAGGTGCTTAGCTATCTGATTGTTTTGAAAGCCAACATTCTAGAAAATCATTAAAAGTTATTTTCACCTATACCCGAACATCTAAATTTTCATAATACTTGATTTTTTTTTCTATATTTGACTTAAAATAGAATTGGGAACTTCAAAAATGTAAGTCCCCTTGCATCCGACCTTCCATGTAAACATAACTTGATTTTCTTTTATATTGGACAAAACATAAATTGAAAACTTCTGAATTGATATGATTCGTTATGTTTCTTTTTGAAAGAAATCCCGGGATTCGCAATGCTTTCAGTAAAAAAACTTCAGCATATTTTGATATAATACCGTCAAGTAAATTAGTTGAATATGATTCGTCGAAAAACATATTGTCGCTGCGCTTTCCAAAACCTTGTAAGTCGAAAAATGTTTAAAATGCGTGGGAGTTTTTAATTTTAGAATCAATAAATGAGCATCCCTGTTCTCCCAAAAATCGTACTTCTACGCCAATCAGAAGTCTAAGAATTATGCATGTGACAAAACCTCGCCTAATAAGTGGTTAGATTTTTATTCCCAGAAGATCTTAGGACAAAAAAAAATAATAATATAAACCAACAATCTAAACATGAAGACGAAGATCTTTGAAAATACATGTAAAGGGTATGTTGTTAAGTGACATAAAAATTAAATATCTAATTATGTATATAACACTTTTCTTTTGATGATTTAAGGATAAAACAAATTATCAAAATGTATGGTTTTGGAAAGCTTTCCATGCCTGATTCATTAAAGTTTTTCTTTTGATTTCTAGTCTTTGTAAAATCATTGAAAACAAATTTATATCTTTAAAAATTTCAAAAATAATTTCATTGCTGTTATTATTGATTAAAAATGTGTTTGAGAGATTTATTTTGAAATACAATGATTTGTAATTAAATTCAATATGAAGTGTAATGAATTTACGACAATTTGAAAGTACTATTCTTGCTGCTGAAAAACTTTGTCATCAACAAATTGAAATCAAATTAGCGAAACATGAACATCTTCAAAAGATGAAGAGGATTATTCCTTTTGATAAACACCCTTTTATGACAATTTGCCAAATACGCATATAGTTATTCTTTTTACATAATGCATGAAATATGAAGATAACGAACAGTATTTAACTCAAAGTCCATTTAGACAATACAAATTGGGAGCAGAGCAAACACGGACCTCCAAATACATCAAAGGAGAGATCAGATGCCATGGAGGAGTGCGTATGTATTTAACCGTTTAGATTTTTGTCTTTCTTATATTTTTTTCTTCGGAAAAGGTTACTGCCTTTGTGATTTTTTATTGTTGTGGATCTATAGTATTGAATTCTGTTAATAAATGTTTGCAAATACTTTTTACAAATTCTTTCAAGTGTCTTTATATGACTCAGTTAGTAACGAGGGAGGTAAGGGTGCAAAACAGAAAACAGACTTAAACATAATGTGTTTATATGGAAGTCATTATCAAAGATTAATGTAGAATTCATTGTAATATAATAAATATTGCCTGTAGTTGATGGTAACATAGATAATTTTCACCAAGAAAACCACAGTTTCAAAAATAGTTTTTTAAATGATGAAAAATTAAAATCGGTATTTATAACTCATTTCAACATTTTTCGTGTCATGGTTGATAAACTGCTATACTTGAATATCTCAGGGAGTTTTGGTAGAATTAGCTATCGACAATTGTTAATCATTTTGTAAGTATTTTGATTAAAAAACCCTTTTGGTTTTAACTCAAACTTTAATTTAGGTTGGGACTTTCCTTTAACAATCAGTTGATTAGAAAAACAGGTCAGACAGCCCTTTTTACATGCCCTCAATTAAACTGTCACATTGCGTCTTTGACTTCTTAAACTGAAAAAAATTTGTTTTAGTTTTGTTAGCTGTAATATTCATTGTGAATGAATCCATTTTAAAGTTGTTCTTTTTTAAGCTTTTAGCTTGAAATGTTCCTCTTACTTCTCATTCTACCCTAAATGTTAATGATAGGCGCCAACAGACTCTAATTTTAACATGCCTGACCATAATTTTACATCAAATGTATTAAATAAGTAATGAAACCAAGAAAACATATAATGATATCCTCTTGAATAGCTACGGTTCATGTCATATCAAGGAAGAGAAATGTCACGCAGAATTTATTCAGCCTGCCTGCCCACAAACCGTCAAATTTATTTATTTTAGATTTAAACATGATCTTAATTGAGAATGATGTACGGTATGTCCGTACGAGTGTTTTTTATGTAATACATATTTATCTTGTTTCTTTACTCACCACGTTTCAAAGTAGCTGACAACTTGACAGAGGTAAGACACATCTCAAAGCTGGACTGTACATACTTATAAAAAAAATTTGGGCATTTAAATATTTAATTGCAAAGGTAGTATTATATATTTCGTTAATTCATAAAAAAACAGATCAAATTACAAAAATACTAGTGTGTCAGAATTAGAGGGTTGTGATACTGTCTATAGTTGTATTCTTATTGTTGAAGATTGGTTTAATTTTTTTTTTGTAAGAGCAAAGGGGGTCCTTAAATTGTGGGGACGGGGTCTGCTTTTCCTAGAATTTCAGAAGGAATAAAATTTTTGCAAATGATAGTAACTTAGATTTGTACATTCAATTATAAAACTAAATTCAATCATTTTATTTCTCTCTGTGGAAAAATTCTCATTTTTTTTAAGTATATATAGGAATTCATACTTTTATCCCTCTGGAAAATGTTTCTTAAATTATAAAATATGTTGAATGTTTTCTTTTCAAAAGCTGTTTTTAACTCAAAGAAAATACTTTAAAAGACCATAAGCCTCATATCATATCCACGTTTTCAGAATGGTTATGATCAGGTGGTAATGTGTTTTATGAACATGTATCTGGATCGGACTGTTTTCTGTGTCACACTTAAGACTGACGTCCATTTCAAATTGAACCTGTTATTTCATTTTGAAAAACATGATTGCGATACGGACTTCTTTTTTCAGATGCGTCTCCTGTTTGCTGTTTCCCTAGCTGTCTACATCCTCTGTGTTCTAGGGGACAGGACTCCGTGTCAGCACGAATGTTACCCCTATAGAATAAAATGTCACAAGGACTGCAGGTTCGATTACATGTCCAACTCTTTCAGGAAGAAGTTCAACAGATGCTCTAAGAAATGTGAAAATATGTTTGCTGAGTGTAGTAACAAATGTGAATGTAAAGCCCTAAACAACAGAGAAAGAGAAGGGTGTAGGTACAGTTGTCAGAATTACCCGTATTTTAACGATTGGGACAGAAAAATGTGCTTATTGGAGTGTAAATTCGATTTCGGTGAAAACTACAGTAAATGTTGATTGATAAACAATTCGGCTTCTCTTGTTTGCGGACATAGTGCAATGATTCTTAAATTCTTTTTTGTACATTTCGAATATCTGCATTCAGTCATTGTCGTTAAATGTAAGTGTGCAGATGTGATTTAAACAGAGTTGTGAAAATGTCCAAATAGGGTGGACGCAATGCAGTTCAGTATATACTTTTGTAAAGAAATGTTCCTTGTCTTCTTTTTACACATGTAATACACAGTGAAAGTCAAAACCCAAAGGAAAATATTAGTTAATGGTGCATAATAAATTGGTTTATTCCAATGGGAGAAATCCATTATAGTGTTACGCATGTATCATGCGCAATATATTGAGTTTTTAATAAAGTTATATGTTTTACCATTTTTGCTCCTTATTTTTCATGCCTTAAGTTTCACTCCTTTTCAGAGGATATGTTCACTTAAACAGATATCTTGAAATGACAAAATGTTTGGCATGCAATCACGATATTGCAGATTAATGGAAAGAAACCGAGAATATTTTCAGATGCGTTTCTGACATGTGACAATCATAATAGCTTCCATATATAGCTCTATATTTTAACATTTTCAAAATTACGTAATTTGATAAATTGTTTACGTAATTAAAAGCCATTAAACTTTTGTGAAAAATGTTGTGTGACTATTTAAATAAAAACGAATAATTACCACAAGGGATATCTTTTAAATTTCAGTCATTAAATGTTTGAAATACTGTTTCTATGTAGTTGTTATTTCTATATAAAATTTTCCAGTTATTGGTAAACACAATAACTTAATGAATCTTTCTTCCTGAGTGTGAGTGTCTGTATGTGTGGCATTTTTAGGTAAAATTACGTCATCGGGAAACCCTTTATTACACCGATCTAGCATCTGCTACAAAACCATTTTAATAAAGATTAAGATGTTTTGCGTACTTATCATTACGTTCAAAAATGGGCATTTCTATTCACTTACAAATTAATTGGTCACCTGTCATCACTATGTGAATGACCAAAAATCAGTCAAATTTAAATCAGTGTATATAAGCATTAACGTCACTTACAGTGGTAAAAACCCAGATGCTCGAAGGAGTTACCTAGTGCAATACCACTCAAGTTAGATTATTCAAATATCAGGAAAGATGTTAACATTAATGTGTATTTTATAGAATGCGAAATGTTTTGCTTCCCTTTGAAAAGAATGCAAAATTTCGGTATTGAAGAATCAAGTTTTCAACTCAACTGTCCAACTATTAGAATGACCCTGTCCCTTTGAATATACCCATTAATCAAAGTTTATGACATAATACCATTTCAACAACAAAACATCGTTTGAAAAATTTACATTTTAACATGTAGCCTCACAAATATAAGAATATAAGAACTTTTAATTCCTGAATTTTCTAAAATTTTTATATATAACCATTGTAAACACGTAATTTAAGCAACGACAACTTTTGTGTGAAGTAACAACAAACATTTGAATTTAACGAACTCTGATTTACCTCAAAAATCCAGTAAAAACTACGAATTGTTAACTGGGCAATAACTAACTCCTGGAAACACTAGACGTGGGATAATGTGCCAAGGAGGAATAGGCATCCCTTGTCGACTGATAAATACCGCCGTCAGCTCTCTTTATTGATGAGGTATACGAAATAATCTGTTATCAAAATGGTTTAAAAATAATAGCCTAACAAAAGGTGGAAAACAGGTCAGTATACGACCAGTATCCTCAAAACGACCACAGAATCATGAAATGCTGACTTAAATGAAATTGTTGAAATCTCTATAACATCAACTCATTTACCAGTAGCCTGTCTAGGTTTAACAATCGATCATACTCAGAACATGCTCTTGCACACCAAATTAGTCGTGGGACTAAAACACCATATGAAGTAATAGTATAATAGTGAAATATCAATGCATGTTAAGTGGAATTTAACGACGGAAAAGCTGAAGTCATCCCTTTTGTCATATTGTTTAGTTGTCAGTTTGACATTAACGTTTATAATCAGTAAAACATCCACATATGAATCAGATGAAGAAGATTCCATGGTGTCTTTTTTTTCGAGTTCACTGGAATATATCTTGTCCACGTAACTAGATACTGTGGAATCATTTAAATTCGTGGGGGTCAATGTTCGTGGGCAAGCAAAATTTTATTGGTTCGTGGGGATTTAATTTCGTGGGCAGCTCGTTTATTTGGTAGATTTAATTAATCAGTACATTGACAAAAAAATTGTTCGTGGGGATGTAAATTCGTGGGTAAGGGTGACCCACGAAATCCACGAACATTGATCCCCCACGAACAATGATGATTCCACAGTAGTAACTATTATTAATTGAATTAACTTAGTGATATATCTAACTGTTGAATGTAATACCACAGCAATCTTCTTCTCATGTAAAGTGTCTTTTAAAATAATTTTTGCTTCACAAAAGTATAAAACTGGTCGCAAGGAGCACAATTAGTGTCCATCGACATTAAACATGATTTTTGAAGACCTGGTATCCAAAGACTACATAACTGTTGTCTTTCAATAAAAACAGCATCTTTTTGATATCAGACTAAGAATGCTTTTTAACAGAGTAATTTTGTAGGTGACCACTCACAAAATATAAAAATTTTCGAGTTACACTTTCAAAGAGGTTGCTGGTTATGATGTTAAGAAGCCTGGTCTTTAATTAATCATTAGGAGTGGTTGTCAGAAGATTTATTGCTTAAATTTATACGTTTGATTTTTCTTTGGGGGGGGGGGGGGTTGCGATTTCAAATTCATTAGAAGGTTATTTTGGAGGGGGAGAAGGTTTTAGAATCCACATTTATTACCACCACTTCTTGAATGAAAATGTTGTAGTACAGTAGTGATTAAAACTGAAGTTTCTCCAAAAGAGTTCGTATTTTTTAGGAGTAGAGATAGGATCTTGTAGGACCATTTATTGGAACCTGTAATGTATCTTTCCTTCTAATGATTTTATGAAGTCATTCCTGAATGTGTCTAGGATATATACGACCAATTATTAAAGGAGACAGGCTACTGACAAATAAATTGATGTCAAAAGGTTTTCAACAACCTCGTTTGAAGTTAATATTTTGCAAATTCTATTCTGTTTGAACATGGATTACTACGCAGCACTGTTAAGGCATACTTCGAAAAAATCAACAGAATATAAACGTGTATAAATACATACCTTTTTAAAATGAATTTAATTTTGTAAAGGTACTATATTATCTTATGACTTTAACATTCTTTGAAATAACATTGTATACCTCTCTCTGTACTAAATTTGGTTTGGTCACATTATTTGATAGTCACGTGATAAATGCATGTAATGTGTACTGTATGTAGGTCACAAACAAATTTCAATATCGCAAGGGCATACCCTAGTTAAAATTAAAAATCAAAGTAATAGATTGTTTCTACATAACTTGTAGTTTATGGAAAGTGCTGCTGCTTTAAATAGAATTCGCATTTTATTAGTTTAAATTTCATGTTATCTTGCTAATGTCGAAATATGTGTGACCTTTACCAAGTATTTTATGTATTTATTAAGTTATGCTATCGATTTCAGGAAAGCAGCAGCACTTTTCAAGATCTATTAAGTGTATGCCCTTGCGAAAAGGCGATTTAATGAGGCACCTCGGCGTGAAACATGCACACCCTGTAGACAAAAACACGGTAGAATTAATTCAATACATTCTCTCGATAGTTTTTAAATAATGACACTAAACAAATGTTTCAGATTTGTATTAATGATCTACCTAAGATTTTCAAATAATATTCTGTTTAATAATAAAATGCATTTTTCACTGTGAAAAAATTACTTGATCCGCCTCTCACTGCACATAAAATGCGTCAAACTTTACCATGATGACGTCATGTCGACAAGTGCATTGCGATCAGTGACTTGTTTATATCTTGCTGCGTAGGATTTAAATAGCGACAAAAATGAATGCAGTGGTAAGTTTTGATGTAGTTCATTACTCTTATGCAGTTTAGATTAGCAAAATATTTCATTTTCAATTATTGTGAGGAATTGCTATATTTGTGTGATGTCACAGTAAACTTTTCCCGTATAAATTAGGCCCCGCCCCCTTTATGCAGCCTTAACAGAGCTGCGTACGTCTACCTGATCAATACAGAAGGTTCATGGTTTGGCCGATTTACAGGGGATGCTCACTCCTCCAACGCACTTTCTCACCTCTGATGTTTCAAGGGATCTTTTATTGCCCTGTTTACGATATGTATTGTTTACGGGATTAAGAAGCTTTATCATTACTCGTTATCTTTACCATTTTTCATTTATATCGTGAAACATGATGGGTCCAAAGCCACAATGATCAGGATTCCTGAATAATGACCTCCTGATGTAAAGTCTCGAGTTTCAAACAAGCATTCGATACAGTGTGGCGAGATGGTCTTTGGTGTAAACTTTTCAGAAGTGGGGTTAACGGTAAATGTTTTACTTTTATTAGAAATATGCATAATGGTATCAAATCTAGAATACAGATGAATGATGTATCATCAGAATTTTTTAACTGTAATGTTGGTGTATGACAAGGTGAAAACTTATTGCCCTTCTTATTCTCATTGTATATCAATGACTTGGAAGATTTTTGATAGAAAAGAATATTGTCGGTTTGTCTAGCATTAGCAAAGGTATAGAGGATGAGCTGTTTTTGTTTATGAAATTGTTTATTTTATTTTATTCCGACGATACTGTAATACTTGTTCTAAGCCGAACACTATGAAGTTTTATGAAGCTATGTGCCAAAATGATGTTGATTCTTTGAAAAAATTATGTACATTTATCACTAAGATTAATAATATGGTCTGTTCTCCCAAGCTAACTGAATTTATCTCACCTTTTGCTTGACCCACTGTATTATATGTATATATGTTTTATATGTTTATGTACCTCATGCACCATTTACATGGTTTTTGAGTGAATAAATTGAATTGAATTGAATCGAGTCCTCCACAGGCACTTGGGGACTGGAACTGATACATATAAAGAGATCAGTCGAAAACGATATATTTAAAACAAGCTTATTGAGACAAGAGTGTTATATTATCTATATCAGGTAGTGCATATTAGAGTACAAGAATAGAAAAAAGGTTTGTCGAACCCAGATTTAAAAAAAAAATGGAAAGGGGGAGGGGTCCAGCCCCCAAGTGCCTGTGGAGTCATCACCAAATTAAATCTAGTTCAAATTGATTTCAGAAAGGTTTCCTGCTTCGAAACATAACGGATTACATTTATGTAATTTGTGTAACTTTCTGTAAATAAAAGATTACACCAACAAATCCACAAAATGACAACTCATTTAACCCTAGGTAAGCATTCTTATAAACCGGAATAGCTATAAATGCCTACCATTTGATAATTTTATATCTCATTAAAGAACAAAAAAAAATAAAAGAAATGTTCTAATAAAACTCACTAATATGACTTTTTGATTTTTTTTAATATGAATAATTGAATTTTTATTTTGAAAAAAGAATCTCAAATGTTTTAAAAGAATTCAATACTATCATTAATGGACTAAACCAATAGCACCTCCATTTCATGTGGTTAAATGACTTTAACTGACAAAAGTCTTTCAAAATGAATTCTAAACCCGTACCTTCGTAGATAAATCAGCTAAAAATCCATTTACATTGTTGTCTTGTGGTTCGTCAATTATGAGCTTGCGGCTGATGAACTATTTAATAAGGGCCTCGGATTATCTTTATAGCTGTATAATGAAGACTTTGTAGACAATTAACGTCAAAGTCAGTCTAATGTTTTGCATTTATTATTTTAAAACATCTTCTAAACAAAGCCTTCTATGAAACTAGTGTGCTTAGGATGTATGCAAAATTTGAAGATATTCTGTAGGTTTCCTTCAAAACCGTATTTTTTACGGAAAAATATTTCGAGAAATAAGCCCCATTAGTCATATCTAAATTACATTGTCAGAAAAAGTAATGATGACAGTGTGTTTAATGGACATGTCTAGTGAGAACAATAAAACATTTCCCTGTAAAGGACTGCTTTCAGTGCCTCATTTTTGATAGACGTGCATTTCAAAATGCACTTTTTATTTCATTTTCAAACATGATTGCGATATGGATTTTAATTAGATTTGATTTCAGATGCGTCTCTTGTTTGCTGTTTCCCTAGCTGTCTACACCCTCTGTGTTCTTGGGGACAGGACTCCGTGTCAGCACGAATGTTACCCCTATAGAATAAAATTTCACAAGGACAGCAGGTTCAATTACATGTCCAACTCTATCAGGAAGAAGTTCAACAGATGCTCTAAGAAATGTGAAAATATGTTTGCTGAATGTAGTTACGAATGTGAGTGTAAAGCTCTAAACAACAGAGAAAGAGAAGGGTGTAGGTACAGTTGTCAGAATTACCCGTATTTTAACGATTGGGACAGAAAAAAATGTGCTTATTGGAGTGTAAATTCGATTTCAGTGAAAACTACAGTAAATATTGATTGATAAACAAATCGGCTTGTTTGTGGACATAGGGCAATGTTTCTTAAATTCTTTTTTGTAAATTTCGAATATCTGCATTCATAGTATTTGTTGTTAACTTATATATTATTGAGTGTTTGTGCAGTTGTGACATAAATAGAATTGTGAAATGTCCAAATAAGATAGACGCAATGCAATTATACGCGTAAAGAAAAGTTCATCATCTTCTTTCTAGACAAGTAATAAATTGTGATTGTCAAAAAACTTGAGAAAAAATAAATGTTAATGGTGCATAATAAATAATTTATTCTAATGGGAGAAATCCAATCTAATCCAATCTAATGTTACGCATGTATCATGTGCAATATATTTATTTTGTTTTTATATGTTATGTGTTATGTGTTATACGAGTTTTCTTTTTGTTGCCTAAACTTTCACTCCTTTTCAGAGAGTTCGTTAATTCAATAAAAACAGATGCAAAAATATCGTTATCTGACAAAATGTTAAGCATGCAATCACGATATTGCAGAGCAAGAACATTTTCAGATGCGTTTCTGACATGTGACAATCATAATAGCTTCCATATTTAGCTATATATTTTAACATTTTCAAAATAACAAAATTTGATAAATCAATACTCGTAATTAAAAGCCTTTAAACTTTTGTGATAAAAAATGTAACGTGATTATTTAAATAAAACGAATAATTACAAAAAGGGATATATTTTAAATTTCAGCCATCAAATCTTTGAAATATTGTTTCTATGTATCTGTTGTTGGAAAGACAATAATTCTACTCGGCTAACAGACATAAAATGATCAACTGCCATCACAACGTGAATGACCGATTATCAGTCAAATTAAATCAGAGTATATTCATCAACGTGTTGTCACTTTCAAGTGATGAAAACCCAAATGTTCGAAGGAGATACCAAGAGCAATCCTATTCGCGTTAGCTTATTGAAATAACAGGAAAGATACCAATTTTTAATGTTTATAATATATCTAATGTGCATTTCATAGAGTGTAAAATGTTTTGTTTCCCTTGGAAAAGAATTCAAAATTTCGATATTGTAGAATAAAAGTTCAACTCAAATCTTCAATTGTTAAGATTATACTGCCCCTTACAATATACCCTGAATCAAGGTTTATGATACATTATTCAACAACCGCTTTTGTGGCAAAGCCATGATTAAATCATTTTCATTAATGTAAACCTGTAGGGTTTAAAACGGACATATTATTTGAACATTTTAAACTTGGGATATATTCGTATAATATCAATTTAGTTATTAATAGTGAGCTTATAAGTGACAGTAAAATAAAATAAAAAGTTAATTAAGGACCCTCTCTACACCAGTGCAAAATGTTTTTGGGACATTGCGAAAAATATATTGTATAAAGGTGTTAATATTGAGCTTATCTATTTAATTTTCACTATATGGTACGTGGCATTTACCCCCAGGAAAAATGTTCAAACACAGCACAGTATCAGTGAATAGAAATCACTGCTGTTTACTTCCATAGAGACAATACATGTAAATAACATGTTCAATTTATTTATCTTGGCCTTTTAAAATGTTAAGAATACTTGAATTGATTAATATACTGTAAATTTCTTTTTTTTTTTTTTTAGAATTTAAATCTAAGGGCAGATCACTCTAACTGCAGAAAAATACCATAGAATCAGAACTCTTTAGTTTGCAGTGTAGAGAGGGTTCTTAAACCAGGATGGGCATTAATGGTGTACCAATTACAATGACTTTTTAATTAGTAAAGGGACTTTAATTTCATGAACTATAATTATTTTGTTAGAACAAATTTGATTTGGATGTTGGTACAATGAACTATGATTTTGTAAATTCTTTTGTAATGAAACTGATCAGAATAGACCAATCAAACCCACTGATACTAAAGCATTAAATTTGAAAGGAAATGTAGAGTTACTACTAAGATTTTTAACTTAGAGCAATAAAACTTGAAACTTAGAAGAAGGAGATAAGTAAAACAGCTTAGTGCTAGATCACATGAATAAATATTACACTTATGGGTCTCGATTGGAGGGTGGTGCCATGTTGGGGTTCAAGGGTCAACGTTCAGACCTACGGACCAATTGTATGTGGCAAGGCAATGGAAAGACAGCCAATAGAAGTACTTTTGTACCCGGGACAATGAATCCCTCTGAGCATATAATACCAGGGTTCTCCATTATTTGAAATTTTACTGTGTTGCAGACTTTACGCGAACCACTAAAATTCGCGTCATTTTCGCGTTCAAATTCGCAACTGAGCCACTATATTCATTATAATTACAAAAGCATATACACACATTTTTTTTACTCACTTATTGGTTACACAAATGTTATGGTCGTAAAAAAAATAATTGATGGATATTCAAAACAATTAGAATGTATCCATATAATAATGTACATACAATGCACTACATGTATAAGACAAACCAACTCAGAGTAACACCCCCCCCCCCCTCACACACACACCCACACCCACACCCACCTTTTAAAAAATAAGTACGATTTTTAAAAAAAAACTTATATAATATACTTCAGCTTGTATCACTATTTACAAGTACATACGTATATATTAAACTTTGATATTTTTGTGTATATAATTTCATGTTTTACACATGCTCTGAAGAGTAGAGGAAATTCTGGTCGATACAATCGATCTACAGTAAATTTGCCGTGATTTTTGTCAGTTGATTGAATTATAGAATTTTAAAAAAGAAACTTATATAATAGTAAAATAATTTAAGGGGATGTCTTTAAATTCTTCAACAATACATTTACATCAATGAAATGATTACGGTACGAGGTTTGACTCACGGTGCCAGCATAATTCTAGAGATGTGGTTCTGAAATATAAAGACATATATTTAAAAGAAATTTTTAATTTTTTTAAATTTTGAAATAATATTTCAAAATGCAACTAGCAATTATACGGTTACATGGAAGTGTGAAAACACATTATTTGTCTTTGTTTCTTCATGCATAAAGTCCAGCGAGGGTCTAAGAGAAAATTAATTTTGCAAGGTGAAGCAAGACAAAGTGCCCTAATGAGGAGATAATTAAGTGCTCTGTCTTAAAAATTGAAGGACGGTAGATTTGTTTGATTAAAGTCTCAGAGAATTTATGTTCTGATCTTCTGATTATCACTACGAAAGCTACTTAGGATCGATCTATGAAGAAAAAAAATTAAAAAGCATTATAGCGCCTTTTCAAAAGGCGTTATTACGCCTTTCCATAAGGCGTTATTATGCCTTTTGAAGAGCCATTATTATGCCTTTGACAGGCCCGTGCTTTTGAAGGGGGAGGCGGGGAGGGGGGGGGGGCAACCTCCCAAAAATAGACAAGCAAACAAAAAACAAGAACCCCCCCCCCCCGAAAAAAAAACCTTAAATACAATGATTTGCCAGAAATTGACCATACTGCAACAAAATGTTCAGGGACCAAGCAGCCAATAAATGAATTTTTATATTTAAACTATAGCAAGACTATTCACCCACACTTGCATACGTACTACCGGCCTGTTTGAAAAGGCGTTATATCCAAAATCCAAAAATGAAAATGCGTTATTTTATATTAATAAATAATTGAAAGATTGAATCAAAGCCATCTTTATTTATGCAATATATAAAAGTATTTTTTATATTCCTGCACATCTCGCAGACAACTGTTTGCATGTGTATTAAGAGAAGTCAACACTCTACTTGTGGAAATCCAGGATACAGGCGGATGCCGCAAGGTGCTTTGCTTGCCATGTATTAAAAATTCATGTCAATTTTGAAAATATTTTTCTCTCCTCTTAGAAAAAAGCAGTCAAACTATTTGAATGGTTATAATGAGCAATTAGCCTTCAACCAAATTTGTGAAATCCATGAGCCCTTGGTAGAGGTGTCTGGCATCAGAGAAGGACTAAGTTGGTTTAACATTGAAAATATATTACACATTTAGAAATCTTTTTCTTCCTGGTAATCTAATTACAATATGTTTAAATCATTTTTGAAGAAATTAGCCCTATATTTAATTGTGAAATTCGTGTCCCGAGGGTAAGATTTCACCCCCCGGAGTGGGCTAAGTTAGTCATGTATTGAAAATAAAAGGCGTAATTACGCCTTTTGGAAAGGCGTAATAACGCCTTTTGAAAAGACGTAATAACGCATTTATTCGCGTTATTACGCCTTTCTTCACGTTATCACGCCTTTCAAAAGGCGTTATTACGCCTTTTTTTGCGTTATTACGCCTTTTCGAAAGGCGTTATAGTCGCCCGCATGGCACAGTGGTTAGAGCGTCTGCTCTAGAGTCGCGGAGTAAGGAATTGATCCTTACGTCGCGGGTTCGTGGAGACCGGTCCTTCGGATGAGACCGTATAAACCGAGGTCCCGTGTCGCAGTAGGCGCTAGGACGAAAAAGATCCCTCACTGTTCAATGGCCCTAAGTGCCGAGTATAGGTCAAAATTTGCAGCTCTCCACCGGCAAGTGGTGGCGTCTCCATAGGAGTGAAAGATTCTCGAGAGGGACGTTAAACAACAAACAAACAAACCAACCAAAGGCGTTATAACGTTATAATTTTTTTCTCCATTACCTTATAGATTTTACCTTATAGACTTTCGTATATTACAGATCTTACTGTGTCGCAAAATTTTTACTGTGTCGCAGTCATAAAATTTGAATCGTTACTGTGTATGGGAAAATTTTACCGTAAAGTAAAAGTATCTTTTGAATATCTGCTTGTGTGTAGGATCAGAATGTTTTTCAACAAATGAATTTTCGGATACCCAGTGACAAGGTATACAATTTTTATAGAAAAAGTAGAGCTCTGTCTATGATATCAAAAAGCCAGAACTTTGATTTGTAGTGGGAAATGGTTGTATAAAGTGTGGAAAAATCGTACATTTGATGTTATTCAATTTTTTTATAAGTTCCTTGGAAATTTTAAGTATCCAAATCGGATTAATACCACTTCTCAATTATGTTGTTCTCCTGAGGTTTCTCTTTCACTGATGTTAATACTTTGGTGATTTAAAAAAAAAAGGGTTGATAGAACATTTACTGAAACCCACATATATCTCTATAAGGATTTATGTAGTTTAGGGATCCAGTATAGGTTAGGTAATTCAAATTTAATTCAATGTTCAGTATATTAAAAATATTTAAAACTGACACAAGATTTTGAAAAAAAAATTCCTTAAAAAAGAGAACTATGAGTTTAAGTTCGATTACCCCTTGCAGAATTAAATCCAAGTTCCTGTGAACTACAATTAAAATAATATAATGAGACAAAGACTACGGATTTCTCAGCTTACCTGATCAATACGGAGGGCTCACGGAGGGTGTGACAGGTCAACAGGGGATACTTTCTCCTCCTATGCACCTTTCTCACCTATGATGTTTCCAGGGGTCTGTTATTGCCCTGTTCACAATTTGTTTTGAATTAATTAGCTTGATTATTGCTCGTTATCTTCACTTTTTTCATTCATATTGCCACTGGTGTTTATACAGCAGTAAGAGTCCACCGTCAAAATGATCATGATTCCTGAGTAAATACCTCAAGTTTAGTCTCGATTCCCCATCTTTAATCAAGTTCAATAGATTTTAAAAAGTTTTGTGTTTCAAAACAGGACAGGATCACACGCTGTGTAATTTCCTGTAAATAAAAGATTGCACCAACAAATGTGCAAACTGACAACTGATCTAACCTTAGGTGAGCATTCTTATAACAAGAGGCCTGATCACACCTGGTCACATTGGCTTGGAAGAAGCAGAAATCAGTTCAGTATTGAATGGGGGGGGGGGGGGGCAAACTTTAATTTACACTGCCTCAGGGTGATTCCATATCAATATTACTAATCATGGCTTTGCTGTTCCTAAACAGAATAATTTTAAAGATTTTTTCCCTATGTAAAACTCTGATCTCTCATTGTGACCCACCCCTACCCACCCTTAATTTGAACAAATGTGAAACTACACTACCTGAGGACGCTTCATGACTAATCATGGCTTTACTGTTCTTGAGCAGAAGATTTTTTCAAGACGAGTCCTATATAATCTTATACAAAACTTTGACCCTCTGTTGTGCCCCCCCCCTTTCAACTCCTGGGGGTCATAATTTGAACAAATATAATTTTACAATACCTTAGGTTGCTTCTTTATAAATTTAACTAATTATGGCTAAGTTGTTCTTGAGAAGAAGATTTTAAAGATATTTCCTATGTAACGTCAAGGGATATATAGATTTTCCTTTTACTCTGTCTGAGTTAATGACTGAAATGATTATTAAGACACCTCTGTCTGAGGGTATATCAGTACTTAAATGTTCTCTATCTAGAGATGGGGACTGAATAAGGTACTACTTGCACCGTGTTTCTCCCCTAGGTTCCCATTGATAGATAAGAACTCGTTGTCTCAATCTTCTTCAATTTTACTACATCTAGAACTTAACATCAATTCCTATACTTGCTACTGGTGTTTATTACTTTTATTTTGCTCTTACCCTTAACGTTTTCCATCCTTAAAAGGACCAGATTCTCTATCCTTAAATGTCCATCACGTACATAATACTCTGATATCAATTTATAGCATTTTACAGTAGAAAAGGATTTACCAAGAGAAAGTTTACTTTAAAATATAATTAACTATGCAGTAATTAATTAACAAAGATTGCACTGAAGTCTATGGGATAAGCGATATTTTAAAAATATAAGAATATCAATAAATACTGTGGAGGAAAGTTGCATTAAAACATTAGAAATATAATGACAATTGAAAACGTTTTTTTTACCAGATAAGTTTTTTTAAAATTGATTTTTTTATTAATCAAAACAGAGGGAGATAACTCTTACCAAAACTCAAATTCATAAATTAGGACATATCACACCCTCATATGCTAATAGTAATAAATGGGAATTATGTCTAAAAATGTTGAGTATTCAACCACTACACATCTGTTATGTATTCAATTTCATTGAATCTGTTGTTATTAGGGATGGAATATCTTATCTTCTTTTGTGCTGGTTCAACATCCAACTTCTTCAGCTAGCTTCTGAATGCCTGACTTTCCCAAAGCTTTGCCTTATAAAATAATACAATTTTTATATTGATTAGGTAAACGGAGTAATCCCTCATCAAACTTATTATGAAACCAATTGCATACCGAATTGTTTGAAATACGAAATTCGAAATACGACCAAGTGATAGGTTTTATTTGCAGCCAAAGAAAGTATAACAACCATAGAATTTGCAAAATTCTTACTTTAAACAAGATTGTAGAAAGTCCTGTAACATCAACTTATTTGTCATTGACCATTGTTTATAATGTCAAAAAGCCCTGGTCTTCAATTTATCGTTAAGAATGGATGTTAGAGTTAAATCACTATCAAACCATATTAAGCCATGTTAGATACACAGAACCAAAAACAAACAAGTATGACATAAATTTTCAAAGTTTTACAATGTAAATTTCTGCCAATGCTGTCAAGCGCACGATGCGTTGTTATTTCTAAAAGTTATTTGAGTATAACATATAATTTTTATTCCAAACGTATACAATATAATATAATTACATTATTGACAGATAATTAAAGATCACGAAAAATAATGGTTCATTTTCCCATTTTGGGAAAATTAAATTCCTGTAGACTTTGAATTTGATGCAGTGTCAATATTCTACCCGAATACGGGGGTTCCCATAAGAGCAAGAGATTGGAAAAATCTATTAACTATTGAACAAACATAGCTAGAAATGCCCAGGTAATTATCTACTTTGAGATACAATGCAAGAGTAATGAAGTGGGGACAGACTTTAAATGCATTGGTAATAATGAACTTTATAAATTGTTACAAGGTTTGTAAGCTGGAACCATAACAATCTTATCTACTGATCTCTTACGATAACTTGTATAGACAATGAATGCACCAAATGCTCAAACCATTAGGATGATAAAAGATTAAAAAGAAACTAATTATAAAACAGTAATTGAGACTCGTTCGTTGTAATATTTTTACACTTCCGCATCGCAAATGTGTCCTTTTCTTAATGTCTGCTGAATCTAATGAATATTTTCATTTTCAATTCTTACAATGTTTTCTCAAAACATGTGCATTTTGTTATGAAATATTGATTTAACTGTAGGAAAAAAAATCAATTGTTCGCTTTTATCCATCATTATAACTTTGAAAACGCGGACGAATACATTTTTATCGAACGTTTTTATCTTTCAATTGTTATACCAATATTCGATCTTATTACGTGTATAATCCCTCATGAATAAACTGACTGTATAGACAGGGACGAGGACAAAATTAAAAAATTGTCAAAGTTTTGTAAGGTAAATACTTAAATTCAAACTATTTACACATCAAGATCATTTTTATTAAAGTAAATGTTTTCTTTCTTTTGATAACAACCTATCTCATTTCACTTTTTTCTGCTTTGTTTGTTTTCCTCATTTTTAAGTTCTATTGGTCAGAAACCAGAAGAGCTTATGCATTGATAAGATGTACGTCATCCGTCCGTCTAGCTGTCTGTCCGTGTGTAAAAAAGCTGCTCCTCCTAGAGTTTTGGTCCAGTTTAATTAGACTTCATACCGTTCACGGTAGCTCGGTCGGTAGAGCGCTCGCTTCGTGATCGGGAAGTGTTGAGTTCGAATCTCGGCACCGAATGACCTTAGTAGATAAAAAATTGGTAGCAACTGTCCTTTGCCATGCGCTCGGCACGTTGAAGTGAAAGTTGCGGGTCCTTCGAATGAGACCTTAAAAACCGAGGCCCCGTGTCACGGCAGGCGTTGGCACGATGTGCCCTATGTGCCGAGTAAAGGTCTAAAGTTGAAGCCCTTCACCAGTATATGGTGACGTCTCTATATGAGTGAAAAATTCTCTAATGGGACGTAAAACAACATACAATCAATCAATTAGACTTGGTACTCAAGTAGACTATATTAAGATACTGTGTATTGATTTCGACAGTCTTGCCATGGTTAAAAAAAAATAGAAATGTCTTTGAAATTTTTTCAAAGGCTACTCCTTCCACAAGTAGACTATACAAAGATGCATATTTCTGTATCAGATTTTGATTTGATAAACAGTGTTGTCATGGAATTTAAAAATAGAAAATTCTATAAATTTCTTTTTTCAAAACTTCTCCTGCAGTTTCGGTCCAATTTTTATAAGAATTATTACAAAAATAGACTATACTAAGAGACATAATTCTGTGAATCGTTTTTTGATATCGACATACAGTTTTGCCACAGTTACTAATTTTTTGTTTTTATAAAACCTTAAAAATAATACTCTTCCAACAATTTTGGTCCAATTTAAAATAGATTTTTAATTTCAACAAACGGTGTTGCCATGGTCACTATATATATATATATATATATATATATATATATATATATATATATATATATATATATATATATATATATATATATATATATATATATATATATATATATATATATAAGTAGACTATAGTAAGATAAATATAATTTTGTATATCGGTTTTTGATTTCAACAAATGGTGTTCCGATAGTTACTCAAAATAGAAATTACTGAACTTTTTTAAAACACTACTCCTCCAAAAGTTTCGGTTAAATCATTAGACTGTTTCACGTCAAGTAGACTATACTGAGATATACCTTTAACTAAAGTACGCAACAGTAGACCTACAGTCTCATCAGAGCCTTCTGGTTATTTATCTATTCACAATTCTTCTGTATCTTACATTCACAATATAAATTAACAATTTATATTTACGTATTTGTATTGGGTGAAAACAATACTAAATGCAGCAAAAATAATCTTTGGCTGTATTAGTATACATGGATTAAAATAGAGTTCTCTGTAGCATAATGTATATACTACCTGCACTACCTGTAGTAAATTGTTATCTTCTATTGCTTACTTTTCTTACATTGTTTGGCATCCTGTTATTCAGATGGCCCAGGCGCAACCCCAAACTCAAATAAACAATATTCAGCAGCTCATCGCTCTCACACAGTCGGGCAATTTGTCTATGCACCATTTCCAATCAGGGGATCACCATTACATACTGCTTGGACACACATGGGTGAACCAAGCGTGTGACATTATACATTACAAGGGATATGTTCACAAAATCTTAGGATTCATAGGCATACGTATGGAAATCGCACAGAGAGAGCAGTACTCTAGAGCGCAATTCCAAGTAGACATCAATCATGGTTTATGTATGGTAAACAAAAATGCATATCCAAGAAATTCAGAGGAAATTGCAATGGCTTGGAGCAGATGGCTAGAAAGGGAAGGGGAAAAAAGGAACTATATGTCAGCCAGCAACTCCAAACAGCTGGTTAAGTACTTGTTGACAGGGTTTTCACATCCACAACAGATTGCCGAAATCAAAGATGTACTGATATGCGAGTTGAACGAAATTTTATTGAAAGGAATTGCTACTCTCTTGATGCCTAAACTCCTCACTTTTTTATTTGAAAACGGTGCGACTGAAATGATGACAAAACATAATACAAGGACTTGGCCATCACTAATGAAAGAAAACTTCATGAAAATGTTTCGACAACCGCCAAAAATAAGCATACCACATATTCTAAAGAACTACATAGAAAGAACTTTTATAGATCAGGGAATCCGCCCAGAAGAAATTTTTCACAATCAAAGGCTTCTATTTGATATTTCAATGCAGTTTTGGGGTCATTGTGAAAAAATTGTAGCATGCTCCTTACTGTTTTCAATTGCTTTGGAAATAATATCCATTATTAAACTTTGGTGCGACAAGAAACTAGGCAGAATCCCGAACCATGCTTTCAAAAGAGAATGGGTTAAAAGTTCAAATGCGATGTTATGTGCCATACTCGGTACTTTTGTGGGATGTCTGTTTGGTTTCCGATTCTTTAAACCACTGTGGAAGCCATTTGTTCTGGGATTCATATTGAATATTTGCTCTCGAATCTTCGGAAGAGTAATGCTGTCGCAGCAGTAAATTGTTCCAGATGTTAAAATTATTTAAAAGACGACAGATTTTCTTTTTTATGTAGTAAAAACAATAGATTTAACAAAAATGTTAAAGCTTGAGGTGCATCGTATTGTAACATTAGTATGCATTGTTACAACTATATTCCCTCCGAATACGTAAGTTTTTTCTCAGAAAAGTGCCATTGAAATACAACTTCTTCGAAGACCATATAAGAACACTATGGTACTTGTTTGAATTCTATGTATAAATACCAGAGTTTTCTCACTTAACCTATAAAATGTGCTATAGTGTGACTAACATTGATGCATAAAGAAGATTTTCGTGTGTTTTAAGTCATTTGAAGTTCGCTGCTACATTGCAACAGACTAACCCCACCCCCCACCCCCCACCCCCCGCCTATTGTTATTTCGTACGTGTAAATTTTAATATCGTTTCTTTGATTGAACTTTGATTCTTTTTGTAGAATGATATGGATATTTGATTGAAAAGTCGAAATAAAGATTTCCTTTGTATATTTGCAATTTATTACATGCAATTGTTGCACTCATACATGCGAGCTCATCCTGCATACGAGTGCGTCTATCAGCAAGAGTTATTTTACCTGCATTTTTCTTTTTGCAGGGAAAAAATATAGCTAAAACAATATAATATTATACATGTTAAAACATGCAAGTTTTTAAAAACATATGAAAAGATTTAAATATTCTAATTTGTGAAAGTAAAGATATATTGATACAAATGTTTTAGGACAAAAAATATTTATAATTATTTTAAGAAAGAAATACTCGCAAAGGAAAATACAAGTGAATATTTGCATTATCAATGGGTTTTTTTCCTCTCTAAAAGGTATAGTATTACGAAGGAATATTGAAACTGATGAAATATTTGGCCAAATACTAGCTTTACTTGATGAAATTTTTGAATAATTCTTTTTGAAAGTTATCTCTCCTATCAGAGCTACATTAGACCTTAAATGCATGTTTTACTCTTTAACAAACATATGAAATTCATTTTCTCTGGGTACATCGTCCCTGGTCATAAGTTGAAAAATTCATTCTTTATGGGAGGAATATGGCGGTAAGATGGGGTCGAATGCCTGTGCCAGATAGAAATATAAGAGGCAGGGAAAGTGTCGGCCAGACTGGAATCGAACCAGTTAACTCTCGCTAACTGTTCAGGTGCTTTACCACTGAGCTACTGGGCCGATGTGCAGAGAAGTAGACATCCAAAATTGGAACATTCTGTTGTAACACCCTGCGTTTTAAATTATTATTTGGAATTATACAAAACTCTTTGAATATTTAATGTAGCTATTGGTAGGAAACAGCATCGACTCGTACAATTAAATGCATGTTTCTTTGGAATCAATTTTTCTTTTGTGTCCGATTTAACCTTTATTCAATATTGTTTACTCACAATGTCAATTTCTGCTAAAAAAAAATATTCAACAAAAGAGTTCTTCAAGTAGTAAATGTTGGTAGCTTTATAGAACGAAAAACAAAACGCACTGCAGCATGAGGCCATTTTACGTGGGAATTATAGGAAGCTAGTGCAGAATCAAGTTTGTTTAAACCATGGCCTCCTGAGGGTAAGATGGGCTACAAAATGGGATCAGAATTTTACATGAGAATGTATAGGAAATTAAAAGAGAGAGAGAGAGAGAAGCAAGGTCATACTTAAAAGTATTATTATTGAAGATTCCTTATATGTATGGATTGAATTAAGGTTTGCTTTTTTTCTTTCCAAATATCAAACCTTGGTAAGGAATCAAATTTTACAGGTGCTTGTATGACATTTTAAGAAAATCTTCTCTGGAACAGCAAGGTAAGGTTAGTGATCTTGATATTGAAGCAAACCCAGGTGATGTGTGAATTCAAATCAACATTATATAGATCCCCACCTATCATTAACACATTTAGATACATATACGTCACTCTAGTCAGACAGGTTTTATACATGTATATACATGTAGTTTTTCAGCCATGCATAGTCATGTTATAGCATAAATCTTTAGTGTAAAAGTTGTAGTAGTTTCCCTCTGTGTTTCTGCTGTTATCATTTTATGATTCCAGTGCCACATCGACCCTCGTCATGGCTTTAGTGACCCTTCCAGGCTGCAATCCATGTCGGCGCACAGCAGAATTTTGCAACAAGCCATCGCTGGCAACTTCTGCTCACCCTTCAGGGTCGTCAGCACCATATGGCTCCTCGTTTCTGCAAACTGTATGCGCAAAATGCCAATTTGAGGATCAGCGCTTACTCATTGACACTTGCTATACTTGATTATCGTCCATTGTTTTGATACCATTGTTTTATCATGTAATTACCTTATAATGTTAAACAAGAATAAAGCCATGACAGATACTACCATTCTGAATTGTTTATTCTTTCGAGATAAATTGAGTGGGAAAATGCAGCGAAAATACTCCATAGCTGTACTCATGCAGTATAAATAAATAAAAAGTAAGCATGAAAGCAAACCATTTTATCATACGGTGGTACAAATTGATATGTTCTGTTGCTTGCTTTAACTTTTGGCATCTACCAGATGGCGCAGGCGCAAGAAGAAACTCGAATAACCGATCTTCAGCAGCTCATTACACTCACAAATTCGGACAATTTGTCTATGCACCATTTAAAAGTCCGTCGACGGTTGTATGATCACCATTACATATTACTGGGGCACAAGTGGGTGAATAAGGCGTGTGAAATAATACATTACACTGGAAATTTTCACACAGCCTTTGGATTGACTGGCATAGGAATCGCACGGAGAGAGCAGCTTTCTGGAGAACAATTTCAAACCGACATTCATAAATAATTTAATTTCGTTTGTATTCTAGCCTCTGATTGGTTAATATCCAAAAAGGAACACAAATTATTTCTGTATAACCTGGTTTGGTATGGGGACACACCCCCCTGACAACCAGCTGAATCATCTGTATCCATACAATCCTCTCATTTCCAGTCCTCGGGATTCATGGAAAATTCCAGATTTAATAAATGTACCTTTAACTTCAAACAACAATTCGATCTTACCACATGCAAACAAACAACATGGCTGCTAGGCCTATGTATCAGTTTTTACCTCCCCTCGCTTCCCATCACTTCCGTTACTACGGTTGTATTATTGAGCGGCAAATTTGAACTAATGAAAAGGAAGGAAATTTTAAACCCCTAGTTATTTAATGATTTTAAAATTAAATTATAAGGAATGACTCTAATTCTTGGCCAAATTATTCGAGTATAACCTGGTTTGGGTCAGTTTACGCTGTTTTATAATCCGCTTCGCGGATTATAAAGCGTGAACTGACCCAAACCAGGTTATACTCGAATAATTTGGCCAAGAATTAGAGTCATTCCTAAAAGGTTTATATATTATAAAAAATGATGAATATCCAATAAACTCAGAGGATATTGCAACGGCTTGGAGCAGATGGCTAGGGATGGAAGGCGAAAGAAGGTACAATATCTCAGCTAACAACTGCGAGAATCTCGTGACGTACTTATTGACAGGGGTTTCACAATCAGAGCAGTGGACATTAGCTGGGTTTTCCCGGAGAGTCTAGGGAGACTCCATAGATGTACTCATTTCCGAATGGAAAGAAACTTTGTTGAAGGGATTTGCAAGCATCTTGGTTTCTCCGCCTCTCAGAAATCACTCTAAAACATTCGCAACTGAAATAAATAGAAAAATGAAAACAAGGAATTGGGCAGCACGAGTAACAGCAAAAGTTAGGAATATGTTCCAACAATCTCCAATATTAAGTCTACCAAATTTCTTAAAAACTTTATTGAAAGATTTAGTAGAGAGCACGGAATTAAACCAGAGGAAATCCTTCATAATTCTAGGTTTATGTACGATATTTTAGTACAGTTTTTAAGTCTTTGTGTTAAAACTGTGGGATACTCATTCCTCTTTTCAATTCTTTTAGAAATCATAAGCATCATATCTATAATTGAACTTTGGTACAAAAAGAAAAGAGGCAGAATCACGAATCTCGTGTTTAAAAGAGAATTGGTCAAAAGAATGATTGCAATGTTATGTACCATAACAGGTACTGTCTTGGGATGTCTGCTGGGTTTCCTGTTCTCAACATCTTTCTGGAACAGCCCATCGGTTATGGGCTTTCTAGGAAATATTATATTTCGACTACTTGGAACCATCACTTCTGGAGCTGTGGTAGATTGGGTCAGGATTGGCTAAATTTATTCAGAACAACGACTAAAATTTCTCTTTTGCATGTCATGGACAATAGAAGTAACAAAAATAATAACGCATGCAATGCATGGTATTGTACGTGTATCTATAGTAATACCTGTCATAATTATTCCCCTTCTATATATTTTTGTGTGTATGTGTGTGTTTTTATCCCCTTGTTATTGGAGATTCGGGAGCAAATAGCTTTTGGTCTATCCCTCTTTGTCAGTCTGTTTGTCCGTAAAAACTTTAACCTCCGCCATAAATTCATTTTTAAAACAGTCATTTTTAAGAGTCAGGTTTCAGGTTAACGTCATTTATAATGTATTCCAAACGGCTGCCGCGTTTCTCAATCACAGAACTAGATTTGTCTCTTAAGTCCAGTGTTTGACAATTTCGAAATTGCTGGAAAACATTCTATAAACTATTATTGTTGTTGTTTTGTAAATATTTTGGTATTGTACAGAGACTAAGATATAGACATCTAATGTTGGGACATGTTTGTTGAAAAACCCCGTACTTAGTCTGATGCGCCTCAAAATATAAAATTTCATTGAAATCTGTTCAGGGTTTGTCTAGATATCTAAGGTTGAAAAAATAAAAGCATTGACAGAGAAAAAAGACAAAGAAGAAAATCTCCATGGTGGGGTTAAATTAATAACGTGTGTCGTTTACTAACTATTGAATTAAAAATTCATATAATGAGTACGCAACAATTAAAAACTGAAATTTTTTTTACATTTTTTATAGAGGGCACGTGTATGTGTATATTGTATTATCATACCCATGTGGGAATCCACGTATTGGGAATTATGTCAGAATTGTTTTGTCAAGGAATAAGGAAATTGTATCATAGACTTTGCTGAATGCTACAATTGAATTCAATTGGTTCAAGCTATTTGAACTGAGTTAAGACATTTCTTAGACACAAAATACTGGAACAAAACTGCTTCTGTTTCTTTGGTAGGTAAAACTGTCCCACTGAAATTTCTGATGTTTAGCTCTTGTGTTCCAATGTAGTTTTTCCGATGAAGATGTACCAAGTTTCGATTCTTTGCTGAAATGGTAATTTTGAGCATGCAAATGGGTTTTCTTTTTTTCTAATTATCAGAGTAAAATTCAATTCTTAATTTTGAGTGGACATGAGAATCAAGGGGAAGGGCATAAGTAAAATGGGAAATGTGGATTTCAAAAACAGACTCACGACAATAATTACTAAAGAAACGCTGCATGTTGAAAAGGCACCGAAGGACCCTCTATACACTGTACACTAAAGAGTTCTAATTCATTGGTATTTTTATGCAGTTAGAGTAATTATTTGTCGTTAGTTTAAAATAAAATAAATTAAAGTCTGCAATGTATTACTCAATTTGTAATCAATTCATACCCCAATTTAGGTAAGCAACAGTAATTTCTCTTCATCAATACTTCGTTTTCTTTGATTTTTTTTTCCTGAGAGTAAATGGTGGATGCCCTGTGTTGAAATTGAGTCAGTAATCACAACTTTATAAGATATATTAAATTTGTCCAAAAACATTTCATATTAATGTATAAAATATTGGGATTAGTGCATAATTTTTTTTTTTTTAATAATTTTTTTTTATGTATGTATGGTACAAAACTCTGTGGAGTGAGTTGAAAAAAAATTGTTAAATATTAAAATGTATTTCACACTTAATACACAATACAATAGTCGAAATTCTGTAGAGAAAATCGACGTCATTATGCAACACCTAACATCTCCCTTCTATCGTCAACAAACGACGATAGAAGATTAAAATGAGCCAATATGGATATAACTTTATGCTTCATTTTTCATATTTGAATTGAATTATTAATTAAAACTCTTATGTAACCATAATACGTGTACAATTCCCTGTTCGCAGGGGCGTAGCTTCCATTGTGGCAATGAGGCAACTGCCTCACTAGATTTTTCAGCACCGTCCCCTTTCTTATAATTTTTGTTTTTTCTTTAGGCTTCTCTATTAAATACTTTTGAATATGTAGTATAGTAAATGCACGTTAAAGTCGTCAATGATGAAACCGGTAAAATTTAATATGAAATTTCTGTCCAAGACAAGTATGATTTTTGCATTCTAAAACCCCCAAATTCATTTTTCGTCAGGGGCTTCACCCCCTGATCCCCCATCCCCACCCCACCTCACCTGGGTTCCGCCCTGAACTTGCTGGGGCCTAAGACAACCTCCAGACCCCTGGCCACAATAGTTTTGCCTCACTTAAATTAAAAGTCAAGCTACGCCCCTGGTTCGTATGTTGTCTGTCAACTTTTTTAAAAAGACATCCTAAGGATAGGAAAAAAATGTTTTTAAAATCATTAATTGATCTGATTTCAATGAGATGATTTTATCTGAATATTCATACATCTGTAGTCTCTTTGTAAGGGTACGGAGTCATTCAAAACTTTAAATTTAATGTATTTGTAGGTAGGGATAATAGCATCGATTCTTACAATCAAATGCAGGTTTATATGAAAAACCATTACACTGGAATCAATTTATCTTTTGTGTTCACCGATATTCAATATTGTTTTCTCATAAGATCAATTTCTATCAAAAATATATATATAACAAAGGTATCTCTGTAAAGCGTACTTCAAGTAGCAAATGTTGGAAGCTTTTTTAACTACACCATATTGAGCGTCAGGTATTCAATGTACAAAGTCTGTTCAAATAAAGAGCGTACTGCAAAATGAGGCCCTTTATCCATCCAATTGTACGTAGGAATATACCCTGTATAGGATTAAAACTTCTCATGAACGCCTTGGCAATGATATTAAGTTGATATTAATAAGCAAGCACCCTTAGGTAATGCAAATTCAAGTTTGTTTAAATCTTGTTCTCCATGGGTAAGGGGACCATAAAGGGGTCAGAATTTAACATGGGAATGTAATAGAAATTAAAAAAAACAAACAAACAAAACATCTCGCTAAACTGAGCACTTTGGCTAGGAAAAATCAGAAATCATTTCAGTATTGAAAAATTTAAATATGGGGGGCTGATTTGGACAAATCTGAATCTCCACTAACCTAGGATGCTTCCGTATTTCTTAAACAAATCTTTAGTTTATTTTCCCTAAATATTTCTATGAAAACGTTATATATTTTATCAGGGATTAATTAAGATTTGAACAAACTTGAATCTACACTACCTGAGAATTTTTCTGTATTTTACTATCATTGCTTTGCTGTTCTCAAGAAAAAAATTTAAAAGATGTTTTTTTTCCTATATATTCCCAGGTAAAACTTTGATCCCTCAGGTTAAACTTTGATTGGTCCAACCTACCCCTGGGGGATATGATTTGAACAAACTTGATATATATATATATATATATATATATATATATATATATATATATATATATATATATATATATATATATGCATGTATATAGGGTGTCCCAGAATATATGATACCATTTCAAGATTATATAAAACCTTGTGAAATAAATATTGATTTACGACAAATGCATTATAAACATTGTATATACTGTCCAATTTTATTCACATAATCTGACAGTCATTAAAAAGAAAACAACAAAATGAGTTCACTTTGAAAAATGCTATGGTTTTTAAATCGCCCTCTAAATGACGTTCTATCTGTGTAATGATAATGTTTAGCCGACATCGCTCAAAATTCAAAATTGAGACAACAGTGCCTGTCTCGGTAGTAACTTCTGCATTTTCATCAGAGGTAAACCTTTTATATATGTTAAGGACTCTGGTTTGGGTTAAGCAGCAGCAACCTAAGACTAGGATTGATAATTACAGTTTCAAAATGAGGGTAGCTAGCTCTTTTGATAATCCATTTTGATTGAAATTGCAGTTTTTTGCAAAAGTTTGATGTAAATTTGTTACGTTGCAATTTCATAAGTGTGAGAATTTTTTTTGGAATATTTTGTAGCTAAAAAATTGTACTTATTCAAATATTTTTATTTATATCAAGCAAATTGGCCAAGGGATGTGTTTATGGAAGGTACTTCAAATGGTGTCATATATTTTGGGACACCCAGGATATATATATATATATATAGAGAGAGAGAGAGAGAGAGAGATTCCTTGGTTAATCTTGAACCACCCTTGGCTGCTGCCCAATCCTTGCCAACAGTCATGATTGGAAAGGGGAGCAACTGAACTTTAGAAATACTCTCACAAAAGTTATAACTTTCTGACCCATAGTTCCAAGCAAATGACCTGACAACATAATTTTTTGTTCCCCCTTTGCTGTCCTAGCTCCCTGACAGTCTTGCCTTTTGCATTATTGCTCCCTTGCTCTGTTGTCCTTAAGGGCAAGGAATGAATGGTTTAAAATCTGTTGTCATAAAAAGATGATACTGGCTCAACATGTAAAAATCAGAGATATGGGTATTTATCACTGACAATGGACAATCAAACATATGCAAAGTCTGAGTAAATAAAAATATTTCAGTATCAACACATCGGCTCGGTGCTGATGTCAATCATTATTACTTGCTGTCCAAATTCTTCTTAAAAGTTAGTGCAAACAAAATGATAGAAAGCATTGTAAATTATTTATTCAAACAATTTGTATTAAATTATTATGTCTACAAAAAATAATTATATATCATGTGGATTTACAAATACTGGTAAGCCTTATGAATGATTATTTTAATTTTTTAAACAAAATATCACAGATACACCTACAAAAAGCACTTTTATACACACACATTATTGTTTAAGTCAATATGACGGAATGTTATACGGACTGGTAAAAAACGGACGGAATTCAACAAATATTTCTTAATAAGAATATGAATCTACTAGACCTGAAATTGATTCAATTGGATTTTTTTATGTTAAAATGCCAGAAATATGAACAGTGTTTACTAAATAACAAATATTGTACAATTTGAAAACCATTCCACAAAATATTTATATACATGTAACAAACGTGTTACACATAAACAATTGTGTTTTAACATTTACCACAAACAAAAACTGCATTGTAAAACAGATAGACAGACTTCCCTGAAATCTGCAGAGAGACAATATGATCCTCCATTCATTTTCATTTTCTATTCAAAGAAAATTATTTTTTAGTAAGAATAAAATTCGCAAAAATATAGATCACAATCAAAGTGAAATAGATTTAAAAAGAAAATAAATATTAATTGGTTCAAAATTATATACAAAAAAAAAATGAATGACAATAAATATAATAAAATATCTACAGACAATAAAAATATTCTTTTTATTAATAAAATATAGTTTTCAAAACAGATGTAAAAATGATATGGCAAAATGAATATTAAACTTAAACAAAAGCTCTGCAAGTTGTTCTGAGTGTCTATCTAATGGACGGACATTGTGTGAATTAAAAACAATGGTAAAATAAAGTATGGCTTTTTAGTCTTTTGTTATAGGTTTTACGAAGGGACATAACTCTCATATCTGCAGTAAACATCATCTCGTCCAGGCCATTACAACTTTGTTGAAAGCTACAAACACTCCCTTGTTAGGTTTGCTGTAATAAAATAAAAGACTTTGGCTTTAATTTAGACAGAGCATATAAGCATTTGCAAAATGACATTTTCAAGAAATAAAAAACATTATTTACAGAGCAGAAAAATATATGCATATCATACCATCGGAAGTATCTCATTCCCTCAAATTTTCCATCATGTTTTCCGTCTGAAAAGCGACATGAAGCAAGATAAACAAATTTTACAAACTGATTGAAAGAAATATGAAAGATATTCCATAGCAAAGTTTTATCCTTGTTTTTTAATCATACCTACCTTCTTTGTCTAACTCAACCCCTAAATATGCATCACTACGACCTGGTAAATGTCCAACAAATTTCACGGATCCTTGACTTAGTTTCCCACCAGCTCTGGAGAATTTCACAACATCCTCTAAATTTATGTCACCAGGGGAACGGGGAGAAAAGGGCTTCATCCCAGTTGTCAGTGGTGCAAGAGAACTGAAAAATATAAAATTTCAAACTCTCAATTTTTCCAAGACAGAAAATGTATGTTAGTTTCGAAAAATTTTTAATAATTTTGAAAAAATAACCAATTGAAATTAATAATATACATGCATTTTGCTACATTAAATGACAGGCTTGTAGGAATAAAATTAATTGTCCTTAATTTCAACAATTCTGTGAGCCTTAACAATCACCTGAGTGTCACAAGGCAGATTTTTTCAAGGCCATAAAATATATTCTTATTTCTTACATACTGCTTAAAGCTTTGCAAAACTTAAGCACCAACAGAGCCCCTTAATCCAGAGTGGGTAATGAAGTGAGCAAATTTGAATCTGCTCTATATGCAGATTTCTCTGACATAAATTTGACAATTTGAAATCTTGTTCTTGAGAGGATATTTTCCTTACTTATACAACATAAAACATTTGACACCTCCTCCTATTCTGCTGAGGGGCCATATTTTCAGCAAATGTAAAATTTTACATAATTGACTTTTAATAAATATCTATATGTATCTCTATGTAGAAATGGACTTTAGGCCTTTGATAATCTTGAATCTACACTTTAGGAGGATGCTGCACATATGACTTTTAAATTGATAATTTGTTGTCACATCTTAATAAGAGGAGCATTTTTAGAGAATTTTGCTACATTATTTCTATGTAAATCTTAATTTGGACCCTCTTTTTGGCCCCATTTCTATCCTACTGGGGGTCATTGATTGAACAATGTGCCTGCATATAAATTAAACACATCAAAGCCTTTTAGTTCAACAGAATGAATTGGTTAAAGATTCTTCTGGTCTACTTCCATAGTAAAAGTTTTATCCCATTTGTGGTCCAAACCTGGCCCAGAAGACACGACTACGCAAGTTAACTTCTGGTCACCAATAAATCAGTTCTCACCTATTTGAAGCCGCTAGCATGTTTCTGTTATGTTGAGTAGTAAGTACACTAGGAGTGATGGTTCGGAGGTTTGCAGTAGGGGGTGCAGGATTTCTCTTATTGAGGGTCCTATCCACTGGTTGGGTCAGCATAACCAATGACCTCTCTGTTCCAAAGGGTCCTGACCTTTCTGTACCCATGGTGAGGGAACTCCTCAATAATTCTGGGAAAAGAGTATGTCAAAATTACATTCAAATATTCCACAGCTATTTTCCATATTATATAGCTATGCTGTCATTGTCTCTCTTACACATGTACTACTAAGTGACAAAACATCACAATAACAAACTGATGATTAATCTTGTGTTTCCATGTCTACCACAGTGATGATATAAATACAGTTGAACTTCGGTGTCTCAAACACGGATATCTCAAATACCATGGATATGTTGAAGTGATTTGGAAGTCCCAAATACTTATTCTTTAAGTATTTCACCCTGGATATCTTGAATCCTCAGACATCTCAATTTTTTCTCGCGGCCCCAATGAGTTCGAGATAATGAGGTTTGACTGTAACAGTTGTTGAATCAAATTTTATATCAAACAATTTAAAACTCCACTAACCAATTTTCCAGAATATATTACACAATTAGTCTTCAACTATTAAATATAAACAACCATAGTCTGTTATTTCTACCATACTCCTCAAATCAATTTGAAATCTTTGTTACTGCAAAGCTAATTTTTGGGAAAAATAGCATAATTAAGCAGATTATCAGCCAAAAATATCCCTGCACTATATCAGGTATATACAGCTGAACTCCCACACATCATACGTGACATACTGCAGATATCCAGGTCCTCAACAAGTTTGAAAAGCTGAACATCTCAGTTCTTATTTTAAATACACTATACCACCAAGAATTATTTCTACCAAAATGAAGCATACCAGAGACGCTAGCTACTATTTGGGGAAAAAATTCTCTACAAAACTCTCCTACCTGTGTAGTGTTCTATCATGTCACATTTAGTCGATCTATATGGTCCTAGGTATTGATTTTCAATTACTCAAATGTACTTTTTGATAAAATACTAAGCATGCAATCTATCACTCCAGGGATTAAAGGTAAAAGTTGTTTAAATAACACAACTCTGTTAGTGTATGTTTCTGCTTGCCAAAGTAAAAAGTTTTTTTTCAGTGTTTACGTTCTAAGGCATTTAATCATTCTATTTAATGTTTAACCTGCACCTTAACAATCACACACTCGATGAAAGACCTGCATACTAATAAATGTTCCTGGAAAATGCAGGTATTAATTTGATCTTTATGTATTCTCTTGGTGCAACAAGATTAAAGTTAAATATTCATAATGTGGTTGTCTTTGTTTAATAAAACTAGGTTTATAAGCATTTTAACTGAATTCTTTCCAGAAAAAACAACAGGTTTTTAAAGGGTAAAAAAATTACACGTCAACAATTTTACTGCATATCTGCACAGGATTTAATTACTTGAAATGCAAGAATAGAAAAAAAAAACAACTAATGCTAATAATACTTGGCAGCATAATGAAAATTATTTTTTTTTCTGGGATCCTGGAAAAACATTGACAGTAAGCCAAAATGAATATCATACATGTATATCAAATTATACATAATTTCTTTTATATAAAAGTAAAATATATTAATCACCTCTTCCATCAGCTGATTTGGATCTCGGGTGTTTAGAATATGACGGCTCCATCTCCTCGTCCGATCCCTCCGATCCCAGGGAGTCCCGTCTCCGCTGGTAACTATACTGATGAGTGACAGACCGTCGGTGCTGGGGCTCTGGACTGGTGGGGGAGAGACGTGGGGAGACTTCTTGAAGCTTCGTGTTCACCAGGATATCGGTACCAGTGTCGCTTTCTTCCCCGTCCTGGTAAAGACCTGATTTCCTCATTCCATCATATCCTTATTAAAAGAAATAAAAAATCACTGAAGTCACATACAGTAAAAGTCTTCTTTTTCAGTTTCTTTAAATCAAGTTTTAATTATTACACCTCATGACATTGTCCATCAAAGTATATTAGTTTACCAAATAGAATTTATTTGTAAGATTAGCACACACTGATTACAATGTCTTGAAAGTTTATTCAGTGAAGATGATATTGTGATATATATATCCTTGTAGGAAGTGGCATGTTTTCTTAATTTTTTAATGCTGTTAATAAATATTTCAACTGTCAGTAGGGCAGACCTCTTTGGAAACAAGATAAATCACAGTCAAAGGGCATTAACTCTTGTAATTTCCCTGGTAAAGCTATATGGGCTGGTATACAGAAAGTGCAGGGTTGGTGGGTTTGTGTTAATAAAGAACCTATAGTTATTGCTACTTTACCTCTTTCCTGGTAGCTGGACTGGTATACAGAGAGTGCTGGGTTGGTGGGTTTGTGGTAGGTACCCGTCAGATAGTCTGTATTATTGCTGCGTTCTGACAGTGCCGAGGATGGGCGTGGTGGAATAGGTTCCTCTGTAAAGTAGCAGGGGAAAAAGATACTCAATATAATGATTAAATAAAATATTTTTTGCGTGTAGATATAAACATTGAAAGAAAAGCTGATATGTATAAGAGGCATGCATAAAATATTTCAGAAAAATATGCACAGACAGTTCAAGAACAAAAGAAACTGGTCTATCCATCCACGTAGAGGCAGAGATTAATGAAATAAACTAATTGATAGTGGAAGCTTTCTGAATTACTGTTTTTAAAGAAACAAAATAGTTTGCTTTAACTAAATTATTTCTAACTAAATTAATTTCTACAATTTAATTAAATGATTTTAAAGTGTTCTTATTTCAATACAAGGTACAATGAAAAATTTAAATATACAGTGCAGAAATAGTATCAATCAGTGATTACTTCAGAAATTTCAAGTTAAATGCAAGTTCTGTGTCAGGACATAGAGATTGCTATAAATTGGTTTCAGCTATAATAAAAAGTGAACATAAAGAAAGAAAAAGAACAGAATTAAATCATCATAAAATTACCAAAACATCTTTCAAAATAATGATACATTCCAATAGCGACACTGAAATTCTGCAGTAAAAAGATGCACAAACTAGAACTAGTTCAGAGATTAAAGCTCACGTTGTAGATCAAACCTTTTTAGGGTTAAACAAATTTGAATTCCCAATCCCTCATAACTCATTGTACAAATGGATTTAAAAACTGTTAGGTTTATCTGATTTAAATAGATCTATACAATGTTAAATCTACCCCAAAGAATTCAATTCTGGTGGCAAAAGCTCTAGCTCTTAGTGAATATATAAACATATATACTGAAAGATTAGGAAAGAGGCATGTCTTGGTTATTATATATTATACTTTTTAATGTGTCAGTCAAACTTTACCAATTTTCATGCATTTGAGAATATGCATTAATTATAGTTAAGTTCACAAATTATGAAAATAAATTTCAAATTAGCTTTCATTTTGGTGCATATACCAGTTTTAATTTTCTAAAACATAAATGAAGTCACTATCTCTGTACTTAAAAACACTCAGCAGTCATATTGCATATTTTGAATCATGTAAAATGTACCAATGAATGCATAAATATTGCTTCATTTTTGCCTTCAATCTAAAATTTAACTTTCTGCATCATACAGCATCTAAAGTTTTCCCTGAAACAATATGATTTTCTTCTACAACCAGGAATATAATTTTGCTAATTTTTATTCTTGAGTAGATATACGAGAGAGAAAATGAGTACAAATCTACAAATATGAACAGATAACAACAGTTAGCTGAAAGTTTGAATATTCTGGTTAATAAGAACAGACCACATGCACACAACATCCAAACCAGAAGTGCAGAATTAGACAACCACCATTGGGGGCAGTGCCACACTTCCAGTTCTACATATTTTTAGTTGGTTACCTCGTCGGCTACCAAGGTCGAAGCGACGAATGCAATAAACACATGCAAACCTACCATCCCAGTCTAATCTAGGCCGAGGGGCGTGGTCTAATCTAGGTCGAGGGGTGTGGTCAAAGTGATATTTGGTGCGCTGATAGGTTGAAGTTGATGGAAGATCCACGTACCCAGGAGAGGGCGACCTTCGCCCTGACATCCGTGGGTCAGGCGTTCTGGAGCGCCCTCTATAGGTAAAGTGAGCATGCCTAAGATCTGCCTCTGATCGTGACCATTCTATAACCAGTCATGCGTGAATGAAGAAAACAGTAGTAAGTAAAAAGAGGCTAGAGTGTTCATTGTGAGTTTTGTTAAATAGGTTCAAGGGGAAGGAAAAATTTCTCATTCTCATGTGAAAAATGCATCAGTAAAACATGTTACACAGCCAAAACCAGACAAAGCTCATTATATTTCAGAGAGTGAATTACTGCAGACTTGTTAATTACTTCTGATATAAAGAATTCCATTTTTCCAAGTAGTTGTTATTCCTGTAATAAATATTTCCATGATATATCACAGTATATGCTGGCATCTATCATAACTGTTCCGAATAATTTTATTCTACCTCTATCTAAATCTACTGTATATATCTGAGCTTAACTATCACCTATAAACTAAAAAGCATTGTTTAACATTTCTCAATTTCTCATTTCACTCTCAAATTTTTATTCTAAAAGTATTAAAAAACTTTGTTTAACATTTCTCCTTTTCTCATTTCACTCTCAAATTTTTACTCTAAAAGTATTTAATTAGTGTTTCATGCATGCACATTACATTCCACTCTCAATAAAGGAAAAAATTCATGCTATGATGTCTTGCAAGCCATGTAACAAAGCAAAGCACAGTAATTCCAACCTACCTCTGTTTTTATCAGCAAAGTTTGGGGTAGATTTGTATTCCTGTTGGTATGTGTTCCTCTCCAGTTCCTTATAAGAAGGTTCTGTATATGATGGTTTGGAAAGCTCAGTGCATGATTTACTGGGAGGAATCTCATTTCTTCTGCTTCTCTCTCTGTCGTACTTATGCCACTCTGTTTCTATGGTGACGGTGTTATCAGGTGTCCTTGACCTTTCCCTGCCTAGCTGGTTATACTCCGATTGTCTAGCTGCATTATAACGAGGTAGTGTGGCTGGCACTGGTTCCCTATCCCCACCCTCTGGGCCTGTCCTATAACCTTCAGATCTGGGTTTATCCTCAAGGTCATATTTATGTCTGTCTGTGTGTCTATCTAAACTGCTGCTAAGTCTTGAAAATCTATCAAATCTGGGCTTTGTATCCTCTCCATCTGCAATTTTTCTAAAATTAGCATCAGCTCTTTCTAAACTGCTCCTAAGTCTAGTTTCTGCCTTTTGAATACTGCGACCAAAGTAGTTTTCTTCCTTGGTAGCACTGTCTTTGATATCACTGTTTCTGTATTTACCAAGTGTATCAGCTTCAGTTCTGCTATATTTGTTGTCTGTCTGTCTGTGAATGCTACTGAGCAGTCGAGCATCTTCTTGTTCTAAAGACAGCCTGCCTGATAAAGTTCTATCCTTGGAAAACCTGTCTGATCCTAGATCTAAAGACCTTTCTGAAAAACGGAAGAAAGGTGATTTTATTTCATTTTGTTTATTATGCTTGCTATCACTTCTAAAGCTAATAAAATAAGTATGGGCAATGCATAAAATAATACCCTGACAATATGCATGACCTATTAATATTTTTTGCTTTAAAATTGCTATTTATAAGTAACAATGATAGAAGGAGGGCAAGACTCAAAACAGGACAAGTTCTTACCCAGACTGAATCCCCTGGAGTGAAGAGGTGTCCTGACTTCTCGTGGTGACGTCCTAATGCCCCTTGGTGACACGGTTCTCGCCTCCTGTGTTGACACCCTAACGTCCCGTGGGGGAATCATTCTCTGTCCCTCCTGCTTTAATTTCATCAGTTCCTCCCTCACCTGCATGCTCTCCTCGTGGAGTTTGTAGTTCCTCTCTCTCAGAGCTCGGTTATCCTCCCTCAGTTGTTGTATCTCTATCTGAATCCTGTGTTCTGATTCAGTGCTTGAGCCACCATATCCTTTTTCATACATTTTGGATATCTACAATATGGAATTTATTTTGGTCACTATTGGTGGAAAAATGAAGGGAATAGAAAACTTTACTGAATTTTTCCATTGCCCATTTTTAGTTTTTTCCATCTTTACCACTCATAATGTCATAGAAAACTTGTACAATTTTTATTTACTTTTCAACAAACAGGCAACTTTTTTAAATAGGTAAAGGACTTTTATAACTTTCTAAATATATCATGAAAAGTTAAGAGTGTTTACAGTTGACTTAAGATTTCCCCATTCAGTACAAGCTATACCTGATCATGTAATCTCTGATTTTCCTCCTGGAGGTCCAGATTCTGAGATTCCTGCCCCACTCTCAGGGCTTCGTTGGCTCGTTGTAGTTCCTCTACTTTCCTCTCCGTGTTGGAGAGTTCTGACACAGCTGTCTCATTGGCCTCCTGTAAATCCTGGACCTGGCTCTCCAAATCAGCTGGAAATTGTAAATAAATTCTTACATTACCACACTGGTTAAATCTTTTTGTTATACAAATAAAGTAGACTGCATGCATGTAGATATTCATGTAAAAATGCTAAAATGTAGGTAATAAAATATATATACAAATTATATTGTAAATGATTAGCACTTTTCTTTACTGCCAAATGTCAAATCATTTAATATGGTCTCCTTTCAAGACACTTTTTAGGTCCATATGATGTATTTTCTCAAAATGTATGCATTCAGAGGGTAATGAGTTGTCCCCCAATATCAAATTATAGCTGAGTGTCTTCCACAGAGTGTAGGGGTTACTAAATGTAGAGTTATAGCTTCCTTAGACTCATACCTATTTTTCTCTGTATATGTAGATGGAGTGTAGAGTTAATATCAGTCACAAAGGCTTTAGCTTACCAATACACTTACCAGGGTACTTATTTTCCTCTCACTTCTTGGTACATACTGGTTGTTTTAATTATAGAGTGTGCAGGTTACCAGTGTTACAATTTACTGATACTTGATTATTGACGCTCTTACCTATTTTCCGCTGTAGAACATAGGGGTTATTGGGATTATAGCTGATCCCCTGTGACATCTCGCTGGTCTCCCCGTCTGGACGTCCATTCCTCCCTTTCCTCAGTTCCTCCATCTGATCCCTCAGTTTGACGATCTCTCCCGCCATTATATCCTTCTCACTGAGCACCTGCTTGTATTGCCTCTCCAACTACAAAAAAATTATCCAAATTCAAAATTTATGTTGGTGGAACTTAAGGTCCTTCATATTCCTATGTAACCTTTAACCTCTCAGCACGACCTTCACCTGAAATGAATTTGTGGCTTTCGCCTTGATGAGATGACCCTGTCTAACATATACTGTACTTTATATATTTTCAAAAATCTGCCTGTCTATAAATCTCAGTCATAATTATTAAACATTTACTATACTTTAATAATTATGACTGAGATTTATGGACAGGCAGATTTTTTAAAATATTTTCTTGCCCAATATTACAGGGGGTACAGGCAAATTTTCGAAGAAAACTGGGGGAAAAAACATAATTTACCATTGGAAAAGCAGCTCAATTACAGATGTAAAACGAGCTGAAAACAAGCTACAGACTAAAATTTTGGATGACACTCTGATAAGAGAGATAACTCTTACTGGTAACTAAGGATAACTATTATTATTTTTTTTATAAAATTGCCAAGATAAAAGTTCATTTGACAAATTTTGCCCCACAAGGTATGCTGAAACTGTGTGCAATTTAATTATAGTTCTCACTTCTTAGAATGTCCTCTCCAAACAGACAGAGAAAGCATGCAACCCTCAGTCTCAGGTTTTATAAATAGGGGCAAAATAAAAACTGCTGACACCAAACCCACTTTGATATCTCGAAGGATCAGAAACTATTCCTGGTAAGTATATAATAGCTCCACTATGCTTAGAAAAAAAGTATTAAATTGCCCATAAAATCATGTAGAATGTACAGTGTATTACATATATAGAACAAAGTTTTTAATGAATTATAACATGTTTAAGGCAGTATCTCTCACCTCCTGTATATTACTAAATGCTGGGGAGGAGCGTTGTTCCCTCATCTTGACCGTATCTAACTCCTCAGTCAGCTGCTGGTTCAGGGTCTTTAACTGCTTCAGTTGAGATGTGAGGTCATGAACTTCTGTCTCTCGGCCGCTTAGCAACTTCCTCAGGTTTCTTACACTGTCCTCAAGGTCATGAATTCTCTGGGTCTGTGCATCCTAAGTACAGACAAAATATCCATTAATTTAAAACAGAAATGATATGCAAGAGATTATCAAATGTATGCATACAAAAGATAGCGATATTGCATTGGTATTTCCGTATGAAACGAATCGAATCATCATGCTGCATGTTGAAATTAAACCACACCTGACCTGGTGATGAGGATCAATACAACCTCAGTAATTACTTCACAGACACCTGCTCGGCAGGTAAAATAATCCATATCTCACTCATCCATATAAACAAACAAATATTTACTACAAAATACTGATTACTACAAAAGCTCCTTTTAAAGTGACTGTACTCCAGAAAATTACCTCACAAGGAATATTCATTCATATAAAAATTGACATTTGCAAGTTCACCAAGCTGATAAGCCAGCAATTATAACAAAATTCAGACAGTGAAAGTATATATTTTTCGATCTTTCAGGGCATGTTGAGACTAAGCATAGGATATGCTATCAGGTGTGACATTGATCCATTATGATCACGCATTTAACCTCTTTCATAATTAATGACACAAAAGAGGGCATTGTTAATTATACCTGCTACAATGCTATGCTATGTCAATAGTAAGCTTTTAAAAAATAATAAATTTAAACAGTAAATGTGTGAATCTATTTTTCCTGGGTTTACACTGTGCATACAGAATGTGTTTGCTTACAGTAGTCTGACTTTCATATTGATAAAAATTGTGGAATCTCTCTAAACATGCTAAATGATATCACAAATATATAGAGAAATTTTTTTTTTTATTTTTCACAAATTTGTTTTAAATTAAAAGGGAAACATCTGACAATCAAATGTATTTCTTGGATGAATTTTTAATGCTCAGAACTACTAAACAGACTTTTTAAAAAAAATCCACATATATCTTTTTTACACAGCCTTAACATGTACATAATCTATTAATACATGAAAGCCTCTCTGAGCATATTGTCTTTGTAAACCACTTTAGATAAGTAAAAGATAGGAACACCTCAGTAAAACACTTAAAGCATCACAACAGAATTGAAAGCAACAAGTTTACTATTTTAGAAGTCACCAGTCCTTTTTGATCATGAGATATATCCCAAAATTTCTTTTAACTAAATATTTTTTATTCCAGTAATATGCAAGGGGCAAGGAAAAGGTAAATCTTTTAAATTAATGTTATTGCTAACATTCCAGTTTGCTTCAAAAACATATGCACCACACATGGGCAAAACCAATCATTTTATATGCAGTTGAAGAAACTCTAGTGACTAACCTCAGAATACCCGTTCTCCACAGCCCCAGGTGTGAGTGTTCTGTCACTGGCACGAGATGAGACATTAGACCTGTTGGCAGCTGGATTAGCTCCCCTGAGAGCTGGTGATATCTCCCCGGGAACTCTGATGTGATTGTCTGGAGTCAGGCTCCTTCCTTCCGTCTGTAGTCGCTGTTGCGTCGTGATGACAGGCAGACTGGATGAGCTGTGAGCACGCTCAGAAGCTCGTACATTAGGTGATGGAATCAGTGGTGTCGTCCGGTTTGACCCAGACCTCTCTGACCCTGGGTGACTGCCACTTTTTTCAAAGTACTGATTGAGTTCCTGCTCACTAGTCAGACTCTGTGGACGACTTCCTCCCGACCCTATTGATCCTGCGGAGTATAACTTGTCTCCACTTGTCTGTAGGACATCACTGATCAGCTGAGGAGTATTCCTCAGTGAGGAGTGGTTAGACATTGGCTGAGGAGTCTGTCTAGCAGACCCATGCTCTGACCTATTTATGGGAGTTGACTGCCCTAGAACATCATCTACAAACCCTGCTGTGGGGGTCTGTCTATTTGAGCCTTGTAGTGACCCCTCCACTGACCTTTGAGGTGACCTTGACACATCTCTTACAGGGGTCTGTCTTAGTGATCCCTGTGTAGAGTGATAGGGAGAACCAAGAGGAGACTTCATGTCTTGTGTTCCTATTATATCCTCCACAACAACATGAACACAGCCAGAGACAGAATTTTCATTTGACCTCACAGGAGATTTTACCCCCTCACTGCTGTACAGTTCAGCACTATTTGAAGCACTGTTGACTTCTCGAATAATTTCCTCCACTGTTTTCTGAGTGGTAGGTTGTGACACAGAGCCAGAACTTTTCACAGAGGATTGAGAATGTGGTCTCTCGACCACATCATCTACAACTGTGCTAACTCCACCATCTTGGAATGGTTCCGCAGCGACATCTCCAATCGGTGTCCTACGTCCTGCTGAGCTGAGTGGCTCTAACTCGCGATCTCTTGATTCCTGAGAAATCTGTTTCTTTACCAATTCCTCAAACTTGTTGGAGAGATTGAGAGAGGATTCCATCACCTCCTGTTGTTCACTATTGTCTTCTCCTGGATTTGTTTCTTCCCCTTGATGTGTGTATGTGTCTACCAATTCATCCTTCTCTGGGATCAAACTTTTTCCAACTTCATCTTCAATGATATCTGAAATCACATATATGAAAAATTAACTTCAACAGCCACAAAACAATTAAAGCATACTTTTTTAAAAAATTTAATTACTTGCAAAAAATTAAATAATTTATGCTTAGAATTTTACATACATTTTTAAGCAAAGGAACTATCTAATTAACCACAGGATCCCTATCCCCTAGAACCTCCTTCTAAGACGAAGTCCTCCCTATTTTTGTGCACTAAAGCTCTGCAGTCATTATATATAATGCCTCAAAAGAATTGCTCCTAAAGACAAAGTGTTAACTCTTAACAAAACTGGAGTAAAGCTACCAAAGAACAAAATCCACTACAAATACTTTAAATCGACTGATAATTCTGATAATGGATATTCTTTTAAAAATATGGACCGCTGAAATCTATACATGTTGGGGCACACACATTAAAATTCTCAATACAGTCACTGATAGCAGTGTATACAATTTCAAAAGACTCCACACTGATAAATAAAACAGATCTATCAATGGCCTGTCATTTCCTAAATCACTTTTCCTTTTGTTAAAAACATTCAGTGAAGGTTTGCGGAACACTACAGGCATGGCCGCATGTCACTGTCTATAGCGTCAAAGCTTCACACGTATCATAATAGGTAGACACAACACATGCTTCAATTGGATCTTTGTCAATAAAATAGGGAAATTTATAACTGATCCCCGCTATACCTAGTGAACTTTAAAGACTTTATAGGTTACTCTTTATGCTTTTATTGGATTTTCTTTTTACAAAGCAAAATATTTCAATTTAAAAAATACAAAATATATATGACAACTTACATGAATAAATCAGGAGAACATTTAAAATTTTGCATCTCTTCAAACAAATATTAATTTCAAATTTTGAAAAAGAGGATTATAAGTTATGACTTGTGAGGGATATTTCCATTACAGGTGTGTATTTTAACTGCAAATGTTGTGCACTTTTTAAAAAAATAACCTAAAAGGAAATGTAAATACTGTATGTACAAATGGATATATAGAACACTTTGGGAGACATCCTGCCTCACTAAAGAAATACTGCATCTATTGTCCAACAATTTATGGACTGCTTCTTGTCTTAGCTGATAACAAACAAAAGCTGTACGGTGATAGACTGATAGCCCTGGCAGAACTTTAACACTCAAGTACCCTAAAGTTTATCTAAATATTTTGAAGATATGGTCACCAAGGCTTTTTACATACAGTAGATGAGAGGGGTATGGCGTGTCAGGATTATCTGTGTTTGTGAAGTGAAAAACATTAATAGAATTCAATCAAAACCTGTCAAAGATTAAGGACATGCATTTTATGGGTTATTAAACAAATTAATAAAGATTTTTTGGGCATAAAATTCATACAATCCCTATAGTCAAGTTATAATCAATGTAAGAAAATGACACTTAGAGGAAGGATACAATCAACAAAATAATTTTCCAATGAAATAAAATACAAAAGTCCCAGAGGCAAAGAAACATTCTTATAATGAATTGGAAAGGCGAAAAAATCAGAAGTATGAATAAGGTTCCAAAGGGGATCAACAGACAAGGTCAAGTGATTGTAAGTACCTTCATCAAAGATATCTCTTTTAAAGGATTTTAAAAAAAAGAATAGCCATAGAAATTCAAAAGTAGGTCACTGTGACCTATTTTAAAATTGTAAGATCCCACATTGCATCAACAAACAGGGTTAAATAGTAAACAGATGATGCTTGATCTCACCAGTATAGGTCTGTCTTAAGGGATTTACTCAATAACCATAAAATTTCAAAAGTAGGTCATGTCCAACTTTCAGATTGTTATACCCCAAGGTCCCAAAATGTTTCAATCAACAAGGTTTGATGGTCTTTGAAGTCAGAGATATCTATTTTAAAGGATTTGAAAAAGCATAAAATTTCAGAAGGTGATCACTGTGATATACTTTTTTTTCTTAAGATGTATTAATCAACAAGGTTTGGTAATCATAAGCTCATAGTTAAGGAGATCTATACACGCGGTTTATAAAGCGTAAACTGTTCCAACCCAGGTTATACCAGTATAACTTGGGTAGACATTAAATTCATTCCTTATAATTTAATTTTCCATCATTAAGTGTAAAAAATAAGACAATTTCTCCTTCAAAAATGCCTTCAAATTGTATGTATTTTAAATGTAACGTCAAGCGGATTGATACGTTTTTGACGTAAGTCATTGTGATGTAGGCAACCCAGGTTATACGCATTATTCTAATTTTTTTATCCAATCATATGACGCGTTACAACCAAAATTAAATTATTCAAATATGACATGTAGGTTAAAATGAAGAGTCATACATTTCAAAATGTAGGTTACTGTGACCTACTTTTAGATCAATGCATTGCAGAGCCTCAAAATGCATAAAATGACAGGGTTTGATGATCCTAGGCCTCTTAGTATCCAAGATATTAAGTTCAAAATATTTGAGAATAAATACATGTAGCCAGAAAATTCAAAACGTAGGTCATCATGACCTACATTTTGGTTGATACAGTCCTAAAATGCATCAACTGACAATGTCTGATGAACCTAGAAGCCTTCAGCTCTTCTACAAAGAAAATGTCACTTAATATGTATTTAAAGTTGTGCATTGTAAGAATGCACCTTGACCATAATGTCAAACAAGCCGTTATTAGGTCCACTGATTAAAACTTGAAAGGTAGAACTTAATCATAAATAATGGTCAATCCAATGACAGGCCATATGATTTTTGAAGGAATTATAAACAGTGCTCTTTACACATCATATTCATCATAGTTGTGTTCAGTGTTGGGTAGCATGCATACGTATATAAAACCTAGCTGAATATCACATGTATAGTAAAAATATATCATTACACCTACCGCAAGACATTACAACCACTCAGCACAAACAAAGTCCCTGTCTATTATTTTTGATATATCTTGTCATTCATAAAATATTAACATTGATAGTACATCCCCTTCATTCCAATGTTGTTCATTTTGTATGTGTTGTTAAGATATGTTACCGAGGTCAGAATATTTGCTGGGTGTGAGATGGGTGGCATTTAAATCACACACATACTGATTGTGTAGTACATTTAAAATTCAGGTTAATTCTTTACCTGTATTAGCTTTACTTATCAAATATTAATGAACTGGGATTAGGAATTAAGATGAAAGGTTCACCCTTTCATTAAAATTCATTGTTAATTTTTTTTTTTTTTCCTGTGACCTTTTCTTTTGAAAATAAAATAAGGATACATGTTTATGTTATATTGTATATTGTTATTCAAGTCATACATGATCCAGCATTATGTATCAACTAAAGTTTATGTTGCAAAATACATCAAACATAAGAGAGTATTCAGCATTAGTAAATGTACATAAAACTGTCATATATAAAAATACTCTAAATATTCTACAATATTACACACACAAAAAACATCAATTTTAAAAGCAATCTTATAAATCTAAATTAGGTACATGTACATGTATATAAATGACTGTATCACTTTGCAATTTACATCTCAACAACCATTAATTGTTACACATGTAAGAGCACTGTGAGAACACTGCTACATTTCAGAGTTGTGAGTATCTAAGACTTCATAAAATATTCATCTCTCACTAAAAACCTACATTAATAGCAGACTGATGTAAACTATACACATCATAAAGCAGATACAAGCACTTCCACCATATTTTTTCAGTAACTATGGTAACCACATGCACACTCACATTTTTGGTGTGTTTCCTTCAATATGGCTGCACATAAAAAGACAATGTATACATTCTGGATGTTCTGCACATTGTATACTGGTCTAGTAATTTTGCATAAATGCATTGCATTTGAAATGTTTACAAGAAAAAGATCAGTTATGTTGTGCACATGACATAAATTTCATTTCAGCTCTCATTCTCATCTACCAGAGTCTATTCTATCAGACTGCAAGACATAAATGTATTCCTCTATCATTCAACAATCTCTCTTTACATGTGTATTAATTACTCAACTTCAAGCTGGTCCTACACTGCCCTTGATTGGTAATAATTTGATCCTTGCATTCAGTTGAATGTGGCTCAAGAAATGCTTTTGAGAATCATTACAAACGATAATTTATGACAAAAAATTCAAACAAAGTTTCCTTAAAAGCTTCAAATTGCCGTTAGGATCTCCCATCCCTCGGATCTCCTCCCAATTTCTCTCTCCCAAGCCACAGGTACTTGGGTCTTGGTTTATAAATATGTATGTACCTTATTGATATATAAAAAAGTACATACATATTTATAAACCAAGACCCAAGCTTGTACCTGTGTCCCAAGCTACGATTCACAAATAATACTACTCTGACAACTTTTTTGAGATATACAGGAAAAATTAATTACCAAGACTCCAATGGTTCTCTCGCATAATTAGTTTGTATTTTAAATTCAATACTAGAAATCGTCCACATAAAAGGCACATAATACATATCTAACAAGGAATCGTTACCCTTTCTCTACTATTGAAAAGACGCGGGACTCAACCAAGAAATGCAAATCGAGTACAAAATTTAAAAGTGAGAAAAGGAAGACAAGAAATTTCCGGTAAAATATCCTTACCTTCTTTGATGTAAATATCCGCTTCAAAAGTGTAGTGTTTGATGACAACGTCCTCTATAGGGTAAGTATTTCCCTCAATAACCAGATTCCCGCGGTACACCCCCGTGGCTACCTCCAGCTCTGGTGAGAAATAAGACTCGTTTGATTCGTCCCAAGTCAGTCTGATGGGTTCCTCCTGAAATTAAATTCAACAACGATAAAAAGATGGACTCAGATATAAATACCCTGGGAAATTGAAAGCAGGCTAATAATACAAGGGATGGGTGGTTCCCCACTTTTTTCTTGCTGTTAATGTTGTACGGACTTTTCATTCAAACTGACCAGTTCAAAGACCAGCTGACACCTACTGCTTGTTCATATTGTCACGGTTGCATGATCGAGCCCTCCCAACCTAATAAACATTTTGTTGAATTGACAACACAACAACTTTGAACATTTTTTGAGTTTTGCAAAGCTTCCTATACCCCCTTTTTTTTAAATATATATATATATATATATATATATATATATATATATATATATATATATATATATATATATATATATATATATATATATATATATATATATATATATTTTTTTTTTTTTTTTTTTTTTTTTTTTTTTTTTTTTTGGAAGGGAAGTGGAGGAAGGGTGCTGCTTTCACTTTAAAAAAAGAAGTCCTATATGCCTGGGAACCCTATTTTTGCAACAGACTACATTGTAAATAAATGTTTTTCAAAATTATTTCACAATGAAAAAGTAGGTAACGTCCTCTTTTTCACTAAGCAAGGGAGGTAGCATATAGTTTTTCACAGAAGGATACCCCCCCCCCCCAAAAAAAGAGAAAGAAAGAAACAAAAAAATAGATTGACCAAATCTCGAAAACCTATATTTCGTGGGGGGTCGATCGGATTGCAGGTTTCTTTTCTTCAAAATGCAAAAAAGTGTGTATACGGACTACGGAGGGGAAGGGGGTATGGAAATTTTCATCTAGATTAATAGCAAAAAAAAAATTGTCGGAAAAAATGAGGCTAACCCCCTCCCTTTCCCCTCCCATTACGTGTCTGAAACATATGTTTTATGAGACGCCCCTCCCCATTTACTTTTGATTATTTTTTCCTTATTTTTACACTTTTGTCCCCATCTCTAGATATCACAAAGTTCCGCATTATGCTGTTAAATATTCAAAAAATTATCCCATGGGATCGATGTTAATTATACTTGTTTGTAAATAAATTCTTTGTCAGGGTTTTCTAAATACAATCAACTTGGTTGTGAACAATTATGCCGTCGTAAAATTGTGATGATTCAATTTACAATTTCGCCATGATAATAAAGCATGTAATTCGACACAGAGAACTTGAAAAGAGTGTTAAATTTCAACAAACCATGTGTTTGTGAAGCGGTAACGTAAAACTTTCCCTATTTAATGAAATCGATTTTTAATCCAGTTTGACAAATACAGTGAACATTAACAATGCCTCTTTAAAGTACAGAAGCATTTCCATTTTTAAAATACAACGATTATTTTTTAACAAATCTACAATTGCGTTTAGATAAGGTCGAAAACTTAGGCTCAGTACTTTTTCGATCTTCACCTTATGCCACGAGATACATGGATGCTACACAACTCTGTTTTTGTGTGAAACAGACCTAAAGTCCAACTGACACATATTTTTTTAATTTTCACTATTAGTAAATAGTATGCACGTCATTCCCTTACCATTTTATACGAAGGAAAGAAGACAACGTCATGGGAATTGGTGCGCAGTGTTTTGCCCCATCTATATCGGCAAGTGGCTTTTTGCAACGAGGGTGACAACACTTCATCCTCCCTGCCTGGCATCTCTTCTTCTGATTGGTCGATTTCAGTTGTCACTGTGGCGTTTTCAGCTGACGTTTGTATGACGTCACTTTCTTCTACCTCTTCATTTTCTCTCTCGTCTGCAATTTCGTCGTTTTCAACACTTTCCTTCTCGGTGACAGCTTCACTTTGTAAAACATCCACTTTTTCCTCCACAGATTCTTCCACTACGTCCTCTTTATCCGTTTCAGAATCAATCACTTCTGGCTTCACTTCCAATTCTTCTTCTTCCTCTTCCTGTTCTAAACCTTCTGAAGCCTCACTTTCGATGTTTTCGTAATAAGGAATAGCGTCCACAGAATCCCCTTCGTCTTCAGAGTCACGTATAAACACACTAGATCCGCCAAACTGGGAGTCAACTGCTGGAGTTTTCTGTTCGGGATCTTCGAATTTCTTATCTTCTGTGGGTTTAACGTTATCTTTGTCTTCTGTCAGAGTTTCCGGGTCTGAAGAATGACCCCCTTTCTTAGTTTCCCCTTTGCTCTGGCTTTCCGGCTCCTCCGTTAGATCTTGTTGTGAACCGGCTCCTAAAATGGTTAATAAAGATCTAGATATATTGTATTATACTTGAGTATATGCTGATTCTGCACTCCATGAACATATATAACTCTTAGGAAGAGCTTATACGTCGAAATGGAACATGGCCGTAGGAACCGGGGGGGGGGGGGGCACGGGGGTTGTGCCCCCCCCCCAATAATTTTGTCGATATATTGAATACTATGGAAAACTAAGCTACTATATGCTTGTGCCCTCTCAATAAAAGGTCTGACTTTTTTTTTTTGCTTGTCAAGGATTTTTTGGTAGTTGATAGTGCCCCCAAATTAAAATGTTTGGCTGTGCCCCCCCCCCCCACCTCCACACCCAACTGAAATTGCTTCCTACGGGCCTAACACTATTACACTGGTACATTAGAAGATTAAACGATTTGTAGAACTACAAACATATCGATCTGTAATTCTAATCTTGTAATTTAAAAACACGTGTACAGAGATAAAATAGTTATTCATTGATTATTGAGATAAAATTCTTATATTGACATAGACAACACTTAGAATAAATACACAATCAACAGATGAGACAAACTGTTTACTATGTCTATACTTTAAATAAGGTTTATATTATTCGTTTAGCCGGTAAGTGTACAGCCAAGACATTCTAGATAATCCCTAATCCCACACCTACCTGTACACACCTCTGCCATATTTCATCTAAATCCATGTACCTTGAGTCCACACTCTCTCACCCCAATATAAAGTGAGAGGGGCCTGATTATGTCAGTTTTATGCAGACTGATCAAATATTAACACCTTACTAAAAAAGGTATATCGGCAGGTAAAACACAAGGTATTGTCCCCGGAGAGTAGGACTGACAAGAAATGCATGTATCTGCTTGTTTCAATATTAATCCAAAACCGGGTGGCCACGAAACAGACCTTCAATATATCGCTGATTATACGCAGCTTTGCCTATTATTATTAGCCAAAACAATGCCAACTAGCACCCAATTGAAAATTGTTTTACTGCTCATTGATTAAAAGTCTACAAACAAGGTGAAAGAATAATTAAGTTAATCAGAGCCAACGGCGAGGTATTTAAATCAGTGGTTTACCTTGCAAAGCAGCGGCGACCTGCATCAGAGACAACATTGGGAATGGACAAGTCAAAGATCACAATGTATGATATCCGATTATCCTCATGCACTTAAATTCACAACATAAAGTTCACTGATAAAAATCTCCGAGATAACATATCCTAATGTTTTCTTGGAAACCGAGAATCGACCAGCAGTCTGGAAATCGGGAGGGGGAAGGCAAATGCAATCCCCGTATTCCAAGAGGTATGGGCTATAAAGCTGACCAATACCAAACCTACCGTACACGCAATGTTTAGTTGTATGCCTGAATTATGGGTACTAATCAGACCGAACAATAACAGATAGATCTCTCGATAATCGATATTCTGCCGTAGATCTACCTGAGAAGACGGCGTATACCTCAGAAATCGATCTGTTCTCATACCCCAGCTCAACAGACTAGCGTAATAGTTCTACACACCATCACGACCTGCAATTAGTTTCCATTATGTGATCTCAATGGAAAACAAATTTATTTTCGTGACAAAAAGAAAGCGGATTTAAAAGTTTCATACCTTTTTAAATAGCAAATGGACAAAAGTCTATGGCATTGACGTTGCAGTTTTAAAATAGCCTTCTACAGTATACAGTTAAAGTATATCATTGAGGGAGTCAGCAAGATTTCCCCAAAAGCAAGTCTATTTCCCGAGGCGCTTGCGCTTTGGCCTTCAATTCAAATGTTGAATTGAAGCCCACAGCAAGTTTTCTTCTTGGAATCTACGTAAGAGTTTTCGAATAAATTTTGCTTCAAACAGGTCAGATAAAAAGGAGTGTAATAAGTTCACATCGTAATTCCAACAGATTGTTGGAAGACTTGGTCTCCAAAGACTACATGGATATTGTCATTTAGGAACAAATGTCAACTTCATAGTACTTGTGTGAATAATAAGAATGATTTTTAACTTTGTAAATGACATATCAGAAGATACGAAAATTTCCGAGTTCCATTTATTTAAAGAAGCATTTGTCTATGATTTCAAAAAGTCTGCTGTTTTAGTAAGTGAATTGAAAAAGAACAAATTAAAAATATATATACAATAGTTTCGTAAAAGAAATATATTTCTTGAAGACATAGTCTTCCAAGTACATGTATATGTACTAAAATTATTCATTCAAAATGCGTTCAATTAGAAAAACTGTCAGTCTACAAATTGGCTAATCGCATGTTTAGGTAGAAGAACAGATGGATTATCGAACAGTTCAAAAATAGTTATAGAAGATGACTGCTCAAAGTTGCTAAAAAATTTGAATAATTTACATCTTTCCTTCCGAGATGAAAAGTATTCGTACGGTTACTCCATTTACTAAGCATTTATTGAACCAAATACATGTATGCATTCAGTTGATTTATATTGTCCTTTTTATTTGGGGGGGGGGGGGGCAATTCTGAATTGGGACTGTTTATTTTAATACACAAATCAGATGCATAGGATAATACACCCTTTACTGGTACATATAATCGTAAAGTTCATTTTTATGACATTGTTTAATAAAAAAATGAATACCACAAACACCGATTTCTCACGAAACATCACGTGATTGCTCTAAAATATCCTAATTATTCTTTCCATGCATTGATAGTTTAAATAAATATCTGTCTATCTTTTCTTAGCTATGTTTTAAATGAACAAATTGATTTTTTTTTTCATGTCATCTGATAATTCGTTCTAAAGTTTTATTTTGCTGGTAAGTCACTATTTTCGTACATTTGCTTTTGGTAGTGTCCTTTGCAAAAAAATTTGAAAATTCTTACGTATAATTTCTAAACTGTTATGTACATATTTTGCATGAGAAATATCAACATTTTTTTTTACATGACAGTAGAATAGAAATACATGTATGTACAATTGCTGGATTTCTTTTAACTGTAGCAATGGTTTACCATAAGACAAAATTAAATCATTTCAAATATGTATACTTAAGGATGCTACCTTAAATCGTTTTAAAATTCAAAACATAATGAGTTTACTTTTTTTGTCTCCTGACATATAAGACTTTCCATCCAGCGGTTCATCAAAAAGTTTATTCCTCGAAGAATTCAAAATGTTAATTTGTAATAATCATGGTAGGTACAATCTGGATATCTAGTTAATCGCATTTTGTTGTCTCATCTCAAACAATAATCGGCATCTGACTATTCAAACTCAGGTAACATATGTGAGAAAATCCATAAAGTTTTTAATTTTAATACTCTGCATTTTGGGTACCCGAAGAGTATCTACTTTTCAGTAGTAAAATTCTAAATTAGTTTCGGGATTTAAACCCACTTTCTTTATAAATGTTTGGATGCAAATCAAATATCACCTTTTCATTGATAGAAGAAATTATTTATTTTAACCATAGGTGCTAGATAGCTTTCATTTTGTCGTATCAAATATTAATTCTGAATTGTAAAATATTTATAAAACACAAATAAGGGAATATCGATGGGGTTTAATTTTGAATGAACTTCGCAAACAATTCTCAGAATAAAAATTGTAAATGAAAAAATGTTATTTTGAAAATAAATAGGTAAATCGTTGGTGTTAAATTCTAAAAAGATTTTGAAAGCACTGCTGATTTTTGAAAACCGTTTTACCGGACATGTTCGTTTTGTAAATGTAGAAGATTATTGATTGTAGAATTGGAAAAGTAATAAAAGAGATAAAAACCGGCAAGTTGTAAAAAATTCGACAGGGTTCGACGAATTCGGGTTTCTCTAGTTGAAAGGTGATTTTTTTTACTGGTGCTTTCTTAAGTCGTATCCTCTTGAACATTCAGCACACCTAGCTTGGTCTCTTGCAGTTCTTTCTGTCTTTTTAAAGGCTGTCGTAGAGTGCACCAAAAACGTTTAACGGTTATAAACTAGAAAGGAAATTTACGTTCAATTGATATTTTTTAGATATCTCCCTATTTAAAATACACTTTATGTCTCGTGATGTTAACCATGCCTATTCTTCAATTGCCCATAAAAGACTGAAATTAGTTTTCTTACAAGTCTCGTCAAAATATTGATAAGGATGTGATTTGTTAGAAAACTCATTTATTACATGAAAGATCCTTTAAAATCCCCTAGAACGGATCGTTGCTACGTGTTTAATGGAAAAACCAAGTATACACAGTAACAAGTATACATAGACATGGTTATAGCATTGCGGTGACTCCACACGTACCCTTGTAGCTGTTACTGCTAACATGACGACAGGTCGGCGTCTCTTTAGTGCCATTACAGACTTTTTATTGTAATACGATACCTGGTTTCGTTAATTTTCGTTATTTTATATTCAGTCTACAAACATGCAATTATTGACGGTCACGTTGAGCAGTGAGATGCAATTTCTAAAATTCTTGTAGAATAAACTAATGTTTTGGCAGATAGCTTTATGCAAATCCAAATCTTTCAAGATCACTTATACAAAACACCCCAGATCCCTAGTGAATGGCTTGAAGAAAACTGATTCTATCAAACTAAAATTTTGTTCAATACAAGTTTAAAATGGCAATTGACCTATACCTGATATCTATTAAAAAAAAAGATACGAATTACTAAAAGAACACTTTCTAACAGTACTCACGCTTAAGGTTCCAATGACTACGATAGACTCTAAAGACCAATGAAACCAGCAACTGCTCAATGTGGTAAAAGTCCATGCATGGTGACAAAAACACACCCTATTCTGCCTTGACTATTCTATAAGTAATACCTGGTGTAAATATCTACTTAACTTACCTGTGTCAAAACTCTTTGGCTTTGTGTCTAATGGTCCGTTTGTGTATTAATGTAGTCAAACCTTTGCCAAGAGATCGAAAACTAAACGTTACAGCACGCTGTGACAAGCCACACGTGTCCTCGTGTCATTTTGACGGTTGAATCTTAGATAGGGAACAGTTTGAGGGGTGGAAAATTGAAGGACTGTGATACGGGCTAGCAGGAAACAACAAAATTTTAATTTAAGGAAATGGTGAAACAATTGAAGTAAAATGTTGATGCATACAAGTAAATCACTGACTTGCTTAATCAGTGACTCTATCTTTGTAGGTATTAATTACCTTCAACAAAAGTTCATTGCATTAATGTAAATAAACCTGGCCCAGTTAATTAAATCTCTCCCATAACGTAAGAAGTAACAAAGGAAATCTTATTTAAACATTTGATATTGGCGGTAATTCAATAATATTGGATTGAAACTCGATACTTTATACTAGTACATTTTGGTTGAATTTCAGAAAGACTGAAGATGTGGCACATTCATGACATTTGTTCTCTGCGAGGCCGCGAGATGTTACGCTGACCATTTTACGGGAATGGTTACCTTAATATATAAGAGCCCAAAACCAAGAATATTATAGGATCTCTGTTGATTTTAAAAGATATGGGTCTACATCAAGGGGGTGAATGAACTAGAGTATTGCTATGTTAAATAAAAGTCGTACCACAAATGATAGACGTAGCCATAAGGAAGGGTGGGGTGGGGGCAGTGTGATTAAAACAAGCCCCCTTCTATCGACGACGATAGAAGGGGGGCTGCTTTTAATCAGACTGGTGTGGGGGTCGAGAGTAAGCTTCACTAAGTTGAAAGATTCGATTCTCCGACTGCCCCCTCCCCATTTTCAGTTGAAGTAGTAGTGTGTAATGTACTAACTATTAATTCTCGAAATATACGTCTGCCGAATGATTTTTTCAATTTTTCGCTTGTGAAAACTGGAAGAAACATTTACTTGCCTGACCCCCCTTTCAAGTTTGTTACTTCTCCCTTGAATGTTTGAAATTTTTAACTGTTTAATACTTTGCGATATAGACAATGCCACCTTTTTTCATGGTGCAGTTAATTCTATAAACAAGTATTTGAAAAAAAAATGGGGAAATAAAGCGAAGAGCATTTATAAATTTATCCCTAATAAAGTACATTTTGCAGTAATTAAAGATGCTCACCTAGAAAAGTATAAAATCCTTTTTAATTGCACATAAAGGCATCCGGGCTTTGCACAGACTAGAAGTTTACTTTCACGTAACCACGCACGCTCTTTGGTCGCCGCTTAATCTTCTTACCGAGTCTTCAAGACGAACAATGATAAATGGTTACCCCAATAGCAAATATTTAAATATTAAAATCATTTCTTCAACTGTCTCCAAAAATTACAGAACATGACAATGCCAGAGTTTTCGCCTGTCGTTACTGGACCTATATATATCTTTCTTGCACAGCGGTGATTTTCTGTTAACCGTCGAAAAGAACACACAATCATGCATTACTTGGTGTATAAATCGACATGCAGTTTCATAATTAAACTAATGCATGTGCACCCCCCCCCCCTCCCCACCAATTCAAAAGAGTCTAAGATATTAAACAAAATTGTGTGCGTTAAGTTTTTCGGAGATTTACATGTACAGAATGTTTAATTATTTTCAGATGTCTTGTGGTCTACGTCTCTACTAATATGCCGGAGATCAACTCCTTGTGAAACTTTATGCTTGCATGTCTTGTTTTTTTTCTATACTGAATGATTGGCGGACATCTTTTTTGTGTGTTGCACCAATGGTTCCTTAAGTGGCCGGGGGGGGGGGGGGGGGGGTGTTAATTGACGTAAAAAAAACCCTGATATTCTTCTACATTTAAGGAATAACTAATTTTTTTTTAATTTTTTGATTTTTTTTCGGTTTTATGATGTGATCAAGCAACTGGCTTGCGTGATCATTTGCATAAACGCATAAAATTATCACGCAAGCAAATTCCCTGATAATCATAAAACCAAAACTGACAGTTATTCCTTATATTTACATGAATCCGTAAATTCAGGTGCTCGATCCAAGCCCCGCCCACTTATGTCTCTCACTCCCGCCCAGCAGGTGATTTTTCTTTACTATGCCTTTCATGAACCAATAGCTTTATGAAGAAATCAAGTTCTTTCTTATCATATGTAGTTTTATCTCCAACAAAGAACTTTGAAATGTAAATATTTTCTTATTAATTCTATAGAACACCTTAAACAGATAGTAATAAAATCTCATTATGCAAGCTGTTAGCATATAATTTGTTCCTTGGGGATGGGAGGGGGTTGCATCCTCATAAATTTGCCCCTGGAACTAGCTGGATGATAATCTTTCTACCTATGACTAGAATATTTATTTTTCTAAAATTTCATATGATATGAGCCCCCCCCCCCTTTATTTCAAACTACAAAATCAAGCAAACATAACCTCTGCTACCATTTTGGATGGAATGGTCAGTGCCCTTAAGGAATCTCTATGCACTGCATACTAAAGAGTTCTAATTTCAGGGTATTTTTATACAATTTTCTCAATCTCAATGTCCATAAAAACTTTTTTCATTAGTGTATAGAGCGTTCTTAAGGCCTACACAAGAAAATGATATTACCCCGGTAAATAATGACCATTACCTTTACCTGAAATCATGTTACAAATAATATGCATGTGATACTCAATACAAAGCTGTACTTCTGAATCAGCATTTTTTTTTTTCATCGAAAATATATATTTAGAGTAAATGTTTACATAATTTTATTAACTTGTTACATGTTAAGTTACACACATTTGAAAACATTCACTCAGTCTGCAATCTGATCTATAAACACTCTAGAAAGAAAGAAATGAAACAAGTAATTATGGCAACAAAATCAAACACAGTGTAACTTATTCCACAGTATCTCTTGACAAGCATTCATCTCTTCACACAAAGTATCACACAGTTTAGGCTTTACACAATTTATCTAACAACTTCAACCAGTATTTCTTCATTATGTTAATGCTATTCATATCTTTTAACCAAAAGAAACAAGCATTAGTCTCGCTTAGATGCACAAGTTTTAAGTCTACTTTTAAAAACATCCCCTCCCCCACCAAAAAAAACAAAAACAAATTAAACAATCACACTTTGTAAACCAAAATATTCTCTACATGAGATTAAACCCAGAGAGATCAAGTACAATGTTTTCTATAATAACACATCATTGAAACATCTGTTGGTAAGTCTAAGACTGAATTTGAGTCCTGTATTTTTACCCTCTCTGACATGAGCTAATTTTCTGAGTATAATGCCTTCTATAAGTTATAATTGCCTTATTTACATGCTTCACAACCCAGAAATGCATCAGATGCTTTGTAATTGGCATCAATTATAATTAATTCCACAGAAAAGGATTTCCTCTAACCAGAAATAACGTATAGTTTTGTTTTTTTTTTTCCAACTCTTAAAAAACAAATGCAACACTTAACAATCTTTACTCGCCATAAGTGGACTTTACTGTAGCACATGTATGTGTATTGTTTTAACTTATCAGCCAATAAAATGTTACTAAATATGTCTGTTAAGAATAGTATTGTATTCAAGCAGGCACAACTGAATTAAAAATGCTGTCTCCTCCTTCATTACCAGAAGTTATCTCTCTTTGACCACAATATTTTTGCAAAATTTTTATATCTTCTAAAATATTGTATACCAAATGTATATCAGAATATATTTAAATACATTATATATCACTAATATATGAATAGCAATAAGAATGCTCCCCTGACTATGATTCTTAGTTAACTTATTAGCATATCTGTGTATATTAACTTATTTGCATATCTGTACTACATGTATATAGATGACTAGATATAGTTCATACCAACTTAAATTATATAAAAAAATGGATGAATCTTAACCCTTTAAGGAATTTCAATTCTTTTTACTTTTGTACCAAACCAATCTTTAATCATATCACTGCTAGCATATGAGTATGTCATATATGTATTGTACACCTTCCCATTAATCTAAAATAATGAAGAAATTGCACCGTCTGATCAACATTGAATGACTTTATATATAAAACAATGATGCTGTAAATAAAACTATTACCCTATAATGAAACAGAATTCAAGTATCTGAAATTTACTAGTTCTCTCTTAGAGACTATTAAGGAAAATAAAGTCTTTTCATCTCTACATACATACACTGTAACAGTTAAACACAGTTGCTACTCAGAAAACAAACATATTGCATTGTTATCGGAAGGATAAGTTTGGCCATCGGGAAAAGTAAGGGGGGACAAACCATTCCGTCATACTAGCCAAATAAACACGTAGCAGTAATGTATGGATGGAAGGGGGGACAACCATTCCATCATACCAGCCAATTAAACATGTAGCAGTAAGTATGTATGGTACACATGTATTGATCATCAGCCATGAATTCCAAGTGAACTATTACGATGAATGTAAATAAAATATTGCTGTACTGCTCTTATATTCATATTTAAACATTTTTTTTAAGCTGAAGTTACAAGAAGGCAGAAGATTACATATGGACAAATCTTTGAATATCAAAATGGGAAAAAAGCATTTGTAAAACTTCCTAACATCAATGATTTTTGAGTAACTCTGCAGATAGCAAACTTTTTTTTCTCGATGGATGATGAGATTACAAAGTGTAAAAAAAAAAACAAAAAGAAAAAATGGCTGCTAAAATGAGATTAAATCAATAGTGAGAGAATGCACCAAATTCATCAAGTTTAACATGTAGCACTTGAAACATATTTAATGAGGGTCCCCTCAACTGCCGTGGGATATTTTCATTAAGGAAATTTTCTCCAGTCATAATTTAAAAAAAATTGAAGAGAAAAAAAATAATGTATGAGATTACAATGCATTTGATACCAAAAAAAAAATCAGCATAAACACTTCTAAAATAAAACAACTGTTTCTTTTGAAATTTACCACTACTCATCCTCTCCCTGACACAGAGGATGCATAAAGCTGTAAACACATTTTGAACCACAAGAAGAAAAAAAAAATATAATTTTTAATATAATGACCGCCCAAATGCCCCAATCAGCCATCATCTGGGAATATGGATTTTCCTAGAGAGAACACAAGGAATGATTTTGATCACTGGAACACCTTAAGATGTCGACTAGATTTTAACATATCTCTTTTGAAATTCCTCAGCTGGAGAAAGGCTTCAAGTGTTCCAACTGAATCTCTAATGCTATCCGCTGTTCCATCACTTCCTGAAGTTCTTGGTTCAATTCACTTCCCAATCTCTCTAATGTTGAGTTCCTCTCTTTATGTGTCCTAATTGCCATTTGGAGTTCTTTTTTGTCTCTACTCAATTGCCTTAAAACACAAGAGAAAAAAGTCATTCCATGTAGCTGCAATTTTGTATGAATTCTACATAGAATTAATATTTTGTGTAAAAATATTTAATATTATTTGACATAATACAAGAAGTAATTCATTTGAATAGTAAGACATTCATTACTGACTTATTGCAAATCTAGATTGATGAAGATTCACTATGCCCCTTTATGAAATAATTACTATAATAAAATATGCTAAAGATATTTGGGATCTTTGTTTACAAACTTATGTCAGAGAAGAGATTTATTTAGGACATTAAGCAGACATTTTTGTGGATGTTGCATAATAATCTAAGAGGTTGAGAAATATTGTTTTGAAATATAACAGCCTAGGCAGTACTTACCTCTTCATTTCTAGGGACACCTGAGTTTCACCACCTCCGACTTCATCATCAGGGACGTCAAACTTGACTAGCGGTGATGAGTCCTAAACCCAAAGTCAGCATTGTAAATACATCCCTTTACCAATTATGACTACATGTATATATTTTTATCCATTTGAGATCTGATACGCAAACTTTCTCTAGCAATGTTTAAAAATAATTATTATTATAAAAATATTTTCCATACCCTTGATGCATTGGCATTGCCAGCATTAGAATCTGAAAAAAAAGATGATAACAAGAATTTATTTATGTCTCATAATATGTAAATTCAAGAATGATTTTGTTTTTCATCTTCCATTGTTTAACAACAATATACCGTACAAGTGGAAATTTTAGAAAGACTCAATTTAGCGATTTACCCTTAAAAATTGGTACTTATTTTTAGCAAGAATCAATTTTAAAGATTTTAAAATGCTCACTAAAGAAGCTATTATAAAATAAATGCAATTAATTTTCAGAGATATTCAATTTTAGCGATCCTGGCACCCTTGCTAATAATGCCAAAATTAGATCCTTGCTAAAAATTCTGCTTATATGGTAAAAGCATGAACAAATTCCAGTGATCTTAAAACCACTACCTCCAGCTTCTGGTCCAGATGTTTGAAGATGTCCCTACAAAAAAAAGAGTTAATGAACCATGACATAACATGTTCATTTCACAATTACAAATTTTGGTAAATCTACAGTCTATACAAGACAAAAGAAATGATAAACTGTGAAACCATATGTACAAATACATTTGCATTATCATCTCTATGAAATAAATCAAAATCTGGAAGGATGAGTATTTTACTGGCAGGGGAAAATAGTCAAACATTAATCAAGTAACTATTATTGTTGACAAATAAACCTTATAAGTGGTGGAGTCTGTACTGTCCAGACCCGCCATCTTGTTGAGTGACTCTTCTGATGGAATGGATTCAAACTTCTTGAACTCGTGAAACTTGGAATTTATTGCACTGAAGGAGACTTCCCCTGACTTTCTGGCTGCAGGACTCTAATTGCACAAAATATTTTTTAATGAATAAAAATAATAAAACAAAGCATTTTATATTAGATTACAGTATATTTCTTAATATGATTTCATTCCAAGAATCCAATTTATGAAATATTTAATAGAATGGTGTTCATAACACATAGCTGCCCTGACTCTATCTCCTTGCCATCTAATTTCTTTTTCAAATATGACTGAAACGATAGAATGCAGTTTCAATCGAAGTATTGTCAAAACCCATCTCTGCTTTTGGCCTTGACCTTTTAACATTTAAACCCAACAGGCATTTTCACCTGCCCATAATATTCATAGCAAGTAAGAAATTGATACATGTAGGAGCAACAGTACTCTTGGAACTATTTCCATAACACTGTATCTATCACTTATTGCTTTAATACATATTAGACAAGGATTATTTGGATTATCAGTTGTAAAATATTAGTGAAGATGTGTAGTAAAGGATATGTATATTTAAATGGACCTTTTCTATGACTTTCATTTGGGCATAATACATGTAGTTAATTCTGCACCATGTCAACACAAAATCTGTACAATAGAAGAAATAAAAAATATAAAATAAAATCCGCTCGCCCGCTTCTAGGGGTAGCGTTTTGAAAGTATTTCAATGAAATTTCTATTTTTAGTAACCATGGCAACACCATTCATGGTATTCGAAAAGTGATAAACAGAATTACGTATCTTAGTGTAGTATACTTTTGTGCCAAGTTATACTGAAATCAGACCAAAACTGTAGGAGCAGTTGGATTTTGAAAAGTATTTCACAGAAATTACTATTTTTATTAACTGTGACAACACTGTACACTGAAATAAAAAACTAATATATAGAATTATGTATCTAAGTGTAGTCTACTTGTGTGCCTAGTTATACTAAAATCAGACCAAAAATAGTAGGAGGAGTAGCATTCTGGTCTCTGACTAGTAGAGCTAAAAATACACAAGCATTCTGCATTCACAAAAATATCATTACTTACATCTTTAGGAGATGCCCTGGGTGGAACAGCTGGGGGTGTTGAAAGACCTAAACAAAATACAGATTCTTTTATTTAAACCAGTTTTACATATAATAAAAATATTATTGAAGAGCTATTAGCCATCTGCACAAAGACAAGAAGGAAGGAATCATTCAACTGATTTGATATACAAAGAGGTATCCATGCATTCCTATTTAAAACTTTGAACTCACCCAATGGTGCTCAAACCTAGCCTAAAGGTCACAACTTGATAGATAGATGAATAAATAATAAAGTGTGTCCTTTACTGAAATGTGCACCAACCTTATGGAAATTTTTACTATTGTCAATTTTCTTACTTGTAAAGTATGTAAAAACTAAACTGTCCAAATTCCAAAATTAAACTTCAAAGTGTTTGCAATTTAAATTTGCAAAATGATATGAATAACATAGTTTAAAGTAGTGTAAGTAATATATCTCATTTTAGAAATAGCAGCCACAACCTTGAACAGGGATCAACATTAACGCTTGTCCGATTGCCCACGACAAGTAAATCAATTCTCAGTTCGGGCAAGTGAAATTGCCGACGTACTTGTCTGATCGGGCAAGTGATTTTTACTCATACAAATGTATATATTTACTTAGTTTACATTAATTTATAAATAAAACAATAAATTGAACACTTGATTTCCGCCACTTAGCCGACTGAAAATGTTTTTGCATTCGGAATACCTTGCTAGCATTTCTGGATAATACATTTCATTTAATGATCGGGTACGTTATTTTCTTTCATAGTAAATATGTTCTAATTCAAACAAAATTTTGTTAACTTCTTGTAAGAAATTAGAATATTTATTCACGCACATAATATATAAGTACAGTGGAATACGATGTATCCTGATCAAGAAGATGTATGTTTTGTATCAAATATCTTCTTTCAGCGTTGCTTCACAGTTATCTCTGAAAATCACGATTCATAGAAGGATCCTACCGAAAATAATTTTTAAAAATATGAATTTTATTAAATGGAAACAGAGGGTTATTGCTGCATGGCAGTGTGTGTTAACAGGTTAAATTTACAAGTACAGTGGTATACATTTATGTACAAATGCCGATTCAAATTTTTTTCAAGTAGCTCAACTTTCCAAATTGACAGTAGTGTATTTGGTCACCTTTTTCCTTATCATAACTTTACAGTAATTAATAACTTTCTCCTTAAATTCTTTCCTAATTTTGGGCAACCAAGTTTTGCATTCGGACAAGTCAAAGTTTGAGATCACTTGCCCGAAGGGCAATTGAATCTGAAAGTTAATGTCTATCCCTGTTGAACCCTGTGACCTTAAGGACCCTCTATACACTGATGAAAAATGTTTTTTGGACTTTGAGAAAATTATATAACATAAAGGGGGATATTCTGAAATTAACTAACTCATTTTTAATATAGGGAGCGTGCCTTTTTTATTCAGGAAAAATCTTCAAAGACAATGAAGTAATAGAAAAGAAAAATTGCCTTCGCTTACTCAAATGGATAAAATACATGCAAATAAAGTTTTCAAATACTCTATCTTGGTCTAATATAATGTTTAGAATACTTGGATTTATTTTAAATTATGTGATACAATTCAGATTACAATTTATTTTACCTATATGTCAAATGGTGGGTCAGTCTAATTACACAAAAGTACCCTGAAAATAGGGTGCAGTGTAGAGAGGGTCCTTAACAGTGATCTGAACTGAGCTATTCATTGGTGCAATCCATGTAGCAAGTACCGGTAGTATGAATATCCCATCTCAAAGGTGAAACTGCTGTCAAATTATTGCAAAGATACTGAAATTCTACGCTGAAACTCTATTTTGGTACCACCTAAGCTTGTTTCCAGGGAACATGATTGGAATAAATCTGCATCACTTTACTCTATATAAGGAAGGTTTTACACCCATCTTTAAATAAATCCACTCTCTATTACTATTTGTTGTTCATTTTCCCTTTTGAAGGGTCCATTGACCCTCAAATGGAAAAAACAACTTCAATCCCCTTCACTCAAGGATGCTTTCTGCCATGTTTGATTGACCATTAATTTTAAAGAAGAAATTAAAAATACAACGATTTTTCAAAATACACAGTCAACAGAGAAATTTGATTAAAAAAATCACTCGAGCGTCTGATGCAAACAACTGTCAAACTGGCTGTCAAAGAACTATTCATCAAGATAATCTGTACATGTCTGTTTAAATTTGATACTACATGTAGTAACTTAACAATTCAGACATATAATATTCTGCATATCTAGAGTTTTATCTTACAAAGGAAAAAGTTTATAAATCATTATGTGGATAAAATAAAATATCCTATCTTCTCACTTACCTTTGAGTATCAATCAATATCATACAGAGTATGATAAGTGAAACACACCGAGGACTATGTTTCATAGCAAAGCTGCTATAAGGTACAGATTACTTATTCTGCAGGAAATGATCATTTTAGTCATCAGGAAATGGTTTATCTATGGTATATCCCTCTTGACGAAGCATACACTCACCTGACAATTTTTTAGATCCTTTTTGCAGCATCCCAGAGAATAAGATGGACTTACTCATACTCTGAAGCTGATGTTTAAATTACTTACATTGTACATATGTATTTCCTCATACAAGAAAAATAAATTTCCTGATACAGAATCTGTATTTTTCCCCTGAAATTTTATTTCCTGTTGGTCATATTAGGAACATTGTTATATGTACATGTAAAAAAGTGTCTATAAATATATATTTTCTGCTAAATAAGGTAATTGCTGAATATGATCTCACCAGGAAAAAATATCACTTTTCCTGTTGACCCCTACAATATCTTTGACAATAATTTTCCACTACCTCCTACCAGTAAAATAAGAATTCAAAAACACACAGCTTCGGTATACCAAAGCAAGGACTGGCACTGCCACTCAGAAGGCGTACTTTGGTCCATATATTATTCCTTTCCTATTTTCAAACTCTAGCTCGAATATGTGTGTGTGGGGGGGGGCACCATTACCTTTGCTAGCATCCATAGATAAACTTCTCCCCGTGGGCCGTGGTGGGGGTACTGGAGGCTCCTGTTCTATGCCACCATCTGTATTATCACCGTGACTAGATGTGGGGGCAGGGAGTAGAAGACCACTTATGTTACCCGGAACTAAAAGATAAAAACAAGAGCATTACTTCAATAAATAAACTGAAGTGCTGAAGACTAAAGGAAAATGAAAGTTCTCAGGTTTTAAGATGAACAATTTTAAAGCACTTCATAAATCTTACATACTATAAATCAACTTTTATTTGCATGTGAGAAATATATGTGAATTTCTTTTACATGCAAATATTTCTCACCTTTACTTATTTGTGTATTTATGTAGAATGTTTCCTCAATTGTGAAAAAAATTTATATGTTACATAATACATATAGATTTCAAACTGAAAAATCTTTTTAAAAAAGGTTGCCGCAAATAAAAGTTGGTTTAATTACTAAAATAATTGAATCTTTTATTAACCTTGTACTTAAAGTGGATGAAAAAAAATTATATAAACACATCAGTCATTTTTTACCTAGAGTTTGTTGTAAATATTAAAATGATATGTATACACTCTGCATAATACTGTCATCAACTAAATTTTTATAATGACTGAGTTTCAGTTTTTTTCTTATTTAATATTATTTTTCACTATATGAAGTATAAAATGATTTGTAAAAATAAAAGTTTAATTTTTTCCAACACAAAACCTATTATCTGACATATTTTTTTCTACACAAAGTGTTTAATTTCTATTGATTAGGATACACCTTATGGAACTTGATAATGGATACCATGCTTCTTTCTATACTGAATATGTGCTTATAGATGTCAATTTTATACATTGTATATTTTTTCTTTTTAAAGGAGGAATAACCTTAAAAACAAACAAAAAATGTCCATTAACATAAAATATTTACACAAACTTTTATTAGATTATAGAATAGGGTGCTTTCTTGGGTTTATTAATATTTATGTTAGTCTGTACACCACTGCCAAAAAGTCATTCGTCACAGAATGAAAAAGTAACCACAGATCACATCTAGAAAACAATGTATTCTAAATTGGATTGCAAGATGCAGAAAAATCATGCATCAAACTGAGTGGAACTATTTTGTCATGCTTGGTCTATGAACGCAGTGGTCTTTATCTGAACTCCTATACCTGGACCCAAGCTCTTCGGGGGAACTGGTCGCGGTCTACTGGACACAGGGGGTGGAACAGGTGGGGCACTTCCAGCCATAACTTCATCATCTCCGGTGAGGAGATCTATGTCATTCTGGGAGGAATTGAGCTTGGACTCAGTTTTTGCTCGGAGTTTTTTTGTGGCGGATTCTGATTGGTCATTATGAGGAGGTGCAGGCTCTGTAAACATACAAGGTTTGCATACAACCAAGGAGTCATGCAATAAACAAAGGGAAAAAAGAAACAGGGAAACAGATTCAATGTGGAAACTAAGGGTGCATAACTCTAAATCCAACAAGACATTATTTACCATTCCAAAACTTTGCAGAATTTACAATAAATGGTCACTTCATCCACTGAAATTATTATCAATTTACTTCCTTAGATAAAACTCAACTACGATATATCATAAAAATTTTCTGTGGATGAAATCACTACAGGTAGATTAATGGGTATAATCTACTGGTTTATATGCTAATAACTACCAACTACTAATAGAATACATGCTTCATGGTAGAGTGGAGACATGCTCTATACTAAAACACATGCCAGGCATTCCACTAGCAGATATATGTATTGTCAAGTAGTTTACTTAATAAAATCCCAATATTACATGCAGTTAGTTCTCATTTAGGGACATTTCTAAAAACGGTAACAGTATTTAGAGAGGATCCCTGTAATAAAATTTTTCTAAAAATTATTTTTAAAAATTGTATCTTTTAGAGTTTAAGTTTTCCTCAGATCATATTTACATTAGGACAGGAGTTATGAAAGTATTTTGAAGTCAAGATTATATTCAGTTCATTTTTTCTATTTCTTTTTTTTTTCCCTATGCACTACCTATAAAAATATCATATTTATTCAAGCAGACTTCAAATTCAAATGGGTGTAAAAGATAAATGTACATCTTTCCAAGAAAATTTTAAAAAGAGCTTTTTTAACAGTATTCAATTTTTTTGTATGAATTTAGTTAGATATTTATATAAATATTACTAGGGTAATCTTTCTTTTATCACACCCTTTTTCTAATCCATTGAGCCTGCAGTACCAAAAAACAACCTTGATTAAAAATGTTCATAAAATGTGTCAAAAGCAACTTTAAATCTGACATGCATTTTATTCTACCATACCTTCTTTGCCTAAAAAAGATTCAAAAATCAAGTTTAATAACTAAATTAAAAAAAAAAAAATAAACTTTTGCAGTGTACTGATCATGCTATAAATATTGTTCAGATATCCCTCCAAAACACTGCTGTGTAATACATTGATTTAATACGTATGTTGACAGCTGGAGATGTCACATACCTGAGAATGCTCGTCCTCGCTCGGAATGATGATCTGGCGAGACTCTCTTGGCAATTGGATGTACAATTTTATCCTAACAGAGAGAGAGAGAAATTCTTTATTAGAAAACGATATGACATATCAAAGTTACTAATACATGAACCCTATATTTCAATATTCCTGCATGGTTTCTGGCTTGAATATATTTATCATTCTTGAAACATAAATTAACCCCACCCCTCCATTTTTTTTAATTATGTCTTTTAAATTATTATATGTATGATAGCATTTTAAAAAAAAAAAAACACTCTAAATTTTCATTATCTTTAAATTTTCCTTTTAATGACATCATTAATTTCCTCTTATATTTCTTACTAAATTCTGCTTCAACATACAATAATATATTTATACAGTTGAACTTCAATACCTCAAACACTAATATCTTGAATACAATGGATACACGGAGGCAAGTTGGGAGCCCTACAACATTTTCTTTACGTTTTGTAACTTTGATATCTTGAATTCTTTGATATCTTTTTTTCTTGGTCCCATTGAATTCGATATAATGAGGTTTGACTGTATATCAATATTGTAATACATACCGACTCAGACACTGGTATTGAGGCAAAGTTCAGTGGTTTGACACTCGGGGAAGCTACATCACTGGCTGTATCTGAGGAGGCATCTTGTCCTATAGGCTCCAAGGATTCACTAATAGACTGGGGGTGAGAAGGGGGTGTTTCTGGGGGTGTGGCTCTCTTTAGAGTTCCCCCTGAAGGGTGATCAACAGCAAAGGGTTCCTCTAAAAAAGAGACAGATCACATGTACTGAGACAAGTAAACATTAAGGGAAGAGTTTTGAATGTAAAGACTCTGTTTGATGAAGTTTGTAATGATTCTAAATATTCCTAAAGAATGTAATAATGATCATACAAATAATACCCCCCCCCCAAAAAAAAACAACTCCCATTTAAAAAAATTACCAGTACCAGTTTTAAAAAATCCACTTAAACTATAGCAATATACAGTTGAACTTCGGTATTCCGAACACGGATATCTCAATTACCATGGATATGTCTAAGTGATTTGGAAATCCTAACCACAGATTTCTCAAGTATTTTACACTCGATATCTCGAACCCTGGGATATCTTGAAGTTTTTTCTCATCCCATCGAGTTAAAGATAACAAGGCTTGACTGTATATTTAACAATTACAATGCTAATTCACAAAGTTACTTTTTGTATTTAGATATTAGGTGAATTAATAGATTTCAATAATGATGGAATTTTAATATAGTAATAATTACCATTTGTAAATGAGGTATATGGCATCAGAGAAAATGGCAGTCTGTCTGGAATTTCTATGTCGTGTCTCCTCAGAACCACTAAATGCATAGCAATACAGAATTCATCTAGAGATAACTCTCCATCTCTGTTCAAGTCAGACAACTGCCTGCAAAAAACAATCCCAAAAAATCAGTTATTTTCCCAACAGGTGATGATAAATAATGAAATACTGTATAAGTATACAAGACAACTGCCTGCAAAAAACAATCCCAAAAAATCATTTACTTTCCCAAGAGGTGATGATAAACAATGAAATACTGTATAAGTATATAGTAAGACAACTGCCTGCAAAAAACAATCCCAAAAAATCATTTATTTTTCCCAAGAGGTGATGATAAACAATGAAATACTGTATAAGTATATAAGACAACTGCCTGCAAAAAAACAATCCTAAACTAGATGCTGTCATGAGACAGTAATACCCGCACTAAGGTGTTTGCCTCTAAATGCCCACTCCTTCATATTGGGCTTACCAAGGAAAAAGTCCAAATAATTCTATAATTTACACAGTACATGTATTCGTCAAATCGAGCATAAAATGCTCAGGTGACCATGTGACCCATGAACCTCTTATACGCATTTCATATACTTAATTCATTACCAGTCTGAAATATCAGAATTTAATTAATGTTGTAAATTAGGTTTTAATAAAAAGGGGGGGGGGTATAAATTTTTGGCCCATAATTGGAACTTTTTAAATTAAATTTATCTTCTCAACAACAAATAATATTATTTTAGTACTAAGCGTTTTTGATGAATTTATCAAAATGTGCAAACTTTTTTTAGTATTTGATTAGGCAAAAACCTCCTTGAAAAGCCATACCCAATCAATTTATATGTGCCCCCCCCCCCCCCCAAATACACACTCACACAATTTGCCTGTTTTTGGAAATAGGCCTAGATGGCAAAGTTATGTTAAAACATCGTTTGTTATGATAATTTAAAATTTGTTCTTGTACTGTACATGTATGTGAACACCTTTTTGAAAATTTCTACATCACATTGGGCTTGCGTCACCCTACCAGTCCTAGTACTAGTTTTACCATTATCATTTTTAGATTGCACATGCCATGTGACATGGTGCAGTGTTACATGTATATCAGTGGAAATTAATTCATTTTGTGTTTTAATTGGATTATATTTCATGAAGTTGACAGGACCTATGACAGTCGGTAAGTACAAGTTTATGTATAGATTGGGGTAAAATAAACCAAAATGCAAATGGTTAGGTTAAAGTTTAAAAAGGATCAAAGATCATCGGCAATCTCCTATGCAGAGTCGTCGTTCGTTTCTCTCTCAGACACTGAATGTATGAGCCGATCGTAGAGAGTGGATCATCGATGCCACAATAGACGAATTTCACATTCTGAAGAGTTATCTCCCGTTGTCGACATTACATTCAGTTACAGGCATAGATCCGGGAATTTTTTTCCGGGGGGAGGGGGGGGGGGGGAGGGGGGTCCACACCTCGGTCCAAAAAAATTCCAGCCCAGAATTTCCTGAGGAGCAAAATAAAAAACAAACAAACAAAATGAAAACAATGATGGTGGGGTCCATGTTTTTAAAGGGGGAGGGCATCCAAAGTCATTTTTTATTTGCTTCTGTAAATCAGTATATAGTCCTATTTAAATAACTCTACAAATTCCAGGGGGGGGGGGGGGGGTTCCAATCTCCCTAGCCGCTCCCTGTCCCTGAAATGACAAATGATCATGCGACTCCTAAATAGTAGAAAATTTTTCCATTTGACTAGACATAATTTTGTTTCTTGTGTTATTATGTTATGTATATCTAATGGTTTAAGGTTATGAACCCTTGAGGTCATCCCCACTCTCTTGTTCATAATATGACTACATCAAATTAAATAGAAGTGCATCAATGATAAGATTACTTGACATTTCATTCATGAATTTGGGTCAACCTAGAATTAGGAATGAAAATCATTCAAAGAGATGGACCATTAAGCTATTTGTATGTATTCACATTTTTTTTATGTCAAACCAAAGTATTAGACTAGTTTGCATACATGAACAAACTGGGGTCTGGGAAGGGGAAGGGGCAAGGGGAAGGAGTTATCTCTTTACGTCTTAATTAATTGTTGAAAATTCCTAAAATGAATGTTAACCTTAAATCCGACTTGTACGTCTTCATTATTTTTAAGTGGTGGTGTCTCCGTATGAGTGAAAAATTCCCAAGAGGGACATTTAACAACAAACAAACATTAATGACTTAAAAAACACAATATACATGTACATGTTTATTAGTCAATGGATATACTTCTGATCATATCTCTAGTTCTCCCTTGAATCAGAAATGATGATATAAATATTTTAAGAATGATTAAGAGTTGAAAAGGTTGTGCATTTTAAAATTCACTAAGCTCTGTGGTTGAATTAGCTATACCAGTTTAGCTTATTTTGCTACTCAAAGCACCTTGATTAACTATTTTTAATCATACTGTTTTCTGAAATGTGAAGTTTTTTCAACATGGATACAAGTCATACCTTTTCAGCTTCTGAAAACAATTAATGCATGAAAAAAAAACTGCTTTTCAAATACTGTAACTCTTTCCAAGTACTTGTGATCATCAGTTTTTAGCTCACTTGAGTTTTTCTGGTTTTCTGATCACATTTTGTTTGTCATTCATCTGTCCGCCTGTAAACTTTTCACATTTTTGTCTTCTTCACTAGAACCGCCGGGCCAATTTCAACCAACCCAGCCACAAAGCATCTTTGGGTAAAGGGGATTCAAGTTTGTTCAAGTGAAGGGTCACACCCTCTTTAAAGGGGGGATAATCAAGAATTAGTGAAAATTTGGTGGTACAGTACAATTCGTTTTTTATCATACCGGTTTTATATCATACTTCTTTTTTTATCATAGATATCTGAAACACAGAACCATTTCTTAATAATTCATTATAAATTTTGTCTGTTATTATCATAGGTAAAAGTATACACTTCGCTTACTATAATAGAAAATTTCCGTCCGTAATATTTTTTTCACACCTTTTCACTCTTGGGACAATCAACAAAACAAAAGATGACACCTATCTACACCTGTGGTTCATGCACTGTCGCTTGTCTATACACAATGGCTTGATTTTCACTTTGAAATTTGCCGATAGTGAAAGACTGGGGAGATTAGTCACACTTCAGTGCACTTACCTGAGCGATTGGCAGGGAGTCTATTTATTTCATGAAGTACATGACAGGATAACACGGACTCTTTTTTTTCATAACTTATTTTCTTCTTAAGTTAATCCTGAATTGTACGTTCGTAATAAATACGTTTTACCAAATGTGTTGAAACTAAATTTAGTGTCAATAGTAACCCAAGCTTTCTTACGCTTGGTGTCTGGATCAATGTTCATAGTTAATTACATTTACAAAACTACCCGATTAATTAAGAAATAATTAAGTGAAATTAACTCTTTCACCATTCCGTTCAAGCGGCTTTGAATGCATATGCTCATCAGTGTATCAATTAATTTTAATTATACGGCGACATTAAGTGTAAATAGGTATTTTTTTATGTCTACTTTGGATGAATAAAAGAAA